>NC_092086.1:69819240-70126462 GCF_045679555.1 Salvelinus alpinus
TCTCCCCTTCCATTGGCTTATCACAAGTACCCACCGCCGCCCGTCCGCCATAACACTGAAGATAATTTTATTCCCTTTATAGTGCACTACTTTTCATCAGGGCCCATAGGGCTCTGGTCAAAAGTAGTGCAATATCTAGGGAATTTGGTGGCATTTGGAATAATGGATGCAGAACGGATGGAAACAATTACCCAACAACCCGTCTTTTCAATTAATGTTGTCGGTTTAATCACTGCAATCTCATCCCGCTCTGGCTACAGGAAAATAAGATGACAGGGATAAGGGAGGGGAGGGAGGAGAGGAGGAGAGGAGGAACGTGACGGCAGCGCCTCAGAGAAGGGCTGAATGAAAGTCAGCTGCGTAGGGCTCTTATCTCTACATCAGGCTGTGACATGTAACAGCTGTTTATGAGCGGGAAACGTCTCTCCGCCGTCTCATTAGAACAGCACCAGCATTCTGACAGAGAGAGAGAGACACTAGAGAAGCTACACTCCACACAGAACAAAAATATAAGCGCAACATGCGTAACTGAGTTACAGTTCATATAAGGAAGTCAGGCCCTAATCTATGGATTTCACATGACTGGGAATACAGATATGCATCTGTTGCTTACAGATACCTTAAAAAAAAGGTAGTTGCCTGGATCAGAAAACCAGTAAGTATCTGGTGTGACCACTATTTGCCATGCAGCGTGACACATCTTCTTCGCATAGAGTTGATCAGGCTGTTGATTGTATCAGGCTGTTGATTGTAGCCTGTGGAATGTTGTCCTGCTTCTCTTCAATAATTGTGGGAAGTTGCTGGATATTGGCAGGACCTGGAACACGCTGTCGTACACGTCAATCCAGAGCATCCCAAACATGCTCAATGGGTGACATGTCTGGTGAGTATGCAGGCCATGGAAGAACTTGGACATTTTCAGCTTCCAGGAATTGCGAACAGATCCTTGCGACATGGGGCTGTGCATTATCATTCTGAAACATGAGGTGATGGCGGCAGATGAATGGCACGACAATGGGCCTCAGGATCTTGTCACATTATCTTTGCATTCAAATTGCGATTGATAAAATGCAATTGTGTTCGTTGTCCATAGCTTATGCCTGCCCATACCATAACCCCACCGCCACCATTGGGCACTCTGTTCACAACGTTGACATCAGCAAACCGCTCACCCACAAGTCTGCCATCTGCCCAGTACAGTTGAAACCCGGGATTCATCCGTGAAGAGCACACTTCTCCATTGTGCTTGTGGCCAGCCAAGGTAAGCATTTGCCCACTGAATTCAGTTATGACGCTGAACTGCATTCAGGTCAAGACCCACGTGAGGACGACAAGCGCGCAGATTAACTCCCCTGAGACCGTTTCTGAAATTCTTCATTTATGCAAACCCACAGTTTCATCAGGTGGCTGGGTGGCTGGTCTCAGACGATCCCGCAGGTGAAAAAGTCGGATGTGGATATCCTGGGGTGGCGTGGTTACACGTGGTCTGCGGTTGTGAGGCCGGTTGGACGTACTGCCTAATTCTCAAAAATTACGTTGGAGGTGGCTTATGGTAGAGAAATTAACATTCAATTCTCTGGCAACAACTCTGGTGGACATTCCTGCAGTCAGCATGCCAATTGCACACTCCCTCAAAACTTGAGACATCTGTGGCATTGTGTTGGGTGACAAAACTGCACATTTTAGAGTGGCCTTTTATTGTCCCCAGCACAAGGTGCACCTGTGTAATTATCATGCTGTTTAATCAGCTTCTTGATATGCCACACCTGTCAAGTGGATGGATTACCTTGGCAAAGGAGAAATGTTCACTAACACGGATGTAAACAAACCTGAGGAGAGATACACAACCATTATGCATACACACACACACCCAAACACACACACTCTCAGTCACAGAGATACAGTAGCTCTGTCACTGCAGTCCCAGCAGGGTTTGGCAGTGGCTAAGTCAAACACAGAGGTGGGCTGGTGTCTGTACCACAGTGCAGTCTCTCTCCACTTCCTGTCCTCTCCTCTGTCTCCACAGAGCACAGAGGCCCAGACTGACTAACATGCTCCACAGGACAGTGTAGCACTGTGCTGTCAGGGTCCCATGAACAGATGGAGGGCCACCTCTATGACAACACCTGGCAGACAGAGTAAAGCACATTGTCATGCCTGAGCTGTGGCAGCAGGCAGCAGCTTCACGTTCCACACCGCAGTTAAGTCTGAAGGATGGACAGAGGAGAGGAGTGGGTGGTGAGGGTAGTTATTGTGGTAGACAGTGAGATCTGTTGTTTCTATTCAAAGAGAAAGAGAAGCTGTTCAAACAGAAGCTGGGACTTTTTGTTACATAATTTATTGTTTTTTAGGGTAATTTTGAGGATGGTTTGAGAGTGGTCTGGAAGTCCAAGGGACTGGGTAAATGGTGGAGGTCTCTGGCTATTGAATAACGTTGCCAATGCAGTTAGTATATGGGTTCATATTCATTGTGTTTTAGTCACCTTTTATAACATCTTGACCATATGGTGCTTAGTGATTCATTTTCATGTTGTGTTGATTGAAATTTAAATCTAACCCTTTGCTTGTGCTAATTTGTGTAAGTACATACACTACCGGTCAAAAGTTTTAGAACGCCTACTCATTCAAGGGTTTTTCTTTATTTGACTATTTTCTACATTGTAGAATAATAGTGAAGACATCAAAACTATGAAATAACACATATGTAATCATTTGGCTGGGACCGCAGATTGTCCCAGGTTTGTGGCTGTCTAGATCCCTGCTGTTTGTTGTTTTCAATTTTCCCCGTGACCTGCCCTGTCTGGAACTGCGAGTAACAGCCTAACATACGTTGCTAGCTACCATGACAAAGACCAAAGCCAGCAGGAGTACCATTGAGGACAGTGCCAGTGGTGTCTCTCTATCACACGTGAAGGATCTTTTAAACAAACAAAAGACCTATAAGCAGTTGTTACAGCAAGAAAATACTTAAGTGTTTAGTCCAAATACTCATCGATTCTACTAATAAAAGAATGGACGACCTGACCAGAGAGGTCCAGGACCTGAAGAACAGTTGTCAGCTCGACGAGTTAAAACAGGAGAACGGCAAGAGGACAGCAATCTGTAAGTCATTGAGAGAGGACATCAGTTCTGTCTGTGAATCCATGATAACAATGACAGATAAATCAGACTATCTCGAGGGACAATCAAGGCGAAACAACATGGTTGTGGACGGAATTGCAGAATCTCGGCATGAGACCTGGATGGGACTGAGTCTGAGTCTGAGGACAAAGTGAGGGAAATGATCTCTGAGAAATTGAAGATGGACCACAGGAAGATTGAGGTGGAGCGCGCCCAAAGGACTGGAAAACCCACCACCGGCCCAGGTGATAGGCCCAGGCCGATAGTGGTCAAGTTCCTGAGGTTCAAGGACAAGGTAGCTGTTCTGGAAAGAGCCAAGAACTTGAGAGGAACGTATATCTTCCTCAACAAGGACTATCCTGAAGCTGTGCGCCAGAAGAGGAAAGAACTGATCCCAGCCATGAAAGCTACCAGAGCGCTTGGGGACATTGCGTACATCTGCTATGACAGGCTCATTGACCACCCTCACTCCCAGAAGCCTGGAAGGGATGAGAGAGCCAAGCCTATGGGTTCGTAGCCTCAACCCCGCAGCACACAACAATTGATTAATGGACTGATGAATGTATATTTTTTTCTCTTACTTAGACATACTATTGAAAAGAGAAGACTATCTCTGATAAGCTACCCAGGAAAGGGCTGAAAATAGCACATATTAATATATATAGCCTTAGAAATAAGGTTCATGAAATCAATAAATTGCTAACATCAGATAACATTCATATATTAGCCATTTCTGAGACTCACTTAGATAAGTAATTTGATGATACAAAAGTAGCAATACAATGTTATAACATCTATAGAAGAGACATAAATGCTTATGGGGGAGGGGTTGCTGTATATATTCAGAGCCATATCTATCAGGGCACAAGGCGAGACCCAGATGCAGACACAGGAAGCAGATGGTTGGAGTCTTAGATGTTTATTGATCCAAAAAGGGGTAGGCAAGAGAATGGTCGTGGACAGGCAAAAGGTCAAAACCAGTTCAGAGTCCAGGAGGTACAGAGTGGCAGGCAGGCTCGAGGTCAAGGCAGGCCGAATGGTCAGGCAGGCGGGTACAGAGTCCAGAAACAGGCAAGGATCAAAACCGGGAGGACTAGCAAAAAGAGAATAGAAAAGGCAGAAGCACGGGAAAAACACGCTGGTTGACTTGGACATACAAGTTGAACTGGAACAGAGAGACAGGAAACACAGGGATAAATACACTGGGGTTAACAAGTGACACCTGGTGGGGGTGGAGACAATCACAAGGACAGGTGAAACAGATCAGGGTGTGACAATATCCCTGTAATGCTTAGAGAATATCTTACGACAAGTGTTATTGAAGTGTTGTGGTTGCAGGTTCACTTGGAACATCTAAAGCCTTTTCTTTTGGGGTGTTGCTATAGGCCACCAAGTGCTAACAGTCTGTATCTAAATAATATGTGTGAAATGCTTGATAGTGTATGTGATGTAAACAGCGAGGTCTACTTTCTTGGGGACCTGAATATTGACTGGTTTTTATCAAGCTGTCCACTCAAGAGGAAGCTTCTTACTGTAACCAGTGCCTGTAATCTGGTTCAGGTTATTAATCAACCTACCAGGGTGTTTACAAACACTACAGAAACAAGATCATCCACGTGTATCGATCACATTTTTACTAATGCTGTAGAACTTTGTTCTAAAGCTATATCCGTACGCATTGGATGCAGTGATCATAATATAGTGGCTATATCCAGGAAAGCCAAAGTTCCAACAGCTGGGCCTAAAATGATGTATTAGAGATCATACAAAAGGTTTTGCTGTGACTCTTATGTGGATGATGTTAAAAAATATTTGCTGGTCTGATGTGATTAATGAGGAGCATCCAGACGCTGCACTTGATGAATTTATGAAATTGCTTCTTCCAACTATTGATAAACATGCACCTGTTAAGAAACTGACTGTTAGAACTGTTAAGGCTCCATGGATTGATGAGGAATTGAAAAACTGTAAGGTTGAAAGAGATTGGGCAAAAGGAGTGGCTAATAAGTCTGGCTGTATATCTGACTGGCCACCTTACTGCAAATTGAGAAATGATGTGACTAAACTCAACAAAAAGAATAAGAAACTTTATTATGAAGCCAAGATCAATGATATAAAGAATGATCGGAAAAAACGTTGGAGTACCTTAAATTAAATTATGGGGAGAAAGACAAATTCAAATCCATTTTTCATCGAATCAGATGGCTTATTCATCACAATACCCTCTGATGTTGCCAATTATTTGAATGATTATTTTACTGGCAAGTGGACAAATTTAGGCAGGAAATGCCCACGACAAACAGTGAGCAATTATTATTTATTATTATTTATGTATAAAAAAACAAATAATGAAAGAAAAGCAGTGCAAGTTAGAATTTTGTAAAGTTAGTGTGGGAGAGGTGGAAAAATTATTGTTAACGATCAATAATGACAAACCTCCTGGCATTGATAACTTACTTAGATGGAAAACTACTGAGGATGGTAGCTGATTCTATAGCCACTCCTATCTGTCATATTTTTTATCTGAGCCTAGAGGAAAGTCTTTGTCCTTAGGTCTGGAGGGAAGCCAAAGTAATTCCACTACCCAAGAGTGGTAAAGCGGCTTTTACTGGTTCTAACAGCAGACCTATAAGCTTGCTGCCAGCTCTTAGCAAACTGTTGGAAAAAATTGTGTTTGACCAAATACGATGCTATTTCTCTGTAAACAAATTAACAACAGACTTTCAGCATGATTATAGAGAAGGGCACTCAACATGTACTGCACTGACACAAATTACTAATGATTGGTTGAAAGAAATTGATAAGAAGAAGATTGTGGTAGCTGTACTGTTAGATTTCAGTGCAGCCTTTGATGTTATTGACCATAACCTGTTATAAACTTAAGTTCAACCTCTGCCATATTGTGGATTCAGAGCTATCTATCTAATTGAACTCAAAGGGTTTTCTTTAATGGAAGCGTCTCTAATGTCAAACATGTAAAGTGTGGTGTACCGCAGGGCAGCTCTCTAGGCCCTCTACTCTTTTCTATTTTTACCAATGACCTGCCACTGGCATTAAACAAAACATGTGTGCCCATGTATGCAGATGATTCAACCATATACGCATCAGCAACCATAGCTAATGAAGTCACTGAAACCCTTAAAAAATAGTTGCAGTCTGTTTTGGAATGGGTGGCCAGCAATCAACTGGTCCCTAACATCTCTAAAACTAAGAGCATTGTATTTGGTACAAATCATTCCTTAAGTGCTAGACCTCAGCTGAATCTGGTAATGAATGATGTGGCTGTTGAACAAGTTGAGGAGACTAAATTACTTGGCGTTACCTTAGATTGTAAACTGTCATGGTCAAAACATATAGATTCAATGGTTGCAAAGATGGGGAGAGGTCTAGCCGTAATAAAGAGATGCCCTGCTTTTTTGACTATTGTCCAGTCGTGTGGTCCAGTGCTGCAAGGAAAGACCTAGTTAAGTTACAGCTGGCCCAGAACAGAGCGGAATGTTTTGCTCTTCATTGTAATCAGAGGGCTAATATTAATACTACGTATGCCAGTCTCTCTTGGCTAAGAGTTGAGGAGAGACTGACTGCATCACTTCTTCTTTTTATAAGAAACATTAATGTGTTGAAAATCCCAAATTGTTTGCATAGTTAACTTACACACAGCTCTGCCACACACACTTATCCCACCAGACATGCCACCAGGAGTCTTTTCCTAGTCCTCAAATCCAGAACAAATTCAAGAAAACGTACAGTATTATAAAGAGCCCTTATTGCATGTAATTTCCATCCATCTCATATTGCTCAAATAAACAGCAAACCTGGTTTCAAAAAACAGATAAAGCAACACCTTGCGGCACAACGCCTCTCCCCTATTTGACCTAGATAGTTTGTGTGTATACATTGATATGTTGGCCCCATGTGCCTTTTTAAAAATGTATGTAGTTCTGTCCTTGAGCTGTTCTTGTCTAATAATGTTCTCTATTATGTCATTGTTTTGTGTGGACCCCAGGAAGAGTAGCTGCTGCTTTTGCAACAGATAATGGGGATCCTAATAAAATACCAAATACCAAATGTAGTAACCAAAAAAGTGTTAAACAAATCAAAATATATTTAAGATTTAAGATTCTTTAAATAGCCACCATTTGCCTTGATGACAGCTTTGCACACTCTTGGCATTTTCTCAACCAGCTTCATGAGGTAGTCACGTGGAATGTATTTCAATTAACAGGTGTGCCTTCATAAAAGCACATTTGTGGAATTTCTTTCCTTCTTATTGCGTGTGAGCCAATCAGTTGTGATATGACAAGGTAGGTATACAGAAGATAGCCCTATTTAGTAAAATACCAAGTCCATAGTATGGCAAGAACAGCTCAAATAGGCAAAGAGAAATGACAGTACATCATTACTTTAAGACATGAAGGTCAGTCAAGGCAGAACATTTCAAGAACTTTGAAAGGTTCTTCAAGTGCAGTTGCAAAAACCATCAAGCGCTATGATGAAACTGGCTCTCATGAGGACCGACACCAGAATGGAATACCCAGAGTTACTTCTGCTGCAGAGGATGAGTTCATTAGAGTTACCAGCCTCATAAATTGCAGCCAAATAAATGGTTCTTAGAGTTCAAGTAACAGACACATCTCAACATGAACTGTTCAGAGGAGACTGTGTGAATCAGGCCTTCATTGTTGAATTGCTGCAAAGAAACCACTACTAATGGACACCAATAAGAAGAACAGACTTGCTTGGGCCAAGAAACACAAGCAATGGACATTAGATCGGTGGAAATTTGTCCTTTGGACTGGAGTCCAAATTGGAGATTTTTGGTTCCAACCGCCATGTCTGTGAGACGTGGTGTGGGTGAACGGATCTCGGCATGTGTATTTCCCACCGTAAAGCATGGAGGAGGAGGTGTTATGGTGTGGGGGTGCTTTGCTGGTGACACTGTCTGTGATTTATTTAGAATTAAAGGCACACTTAATTATGGCTGCAGTCCCGATATCAGGACCAATATGACAACAGCCAGTCCAAGTGCAGGGCGCCAAATTCAAAAACCAGAAATCTCATAATTAAAATTCCTCAAACATACATGTGTCTTATATCATTTTAAAGGTAATCTTGTTGTTAATCCCACCAAAGTGTCCGATTTCAAATAGGCTTTTCAGCGAAAGCACTACAAATGATTATGTTAGGTCACCACAAAACCAAAAATAATCACAGCCATTTTTCCCAGCTAAATATAGCTTCACAAAAACCAGAATAGAGATAAAAATGAATCACTAACCTTCGATTATTTTCATCAGATGACACTCATAGGACTTCATGTTACACAATACATGCATGTTTTGTTTGATTAAATTCATATTTATATCAAAAAATCTGAGTTTACATTGAGGCTACAAGATCCACTAAATGCAAAAACATCAAGTGACTTTGCATAGCCCATCGTTTCAACATGAATACTCATCATAAATATAGATGATAATACAAGTTATACACATTGAATTATAGATATACCTCTCCTTAATGCAACCGCTATGTCCGATTTCAAAAAAACTTTACGGAAAAATAATTGCACGCTATAATCTGAGACGGCGCTCAAAGTAGCATACCACAGCTGCAAAGATAGCGTCACTATAAACAATAAAATACATGATAAATATTCCATTACCTTTGTTGATTAGGATCAGAAAGCACACCAGGAATCCCAGGTCCATAATAAATGTTTGTTTTGTTCGAAAAAATCCGTTATTTATGTCCAAATACCTTCTTTTGTTAGCGCGTCTGGTTTACATATCCAAACGCTAATTCTGGTCAGCGTTATATCGGACAAAAACTTCAAAATGTGATATTACCGGTCGAAGAAACATTTCAAACTAAGTACTGAATCAATCATTAGGATGTTTTTAACATATAGCTTCAATAAAGTTCCAACCGGAGTATTCCTTCTTGTCTGCGTGAGCAATGGAACGTCAGTGCCTTGCATGAGGAAAAGGCATGATCAGCGCATGGCTGCTTGATGGACCCCTGACTGATTCTGCTCTCATTCTCTCCCACAACATCATAGAAGTCTCATTGGAATTTCACTCTCCCCCACTCTCCCCTTCCATTGGCTTATCACAAGTACCCACCGCCGCCCGTCCGCCATAACACTGAAGATCATTTTATTCCCTTTATAGTGCACTACTTTTCATCAGGGCCCATAGGGCTCTGGTCAAAAGTAGTGCAATATCTAGGGAATTTGGTGGCATTTGGAATAATGGATGCAGAACGGATGGAAACAATTACCCAACAACCCGTCTTTTCAATTAATGTTGTCGGTTTAATCACTGCAATCTCATCCCGCTCTGGCTACAGGAAAATAAGATGACAGGGATAAGGGAGGGGAGGGAGGAGAGGAGGAGAGGAGGAACGTGACAGCAGCGCCTCAGAGAAGGGCTGAATGAAAGTCAGCTGCGTAGGGCTCTTATCTCTACATCAGGCTGTGACATGTAACAGCTGTTTATGAGCGGGAAACGTCTCTCCGCCGTCTCATTAGAACAGCACCAGCATTCTGACAGAGAGAGAGAGACACTAGAGAAGCTACACTCCACACAGAACAAAAATATAAGCGCAACATGCGTAACTGAGTTACAGTTCATATAAGGAAGTCAGGCCCTAATCTATGGATTTCACATGACTGGGAATACAGATATGCATCTGTTGCTTACAGATACCTTAAAAAAAAGGTAGTTGCCTGGATCAGAAAACCAGTAAGTATCTGGTGTGACCACTATTTGCCATGCAGCGTGACACATCTTCTTCGCATAGAGTTGATCAGGCTGTTGATTGTATCAGGCTGTTGATTGTAGCCTGTGGAATGTTGTCCTGCTTCTCTTCAATAATTGTGCGAAGTTGCTGGATATTGGCAGGACCTGGAACACGCTGTCGTACACGTCAATCCAGAGCATCCCAAACATGCTCAATGGGTGACATGTCTGGTGAGTATGCAGGCCATGGAAGAACTTGGACATTTTCAGCTTCCAGGAATTGCGAACAGATCCTTGCGACATGGGGCTGTGCATTATCATTCTGAAACATGAGGTGATGGCGGCAGATGAATGGCACGACAATGGGCCTCAGGATCTTGTCACATTATCTTTGCATTCAAATTGCGATTGATAAAATGCAATTGTGTTCGTTGTCCATAGCTTATGCCTGCCCATACCATAACCCCACCGCCACCATTGGGCACTCTGTTCACAACGTTGACATCAGCAAACCGCTCACCCACAAGTCTGCCATCTGCCCAGTACAGTTGAAACCCGGGATTCATCCGTGAAGAGCACACTTCTCCATTGTGCTTGTGGCCAGCCAAGGTAAGCATTTGCCCACTGAATTCAGTTATGACGCTGAACTGCATTCAGGTCAAGACCCACGTGAGGACGACAAGCGCGCAGATTAACTCCCCTGAGACCGTTTCTGAAATTCTTCATTTGTGCAAACCCACAGTTTCATCAGGTGGCTGGGTGGCTGGTCTCAGACGATCCCGCAGGTGAAAAAGTCGGATGTGGATATCCTGGGGTGGCGTGGTTACACGTGGTCTGCGGTTGTGAGGCCGGTTGGACGTACTGCCTAATTCTCAAAAATTACGTTGGAGGTGGCTTATGGTAGAGAAATTAACATTCAATTCTCTGGCAACAACTCTGGTGGACATTCCTGCAGTCAGCATGCCAATTGCACACTCCCTCAAAACTTGAGACATCTGTGGCATTGTGTTGGGTGACAAAACTGCACATTTTAGAGTGGCCTTTTATTGTCCCCAGCACAAGGTGCACCTGTGTAATTATCATGCTGTTTAATCAGCTTCTTCATATGCCACACCTGTCAAGTGGATGGATTACCTTGGCAAAGGAGAAATGTTCACTAACACGGATGTAAACAAACCTGAGGAGAGATACACAACCATTATGCATACACACACACACCCAAACACACACACTCTCAGTCACAGAGATACAGTAGCTCTGTCACTGCAGTCCCAGCAGGGTTTGGCAGTGGCTAAGTCAAACACAGAGGTGGGCTGGTGTCTGTACCACAGTGCAGTCTCTCTCCACTTCCTGTCCTCTCCTCTGTCTCCACAGAGCACAGAGGCCCAGACTGACTAACATGCTCCACAGGACAGTGTAGCACTGTGCTGTCAGGGTCCCATGAACAGATGGAGGGCCACCTCTATGACAACACCTGGCAGACAGAGTAAAGCACATTGTCATGCCTGAGCTGTGGCAGCAGGCAGCAGCTTCACGTTCCACACCGCAATTAAGTCTGAAGGATGGACAGAGGAGAGGAGTGGGTGGTGAGGGTAGTTATTGTGGTAGACAGTGAGATCTGTTGTTTCTATTCAAAGAGAAAGAGAAGCTGTTCAAACAGAAGCTGGGACTTTTTGTTACATAATTTATTGTTTTTTAGGGTAATTTTGAGGATGGTTTGAGAGTGGTCTGGAAGTCCAAGGGACTGGGTAAATGGTGGAGGTCTCTGGCTATTGAATAACGTTGCCAATGCAGTTAGTATATGGGTTCATATTCATTGTGTTTTAGTCACCTTTTATAACATCTTGACCATATGGTGCTTAGTGATTCATTTTCATGTTGTGTTGATTGAAATTTAAATCTAACCCTTTGCTTGTGCTAATTTGTGTAAGTACATACACTACCGGTCAAAAGTTTTAGAACGCCTACTCATTCAAGGGTTTTTCTTTATTTGACTATTTTCTACATTGTAGAATAATAGTGAAGACATCAAAACTATGAAATAACACATATGTAATCATTTGGCTGGGACCGCAGATTGTCCCAGGTTTGTGGCTGTCTAGATCCCTGCTGTTTGTTGTTTTCAATTTTCCCCGTGACCTGCCCTGTCTGGAACTGCGAGTAACAGCCTAACATACGTTGCTAGCTACCATGACAAAGACCAAAGCCAGCAGGAGTACCATTGAGGACAGTGCCAGTGGTGTCTCTCTATCACACGTGAAGGATCTTTTAAACAAACAAAAGACCTATAAGCAGTTGTTACAGCAAGAAAATACTTAAGTGTTTAGTCCAAATACTCATCGATTCTACTAATAAAAGAATGGACGACCTGACCAGAGAGGTCCAGGACCTGAAGAACAGTTGTCAGCTCGACGAGTTAAAACAGGAGAACGGCAAGATGACAGCAATCTGTAAGTCATTGAGAGAGGACATCAGTTCTGTCTGTGAATCCATGATAACAATGACAGATAAATCAGACTATCTCGAGGGACAATCAAGGCGAAACAACATGGTTGTGGACGGAATTGCAGAATCTCGGCATGAGACCTGGATGGGACTGAGTCTGAGTCTGAGGACAAAGTGAGGGAAATGATCTCTGAGAAATTGAAGATGGACCACAGGAAGATTGAGGTGGAGCGCGCCCAAAGGACTGGAAAACCCACCACCGGCCCAGGTGATAGGCCCAGGCCGATAGTGGTCAAGTTCCTGAGGTTCAAGGACAAGGTAGCTGTTCTGGAAAGAGCCAAGAACTTGAGAGGAACGTATATCTTCCTCAACAAGGACTATCCTGAAGCTGTGCGCCAGAAGAGGAAAGAACTGATCCCAGCCATGAAAGCTACCAGAGCGCTTGGGGACATTGCGTACATCTGCTATGACAGGCTCATTGACCACCCTCACTCCCAGAAGCCTGGAAGGGATGAGAGAGCCAAGCCTATGGGTTCGTAGCCTCAACCCCGCAGCACACAACAATTGATTAATGGACTGATGAATGTATATTTTTTTCTCTTACTTAGACATACTATTGAAAAGAGAAGACTATCTCTGATAAGCTACCCAGGAAAGGGCTGAAAATAGCACATATTAATATATATAGCCTTAGAAATAAGGTTCATGAAATCAATAAATTGCTAACATCAGATAACATTCATATATTAGCCATTTCTGAGACTCACTTAGATAAGTAATTTGATGATACAAAAGTAGCAATACAATGTTATAACATCTATAGAAGAGACATAAATGCTTATGGGGGAGGGGTTGCTGTATATATTCAGAGCCATATCTATCAGGGCACAAGGCGAGACCCAGATGCAGACACAGGAAGCAGATGGTTGGAGTCTTAGATGTTTATTGATCCAAAAAGGGGTAGGCAAGAGAATGGTCGTGGACAGGCAAAAGGTCAAAACCAGTTCAGAGTCCAGGAGGTACAGAGTGGCAGGCAGGCTCGAGGTCAAGGCAGGCCGAATGGTCAGGCAGGCGGGTACAGAGTCCAGAAACAGGCAAGGATCAAAACCGGGAGGACTAGCAAAAAGAGAATAGAAAAGGCAGAAGCACGGGAAAAACACGCTGGTTGACTTGGACATACAAGTTGAACTGGAACAGAGAGACAGGAAACACAGGGATAAATACACTGGGGTTAACAAGTGACACCTGGTGGGGGTGGAGACAATCACAAGGACAGGTGAAACAGATCAGGGTGTGACAATATCCCTGTAATGCTTAGAGAATATCTTACGACAAGTGTTATTGAAGTGTTGTGGTTGCAGGTTCACTTGGAACATCTAAAGCCTTTTCTTTTGGGGTGTTGCTATAGGCCACCAAGTGCTAACAGTCTGTATCTAAATAATATGTGTGAAATGCTTGATAGTGTATGTGATGTAAACAGCGAGGTCTACTTTCTTGGGGACCTGAATATTGACTGGTTTTTATCAAGCTGTCCACTCAAGAGGAAGCTTCTTACTGTAACCAGTGCCTGTAATCTGGTTCAGGTTATTAATCAACCTACCAGGGTGTTTACAAACACTACAGAAACAAGATCATCCACGTGTATCGATCACATTTTTACTAATGCTGTAGAACTTTGTTCTAAAGCTATATCCGTACGCATTGGATGCAGTGATCATAATATAGTGGCTATATCCAGGAAAGCCAAAGTTCCAACAGCTGGGCCTAAAATGATGTATTAGAGATCATACAAAAGGTTTTGCTGTGACTCTTATGTGGATGATGTTAAAAAATATTTGCTGGTCTGATGTGATTAATGAGGAGCATCCAGACGCTGCACTTGATGAATTTATGAAATTGCTTCTTCCAACTATTGATAAACATGCACCTGTTAAGAAACTGACTGTTAGAACTGTTAAGGCTCCATGGATTGATGAGGAATTGAAAAACTGTAAGGTTGAAAGAGATTGGGCAAAAGGAGTGGCTAATAAGTCTGGCTGTATATCTGACTGGCCACCTTACTGCAAATTGAGAAATGATGTGACTAAACTCAACAAAAAGAATAAGAAACTTTATTATGAAGCCAAGATCAATGATATAAAGAATGATCGGAAAAAACGTTGGAGTACCTTAAATTAAATTATGGGGAGAAAGACAAATTCAAATCCATTTTTCATCGAATCAGATGGCTTATTCATCACAATACCCTCTGATGTTGCCAATTATTTGAATGATTATTTTACTGGCAAGTGGACAAATTTAGGCAGGAAATGCCCACGACAAACAGTGAGCAATTATTATTTATTATTATTTATGTATAAAAAAACAAATAATGAAAGAAAAGCAGTGCAAGTTAGAATTTTGTAAAGTTAGTGTGGGAGAGGTGGAAAAATTATTGTTAACGATCAATACTGACAAACCTCCTGGCATTGATAACTTACTTAGATGGAAAACTACTGAGGATGGTAGCTGATTCTATAGCCACTCCTATCTGTCATATTTTTTATCTGAGCCTAGAGGAAAGTCTTTGTCCTTAGGTCTGGAGGGAAGCCAAAGTAATTCCACTACCCAAGAGTGGTAAAGCGGCTTTTACTGGTTCTAACAGCAGACCTATAAGCTTGCTGCCAGCTCTTAGCAAACTGTTGGAAAAAATTGTGTTTGACCAAATACGATGCTATTTCTCTGTAAACAAATTAACAACAGACTTTCAGCATGATTATAGAGAAGGGCACTCAACATGTACTGCACTGACACAAATTACTAATGATTGGTTGAAAGAAATTGATAAGAAGAAGATTGTGGTAGCTGTACTGTTAGATTTCAGTGCAGCCTTTGATGTTATTGACCATAACCTGTTATAAACTTAAGTTCAACCTCTGCCATATTGTGGATTCAGAGCTATCTATCTAATTGAACTCAAAGGGTTTTCTTTAATGGAAGCGTCTCTAATGTCAAACATGTAAAGTGTGGTGTACCGCAGGGCAGCTCTCTAGGCCCTCTACTCTTTTCTATTTTTACCAATGACCTGCCACTGGCATTAAACAAAACATGTGTGCCCATGTATGCAGATGATTCAACCATATACGCATCAGCAACCATAGCTAATGAAGTCACTGAAACCCTTAAAAAATAGTTGCAGTCTGTTTTGGAATGGGTGGCCAGCAATCAACTGGTCCCTAACATCTCTAAAACTAAGAGCATTGTATTTGGTACAAATCATTCCTTAAGTGCTAGACCTCAGCTGAATCTGGTAATGAATGATGTGGCTGTTGAACAAGTTGAGGAGACTAAATTACTTGGCGTTACCTTAGATTGTAAACTGTCATGGTCAAAACATATAGATTCAATGGTTGCAAAGATGGGGAGAGGTCTAGCCGTAATAAAGAGATGCCCTGCTTTTTTGACTATTGTCCAGTCGTGTGGTCCAGTGCTGCAAGGAAAGACCTAGTTAAGTTACAGCTGGCCCAGAACAGAGCGGAATGTTTTGCTCTTCATTGTAATCAGAGGGCTAATATTAATACTACGTATGCCAGTCTCTCTTGGCTAAGAGTTGAGGAGAGACTGACTGCATCACTTCTTCTTTTTATAAGAAACATTAATGTGTTGAAAATCCCAAATTGTTTGCATAGTTAACTTACACACAGCTCTGCCACACACACTTATCCCACCAGACATGCCACCAGGAGTCTTTTCCTAGTCCTCAAATCCAGAACAAATTCAAGAAAACGTACAGTATTATAAAGAGCCCTTATTGCATGTAATTTCCATCCATCTCATATTGCTCAAATAAACAGCAAACCTGGTTTCAAAAAACAGATAAAGCAACACCTTGCGGCACAACGCCTCTCCCCTATTTGACCTAGATAGTTTGTGTGTATACATTGATATGTTGGCCCCATGTGCCTTTTTAAAAATGTATGTAGTTCTGTCCTTGAGCTGTTCTTGTCTAATAATGTTCTGTATTATGTCATTGTTTTGTGTGGACCCCAGGAAGAGTAGCTGCTGCTTTTGCAACAGATAATGGGGATCCTAATAAAATACCAAATACCAAATGTAGTAACCAAAAAAGTGTTAAACAAATCAAAATATATTTAAGATTTAAGATTCTTTAAATAGCCACCATTTGCCTTGATGACAGCTTTGCACACTCTTGGCATTTTCTCAACCAGCTTCATGAGGTAGTCACGTGGAATGTATTTCAATTAACAGGTGTGCCTTCATAAAAGCACATTTGTGGAATTTCTTTCCTTCTTATTGCGTGTGAGCCAATCAGTTGTGATATGACAAGGTAGGTATACAGAAGATAGCCCTATTTAGTAAAATACCAAGTCCATAGTATGGCAAGAACAGCTCAAATAGGCAAAGAGAAATGACAGTACATCATTACTTTAAGACATGAAGGTCAGTCAAGGCAGAACATTTCAAGAACTTTGAAAGGTTCTTCAAGTGCAGTTGCAAAAACCATCAAGCGCTATGATGAAACTGGCTCTCATGAGGACCGACACCAGAATGGAATACCCAGAGTTACTTCTGCTGCAGAGGATGAGTTCATTAGAGTTACCAGCCTCATAAATTGCAGCCAAATAAATGGTTCTTAGAGTTCAAGTAACAGACACATCTCAACATGAACTGTTCAGAGGAGACTGTGTGAATCAGGCCTTCATTGTTGAATTGCTGCAAAGAAACCACTACTAATGGACACCAATAAGAAGAACAGACTTGCTTGGGCCAAGAAACACAAGCAATGGACATTAGATCGGTGGAAATTTGTCCTTTGGACTGGAGTCCAAATTGGAGATTTTTGGTTCCAACCGCCATGTCTGTGAGACGTGGTGTGGGTGAACGGATCTCGGCATGTGTATTTCCCACCGTAAAGCATGGAGGAGGAGGTGTTATGGTGTGGGGGTGCTTTGCTGGTGACACTGTCTGTGATTTATTTAGAATTAAAGGCACACTTAATTATGGCTGCAGTCCCGATATCAGGACCAATATGACAACAGCCAGTCCAAGTGCAGGGCGCCAAATTCAAAAACCAGAAATCTCATAATTAAAATTCCTCAAACATACATGTGTCTTATATCATTTTAAAGGTAATCTTGTTGTTAATCCCACCAAAGTGTCCGATTTCAAATAGGCTTTTCAGCGAAAGCACTACAAATGATTATGTTAGGTCACCACAAAACCAAAAATAATCACAGCCATTTTTCCCAGCTAAATATAGCTTCACAAAAACCAGAATAGAGATAAAATGAATCACTAACCTTCGATTATTTTCATCAGATGACACTCATAGGACTTCATGTTACACAATACATGCATGTTTTGTTTGATTAAATTCATATTTATATCAAAAAATCTGAGTTTACATTGAGGCTACAAGATCCACTAAATGCAAAAACATCAAGTGACTTTGCATAGCCCATCGTTTCAACATGAATACTCATCATAAATATAGATGATAATACAAGTTATACACATTGAATTATAGATATACCTCTCCTTAATGCAACCGCTATGTCAGATTTCAAAAAAACTTTACGGAAAAATAATTGCACGCTATAATCTGAGACGGCGCTCAAAGTAGCATACCACAGCTGCAAAGATAGCGTCACTATAAACAATAAAATACATGATAAATATTCCATTACCTTTGTTGATTAGGATCAGAAAGCACACCAGGAATCCCAGGTCCATAATAAATGTTTGTTTTGTTCGAAAAAATCCGTTATTTATGTCCAAATACCTTCTTTTGTTAGCGCGTCTGGTTTACATATCCAAACGCTAATTCTGGTCAGCGTTATATCGGACAAAAACTTCAAAATGTGATATTACCGGTCGAAGAAACATTTCAAACTAAGTACTGAATCAATCATTAGGATGTTTTTAACATATAGCTTCAATAAAGTTCCAACCGGAGTATTCCTTCTTGTCTGCGTGAGCAATGGAACGTCAGTGCCTTGCATGAGGAAAAGGCATGATCAGCGCATGGCTGCTTGATGGACCCCTGACTGATTCTGCTCTCATTCTCTCCCACAACATCATAGAAGTCTCATTGGAATTTCTATTGATTGCTGACATTTAGTAGAACCCCTAGGCAGTGCAACATCAGTCAAAACTCAATTGGATTTCTTAAAGGACTCTGGTGAATACAGACAAGCTCAGATTTCTGACTTCCTGTTTTGATTTCAACTCAGGATTTTGCCTGCCAATATGAGTTCTGTTAATCTCACAGACATAATTCAAACAGTTTTAGAAACTTTGGAGTGTTTTCTATCCAATACTAATAATAATATGCAAATATTAGGAACTAGGACTGAGGAGCAGGCCGTTTGAAATGGGCACCTTTCATCCAAGCTACTCAATACTGCCCCTGCAGCCATAAAAAGTTAACCAGCATGGCTACCACAGCATTCTGCAGCGATATGCCATCCCATATGGTTTGGACTTAGTGGGACTATCATTTGTTTTCAACAGGACAATGACCCAACACACCTCCAGGCTGTGTAAGGGCTATTTGACCAAGGAAAGTGATGGAGTGCTGCATCAAATGACCTGGCCTCCACAATCCCCTGAACTCAACCCAATTGAGATGGTTTGGGATGAGTCGGACCGCAGAGTGAAGGAAAAGCAGCCAACAAGTGCGCAACATATGTGGGAACGCCTTCAAGACTGTTGGAAAAGCATTCCAGGTGAAGCTGGTTGAGAGAATGCCAAGCGTGTGCAAAGCTGTCATAAAGGAAAAGGGTGGCTATTTGAAGAATCTCAAATATTAAATATATTTTTATTTGTTTAACACTTTTTTGGTTACTACATGATTCCATGTGTTATTTCATAGTTTTGATGTCTTCACTATTATTCTACAATGTAGAACATAGTAAAAATAAAGAAAAACCCTTGAATGAGTACGTGTGGTAAAACTTTTGACCGGTAGTGTATTCCTACACAAGGTATAAGGTACTTTACTGCTTCAGTTCACCATGGATGCGTCCCAAATGGGACCCTATTCCCTATACAGCACAATACTTTTGACTAGGGCCCATATGGCTCTAGTCAAAAGAGTACACTATAGGGAATAAGGTGCCATTTGGGACACAACCCATGACTTCATAGAGTTGTGTCTTGCTAGCCCTCTCACACATGGAGGCTCCACACTCTACAGTCATAAGCAGTAATACACCTTTATTAATCCTCTGTCTGAAACCATTTAAAGGACGCCTTTAAGTGACTTTAATGTACCTGTTCTGATGAACCTAATGTCCCACTTCATTCTCTATTCCCCCTGGTTTGCTCCTCCTCACAGAGCTCTGGCTGCATCCTGTCCACCACTGTGTTGTTTATTTTCTCATTAGCATCTGTTAGGCACCTGTCTAAGGTAATGCCTGTCTCCACACACCACGGGAGCAGCTGCTGTAAAGTCACTGAAGAGGGGAAAAGTTAAGCACTCTGAAAACAGGGGGGGAATCGAATCCACCCTCCTCCACCCCTATCGATTCCATCAGCACTTACTTAATAACATATTTTTTGGGCAGCTTTGCCAGACAGAAGTACTATTGAGGACAACCACAAAGGGACTTTGCGCGACAAGTGTTTATTGTTTGATGGAATGTGGACAAGGAGGCTATGTGAGGGAATTAACGCCATGATAAGGATAGGGAACTTCTATTACCTTTCAACAAACGTCCGGTAGCAACAGACCAATCAGGTGAGACGTGGTGAGAAGCGGACCACACATATTTCATTGTCTTGTGTTTCATTTCTACAGTTAGGAGTCTTCGTCCCAAATGCCACCATATTCCCTACATAGTGCACTACTTTGACCAGAGACGTATGGGCCTTGTCAAAAGTAGTGAATTACATAGAGAATAGGGTACCATTTGGAACACTCCCTAGATGATGAAACCCATCATAGTGTTGTAATGGCCTTTTAGGAGCTGAGCTGGAGGTTAAGGGACACAGGAGGGGTGGACTGTTTTATACAGTGTAGAGAGACTATAGGTCTGATCACTGCGATTGCTTTTCCAATGGAGATGGTTAACCACTGTCTCGGATAATTAAAGATTTCTTCTCCATCTTGGTCACGGCACGTCACAGACCCTTGCGAAATGTTTCCTTTTGAGTTTGTAAAGAGATCAAGACAATCAATTGAGAAGCATACCAGTGGACAAGACAGAGTGAAATCATTACACATTTCTAGCTTTACATCAACAGTTAGATATTCTAGGCAAGTTGAGCAAACTACTGATGGAGCTTCTTTCCCTTCTCCACATTATATTTCCCTTACTACTGCTGCTTTCAAATTATCAAATGGTTTCCCTGACTAGATCCCAGCAAGGATGGCAGTTGTTTTAGTGTCGAGGTTTTAAGGGGGCTATAAAGCATTGCAGGATAACCTGTGTTGACAGAGAGTTATATTGAATCTGGCTGTCCCACTGCCAAATCACCTGCTGAATTTCAATTAAAACCGAGGAGGCTAACTAGAAGAGACTCCTCTATCAAATCATTCTGCCCCATAATCAAAGCAGCATCTTTATCAATATTACAGAGGTGCTCTGTACCCACTTTTGGTGGGTCAAAATGTAATCTGAGTGGTGGGCTACGGGGCCAAACAAATAGACGCTATCCATTTAGAAATATAAAAGGTAGACAATAGCTTCTTAGGATCTTGAAACAATAGCTTTTTTAAAAACATAAATAAAATCGTTGCTATTTAACTTGATACCTAACAACACATTCTGATTACTAGAAAGGCAGAGTTGTTCGTTTGTTAGAACTCTGCGCTTTGACTAAAAAGCATTTAACATTGTCAGAAATGCTACAAAAAGGTAGCAGATCGTTGTTTCTTAATGGATGGAAATGTGCGATAAATTATAAATGTAATAAAAACTGTTGCACCTACAAACTTTTTTTGCTTTTTTTTAGGGGTGGATCAGCTTAATATTGCAGAAAGATTGTTTCTTCCATCAATGTAATTGTCTGCATCATTTCCAATCCCCAATATCTTTTTTTGGTAAGTATATACAGTATATATCCATATACATACACGGACATACCCATACATATACATGTGCATACATAAACATTCATACATATACACATATATACATACACATATCTACATAGATATACATACTTTTTTTAGAGTAAACTTTTATTATTCCCCGCAAACCCTACCACCCTTCCTCCAATTGGAGTAAACTAATAAACAACAACACTTAGGCTTCTACCTTCAGTTTGTACATATTGTACACATTTTACAGACACAATCTATTTTACATTAGTTATATTTTGTTTGTTTTTAGTCCTTCCTCTATTTCTGATGTCCATCCAATTTGATTCTATTTGTAACTGTACTATTTCACAAAATTCCTGAACCTATATACATTTTACAGACCCCGTATGTTTTACATTGGTTATCTTGTTATTAGTCCCACCCTTCAGCTCCAGTCAACCCCTACCATCTATCTCTTCTATTTGCCATATATTTTTCAACTGTGCTGTGATGCTTCACAAAAGTACGGAACCTTTCTATTCTCATAGCTTCTACAGATTGTAAATTAAAGATACAATTTTTTGCTAAAATAATTTGTATATTATTGATTGATTGACTATGGCTTTTCAAATCACCCAGTATTGCTATCTGCAGCGTTAGTTCTGGGAAAATGTTGCAATTCTTCAGCCATTCCTGGATATGCGACCAAAAACGAGCCACATATGGGCAATACCAAAATAAATGATCTAATGACTCTGCCTCCTCACAGCAAAATCTGCAGAGCTGGGAAGATTGTATCCCCCATATATATAACATTATATTGGTTGCAAGAATTTTGCATAGTAATTTAAATTGAAAATTCAAAGTTTTGAATCCGGCGTTGTTTTGCGTATCAATTCATAAACCATGTGCCATGGAATGGGTACATCGAAAATCTCTTCCCAACTATTTTGCAATTTATATGGCACAGCTGTACATTTTTTGGTCCTTAAATGAAATTGGTATATATTTTTATTTATCACACTTTTCTTTAACCATTTATGTTCTTTAATGCAGGGCCGACAGACAAGTTCCTTACTTTTTTTCCCTTCTACTTGCCTCTTCCATTTTTGTGGTATTGCTGCAATTAGTTGGTTGTAATTTTGGGTAGAGCAGACATTTCCATATGTCTGTGTTAGCTGCATGCATGACATAACTCCACCAGTCCTATTTATGATATCATTCACAAACATTTTACCTTTTTTTAACATTTCATTGGAAAATACGTTTTTTTTTTAAATCAATTAGTATATTTGAGTTTAACCACAATATTTGTTGTATTATTTGTTCTGTCTTTTCAGGTGGATTAAACTGAAATTGCAACCAACTTTCTAAGGCTTGTTTAAAAAATAACAATATTTTGGAGATTATTTCCTTTTCAAACAACTGAAAGTGAGCAGTTGTAATCTGAATAAAGGGAATAAGGCCATTCTTGAACATGGTGTGAGACATTCCTACCTATTTACTAGAGAACCAGTTTGGATTTAAGTATAACTTTTGTATGACTGATGCCTTTAGTGAGAGGTCTAATGCTTTAATATTTAATAATTTCTGCCCTCCGAATTCATATTCGTTATATAAATAGGCCCTTTTAATTTTGTCTGGCTTGCCATTCCAAATCAAATTGAATATTTTTTTTTCATATAATTTTAAAAGCTGGTCACTAGGTGTAGGCAAAACCATAAGCAAATAGGTAAACTGTGATATGACTAAAGAGTTAATCAGGATGATTTTTTCACACATAGACAGGTATTTTCCTTTCCATGGTAACAAGATCTTATCTATTTTTGCTAACTTTCTATAAAAATTTATTGGAGTGAGATCATTTCTTTCTTTTGGGATTTGTATACCAGGTATGTCCACATCCCCGTCAGACCATTTTATTGGTAAACTACACAGTAATGTAAAATGTGCCTTTTTTTAGTGATCCAATACGTAATATAGTACATTTATCATAATTTGGTTTTAATCCAGAGAGGTTAGCAAAATAATCTATATCCTCTATGAGGCCGTGGAGGGATTCTAATTGTGGTTTTAAAAGAAAACATGAATCATCAGCGTACAATGACACCGTTGTTTTGAGCCACGGATTTCTAATCCCTTAATATTATTGTTAGATCTAATTTTATCAGCTAACATTTCGATGGCAATAATAAATAGATATGCCGATAGTGGACAACCTTGTTTGCACCTACAAACTTAGTCAATTAATCTGACATCTATAATTTGAGCTAGGTAGCAGCAAGACATACTCTTAAAACTCAAATGCTAACGACCCTGTTAAAAAATCTGTTATGTGGTTCTCGGTAACAGACGGCTCATTACGAGAGGCAGGGATTGTGTTGTGTACGAATTTTCATAGAGGTTGGTGTCATATTGGCTTAGATATGATGATAGGGAGATTTGAATTTAACACTGAGCTTCATCCAATTCCCATATAGACGCGGCTATTGTCAGATCTATAATATATCCTGAATGCCTAGTCACTTACCTCTACCTACATGTACATACTGTATTACCTTAATTACCTCAACTACCTCGATATCTCTGCACACTGACTCGGTACTGGTACTCTGTGTATATAGCCTCATTATTGTTTTTAATTGTGTTACTATCTCCTTTTTTAGTAAATATTTGTCTTACTTTTTAACTCTGCATTGTTGGGAAAGGCTCGTAAGTAATCATTACACTGTAAAATCTATACCTGTTGCATTGGCGCATGTGACCAATACAATTTGATTCGGATTTATTAAACATTTTGCAACCAGGTTTCTATGTTCATAATGCTAATAACTTGAATATGAGCAGCATTATTGTGGCCCTAAAATAGATTTGGTTGACCCCTAGTGGTCCTGGTGTGCCAAACCAAACGTCATTGTGGGAACCAGTTCGGTCGACCCTAATCAATAAGTATAGATCACCCATCTACATATAAAGCAGTTTTTCAATTTAAAATGTTGTATTCAATTAAAAACCTTAAAAGGCAGGCTAGATGAATGTATTTAGATTACCTTTGGTGTAATCACTGCAGCTACAGGAGAGGAAGTAGAAAACCAATATCGGAAATTGGATGGTGGGACAGAGGGGGGTTCGCTTTTGACACAGCAGTGGTTCTTATTAAAGAAAATAAAAAGTTACACAAAACTCAAAATTGCGTTCAGGAACTATTTGTCCTGTAGAGTTCTTCAGTTCACATTATTCTGTTGTTGTTGTTTTTTTTTCTTAGAGCGTTTGTCCTTTGAGTGTGCACAGTCAACACACCCATCAATAGCTCTCTCCCTCTCTCCTCCAGAAAAGCAATTTCCTCGATCCCCGGAGCTCCATTGTACAACATGAATGAACTCATTATTTAAAGCAATGCAAAGGGCCTGTGGAGGGCTCAGAGAGAACGGTGTCCCCTGGTGCCCTCTCTGCCAGCCGCTGACAGCACCACCACCACTACACAATCATGTCAATGGGCCCCACTGTTCCAGGGCTGTCTAGACTGACCCGGGCCTCCCTCCTGACTGCCTGAATACAACTTCTTCTACAATCCTGAGTCGAGTCATCCACTCAGACATACAGTACACTCCTGCTTAAGAGTCCTCCAAACACACTGCTTGTAGACGCTGCTTGTAAATTCGCAGTAACGACTGGCCAGGGAGGAGGTCTTCTGGGTGATGATTGGTGGAGGTCCCTACCTCTGTCCATCTACAATACACACACACACACACACCCACACACCCACACACACACACACAACACACACACGCACACGCACACACACACACACACACATTTTCAATGGATCGAAGTCTTTGATCAAGAGCCAAATCTTTGCTTTTCTGACCAGTTGTAAAAGGTTTCGATGGGCGAATAAACAGTAGACATGGGCTGGGTGTCACAGTGAATTCAATAACCTTTATTTCTTCTAGGGAGAAGTAATATCAGCAAACCACAAAAGTTCATTCAACACATGGAAAGCAAGGTGATCCCTTTTTTATTACTCCCAAAATGCAATATAGTCAGAAACATTGAGGACCCCCCTAAAAAAAATCTCTCACCAAGCAAGGTCTGCATAATGTATATATCAGGATTTCATAGCGGCCATAAAACATTAATAGGGGCAATAATTTGGGACCATTGTGTTTGACCTGGTATGAGTGAAATTCTTGCTTACTCAGGCGTTGGTAATCGCTGTCACATTGAGAGCTGGTGGAGAGGTCGTCCGTGTGACAGCAGAACGCAGCAGAAATACTGTTACATGAGGGAACGTCCGGCAGTTGGGTGGCTTGGTGGGTGGAGAGGAGGGTGTGTAAGGGGCCTCCTTTGCTGAATATGCACCAGCTCAATGGGGGGGGGGGCATTGGAATTTACTTCATTCAGATTTCGGCTGCAGCGTGTGACCTTTGCACACCTCCATCCATATATTGTTCTTCATTATTGCTGTTCCTCTGCAGCGTCGGCATGACCGCGGGCCTTCGTACCTCCGTCCTCCATCCCACATGCTCAGCTGGATTTCCCCCTCTTTCTTATAGGAACTGTATCAACCAAAAGGAACTCCACAGAGTCAATGACTGGAATTTTAATGGTGTTCCTTTCAGCCTGGCCTCAGAGCCATATGAAACATACTTTACGTATCTCTGAACACCTCCAAGACCTAGGATACCTACTAATGGTCTAGTTACTTTAGACAGAGACGAAAGTAGGGAGGTTGGTCGAGAAGGATGGGTGGGCGTAATCCGTGACAGTCTAGCGATCAAAAGGTTGTGAGTATGTAGCGATTTAGCTAACCCTTCCCCTAACCCCTATTCTACAATTTAACCCAATTCACCTATCCTGCTAAGTAAATTCCCCTACAGATGTAGGATCTTAGTTTGATAACTATTTTGTTGCAGAGAATCTTCCTGCACAGCAGAAATGCAAACGTCTAGTGTATTTGAGTTTTAAAAAGGCTTCTAAAGTTTTTCATTTCCACTTTGAAACTTCAGACTTGATTTGCCCTGAAGGAAAATGTATCAACCTCTACAAAAAATGTCCATTGATTATAATACACATAATAATTTGCATTTCCTGTTGCTGCAGGATTATTTTCCTCCTGTAGCAAACTGGCTCAAATGAAGATCCTACATCTGTAACCTTCATCATGTCAGCAACCCTAACCACCAATGTAAATTATCCCTGTATTTTTTCTTTGTTGTTACAGTTCAACAAGCAACCTGTCCTCCAAATTGTATGATAAGTTATGTCATCCAATTCGTATGCTATTGTACAACCGGGTAAGACATAGTATCATACTACGTACTATGCATCCGATAATTTGTATGATATTGTACGACCGCTATTCCATTCATAATAATGTAACCTAACGTAACGTAATATATGATACTAAATGGAGTGTTACAGATTTACTTACAGAATAATACAACTTGCCCTGAGACCACGTACTTCCTTCAGAATACTGAGATTGCTCAGTGTTCTAGTCAGTGGTCATGCCTGAGCCTGTTAATCAGGTGTTTTATTGCCCGGGGGACAGAGGGTGACGAATGTCCATGTTGTTGTGACTGACAAGGGACAAACAGTGTGTTTGGAAAGAAGTTATAATGTCCAGGCCATGACTCCCCAATAAATTCACCCTGCCTTGTCACAAGGTGATCCCATGGATTTAAAATGGGAGGGACAAGATGTTGAGGGAACTGCAGATGGTGTCAGTGAGAAATCTCCCTCCAATTAATGCATAGACATACCTACAAATACACAGACAGAAAAACTGCACCTCATCATCAGAGACTGAAGGGAAGATCAAAGTAGCATATAAAGCCACGAGAAGAAGCTAGTCTGGGAGATTTGGACAGAGCTAAGATTATAGATCCAAAGTGAATAAGAGATATATGGACCCTGCAGGACTCTGAAGACACTACTGGTAGAGAGAGTAGAAAGGATTTTGAATATCCCATACAGAGTTGACAGACAGCGTAGACCAACTTACTCCTACAAGAGAGAAAGGGAAGAGGAAATACAAGACAAACAACAAGAGCTAATACACTATTCTGAGAGGACGGAAGGAGAAAAGTAAATTGGGGAGATGCTGACAATGAACTTAAGGTATGAAGCATGAAGCAGCTAACATAGTAGGTCTGACAGAACCAAGCAGCCAGACACTGTATGGCTTAGCATGGGAAGGTAGGTGGAGGCAGGGGAGAAGCACACACACAGATATGTATTCGATTCCAGCCATTGCAATGAGCCAGTCCTCCTATAGCTCCTCCCACCAGCCTCCTCTGGCCTCCACCAACCATCCTAAGCTAAGCCATAGTTTCAGCAGCAGGCCGATTTCTTTCTTGAGCGAGAAGAAGCACACACACACAAACACGATGGATGCTTAACAGCAATCAGCTGAGAGCAGAACTGGAGGCAGCCGGACCAACATGCTAATTAAGACTAAGAAGGGGGAGTTGCTAATACGAAAGAGTTACTGAAGAAGACAGAAGGTTACATTTAAACGTTTTTTTTAACGGATGTAAACCGTTTCATCATCTTAAATCAACAAACCAATGACAACCTCTGAGCTAACAGTTTGTTAGAGAAGGAGGAGGAGGGTTTTAAAGGGAGGGAGGTGCTTTGATGGTGAGTGAGTAATGAAGGGGAGGATGACAACATAATGAGAGAAGCTAGGGAGGCTCCAGGGGAACGGGCCCCTCAGAGAAGAAGGCAGGCAGTCTTCATTACAGCAAAGAAGACATATGGTGTGGTGTTTATAAACAAGAGTTAATCCAAGAGTCAACACTGTACACTCTGTAGGCTTTCCCCAGACAGAAACTCAGGACAGTAAAGCTATAGTCAATATTAAAACCACACACCCAGATAAAACAAGGCAAACAGGACTAGACAGTCTAGACCACGCATCATCAACTAGATTCCGCCACGGGCTGATTCTTTCTTGAGCGGATGGTCAGGGGGCAGGAACATAATTAAAAATCATTTGTAGACTGCAAATTGACCGCAACAAGCCCAAACATATATAATATTTGAGTAAAACATAATCATTTCAAACCTTGCTTACATTTATACAACGAGTGGGTCTAATCCTGAATGCTGATTGGTTAAAACGGCATTCCAGCAGGTGTCTATTCCACAAGTTACCACCGGCTAAATCTATTACATTAAAATGCCTATTCACTGTCACATCAACGCAGCCAAACAATTAATAAACTTGATCTCCACTATAAAAAGCATCGAGACATTATGTCACATTTCTTTTGGACTAACATTTCGTTTTCAACAGCAGATTTGTATAAACCTTGCTGTCTGTCTCTCTGACATTTGCAACATTGTTTCATTATTCAAATTCGATCTCCAGCTGTCCCATAGTAATGAACGTGTCAGGACGAGACAGACGGGCAGGCAGCTTTTCTCAACCAGTCGAAATCATGAATCAGCTTTTTATGGATATATACAAAGAAATGTCAATCGAAAAAAGGTTAAACGAAACGAAGTGCTGCTAGTTTGCCGTCTTTCCAGCTTCAGTTTGAAGTGATTGTGTTAGCTGTGTTGTTGGCTAGCTCCTCTGATCAACAGTGTCCTGACGAGCGAGCAAATTTTCTATGCCAGGTGAAATCGCGCCTCATTGTTATGGATGTGTCCAAATAAATGTCTCTAGAAAACAACTTAAACAAATGTAAATGCTGCTACTTTGCTGTTATTCTGACTGCATTTTTTGCGTGACTGTAAGTTAGCCGTAGTTGGCTAGCTAGCAAGCAAGAGAATAAGAATGTTGCCAGCCGGTATTGCAATGGAACATTTAGAACGAACGACTAGGTCGTGTCTCTAGCAACCGAACCGATAGAACAAACGACCAGCCGGCTTGGTAGCAACCCTAGATTTGTGTCTGGACTATATCTTGTGAAAGGATGAAATAGAATGAATAAAGTAATCAAAATAACGTTTTTAATGAAAATATGTCAATCAGTATTTGAATATGTTGGTAACCCATTGTATAAAAGTGATAATACCCTCGAAGCCAGTGTTTGGAGGATGTATTGGATATAGTGCCAATACACCAGCTTATTGGGCATTATCACTTTATTGTATCACATACAGTGCATTTGAAAAGTATTCAGACCCCTTCACTTTTCCACATTTTGTTACATTACAGCCTTATTCTAAAATGGATTCAAATTATGTTTGTCCTCATCAATCTACACACAATACCCCATAATGACAAAGTAAAAATAGGTTTTAGATTCTTTTGCAAATTTATTAAAAATAAAAAACAAATATCTTATTTACATAAGTGGAGATGGGAGAACCTTCCAGAAGGAGAACCATCTCTGCAGCACCAATCGGGCCTTTATGGTAGAGTGGCCAGACAGAAGCCACTCCTCAGTTAAAGGCACATGACAGCCTTCTTGGAGTTTGCCAAAAGGCACCTAAAGGACTCTCAGACCATGATTAACAAGATCTGATGGTCTGATGAAACCAAGATTAAACTATTTGGCCTGAACGCCAAGCATCAAGTCTGAAGGAAACCAGGCGTCGCTCATCACCTGGCCAATACCATCCCTACAGTGAAGCATGGTGGTGGCAGCATTGTGCTGTGGGGATGTTTTTCAGCCGCAGGGACTGGGAGACTAATCAGGATCGAGGGAAAGATGAACGGAGCAATGTACAGAGAGATCCTTGATGAAAACCTGCTCCAGAGTGCTCAGAACCTCAGACTGGGACAAAGGTTCACCTTCCAGCAGGACAACAACCCTAAGCATACAGCCAAGACAAAGCAGGAGTGGCTTCGGGACAAGTCTCTGAATGTCCTTGAGTGGCCCAGCCAGAGCCCCGACTTGAACCTGATCGAACATCTCTGGAGAGCCCTGAAAATAGCTGTGCAGCCATGCTCCCCATCCAAGCTGACAGAGCTTGAGAGGATCTGCAGAGAAGAAAACTTGGGGGGCCCAAAAAAATAATCTGGGGCCTGCCAGCTGGTGAACCCTGGTGTAGACAAAGAAAAGTACAATATATGCCATCCAGGTGATTTTTAGTTTGAAAGCAACAGGGAGAGGACATTTTAAGTCTCAGTAAAGTAATTAGAGGGTAGAAGAAATCAGAGATATCCATCTTACTGCATACTACCGACAATTGTCACATTTTGTGGTAGGGCTACTTGGCTATGTTAATTTCTAAAATTAAGGTAAACGGCACTTCCTGTGGAGCATCAACCACGTTTACATTTGACATTTTAGTCACTTAGCAGAAGCTCTTATCCAGAGTGACTTACCGTAGTGAGTGCATAAATGTTCAGATATTTTTTCGTACTAGTCCCTCGTCGGAACCAAGTCTCACACAATATGAAAATCTGTTACGAAGAATTTTTATAAAAAATAATGATCCATAGAGGACACATGCCTCTGTGAACTGAAACAACATTTTGAGGACATGAAGAGAAGGATATTTTTCTGCATTAACACATTGCATTCACCCATGTGCGCACACATTGGTCCACAAATGTCCTCTTTGAAACATACAGCACCTATGAAAATACCATAAATCCCAACTATTTCCGTCAACAGCAAACTTTCGCACACCTTGACTTCCCTCTGAAGATAAAGCAACAGCCAGAACATATCGGATAGGTACGCTTTGAGGGGGAGGCTTCCCCCCCAGTTTCCAGTCCATATATTGACATGTCAGCACCGGGGAGCCCCCGTGGCATCTGTTCTACCAAAATTTCCAGGTTTACTGAGTGCATTTAGTGATTTATATTTTTTAAGGAGCAATCCAGAAGGATGGCGGAAGCGGATGTGGAACTTGAATCGGATGGCGGTGGAAGTGGGGATGAAGAGACTTTTGTCTCACTCGAGTTGATGATTATGCTGTGTCGTTCTTTGAGCTACGGAGACGGGCACCTGTCAAGGGAGTAATTTCTGGATATACTAAAGAATATTAATGGTGGTCAATTGGCAGTAAAGTTTATTTTTATGTGGAGTCCCTCCCAACATGAGTGCAGCTGGGATATGTGTACTATCATGTCAGAGCTTTTGTATCCAGGCCTTTGCAATGTCATTGTTGTAAAATGTTTGGACCTGTAGGAAGTGTCTGCAGACAGAAGAAGCCGAGATGTTGGGATGTGTGGGAAAGATCACTTTGAAGGTGATTCCGAATGTGTAGCAGAAGAGAATGGCCATTGGCCAAGGAGTAAAGTGTTGTAACTGTGGTGGAGAACATAGGGCGAAATCCTTGGAATGCCTGAGTAGGGTGAAAGAGACTGAGGTTGCCAAAATCTGAAAGTGTTTCCAATGCAGAGGCTGTCAAAAGGGTAGAGAGATTATCTCTGAAGGTCCAGTGGTAGTGAATCACCAACAGGACCTAGAAAATCTTCATGTGAAGAAAGTGGACTTTGTCTCTTTTATAGCAATGGTGGTAAACGGCACTGCACAAGTTGAAAAGAAGTCAAGATCGACTTCATTGTTTACGCAGCTGAAATATTTCTGGGATTAAAATACTTCACATCTGACGAGTTATATGGAGTACTGTCTTGGGCGGTCGCACACTCTCAGGCCCTAGAGCCTGAGCAGGGTATATGAGTATATATATATTTTTTTATTATTATTTCCTTTTTTTGTAGGCACTAACGGGGGTTGACTCCGCCATGGCTCGCTGGCCAAAGCCTATGGGGAAATTAATGGGGGTTTTGGATAAACATAAATGGCGAAAATAAGGTCTGAGGTTAACACAGGCTTAGGAGATCTTATACATTTTGTTCTGAGATAATCTTCATCAGCTAAAGTAACTTTTTGTGAATTTATGTAATCAAAATAAGTCCATAAAGCACATACAGACTTCATCATTCTTAAAGGCCATGTTAACTGACTGATATCTCATAGAACAATACATTTAAGATCTCCTAAGCCTGTGTTAACCTCAGACCTTATTTTCAGCATTCATCCCAAAACCCCATTCTTTCCCCATTAATTTCCCCCATAAGAAAGACTGAACAAACCAGTTTCATTAGCGTTTTTTAGGAATACAAACTGGCAAGCTCTATATGCCCAATATCAGCCAGAATCAACCACCCTGCATAACCTTGACATCCCATTTGTTATCAATATCACTGCATTTACCCACCATCTTGTGCTTTCATGTATAAATAGAATCTTTGGTTTCAATTAAATTGACAGTGCTTGGGGTTCACGAAATCAACCATGTAAATACGTTATTTAACTACATAAGAACATTCTACTTGCTTACACGGTGATTAACATACTAAGTTTTAGGATGATGGAATCACCGTTCAAGCTTAAACAGTCTTGTACTCAAACTGGAAGTGCATTTCTGAATGTTCTCTTGAATAGTTGAGCTGCTGTTCAATTGTCTGAACACCACTGACTTGTAGGTCTCTACTGCCATCCAAGGGCAATATGACTAACTGCAGCCTTACCTGTAGTACAGGCCCTTTGGTATGTGCCTCCTTCAAGAACCCCCCCCCCAAGACCCAGCTCATACCAACCTCTCTCAATAACATCATCGACAGACAGCTTCTAATGCAGAACCGCCATGCAAGTTCAAAATACTATTGACACTGCTTAGGATTCAGGGTTCCTCACTGGGGTGCTTGGATGGATCAACAGACAAGGATGTGACAGAGGTAAGCATTGCTGTCATCATACAAAACAATAGCAGTGGAATGATTGAGTGGCTAGGGTAGAGTCATGTGGTCATGACAGGCTCATTTCCAAGGACATTTCCAAAGCATTCCAATACTCATGACAGTTTTTTGATGACTCTTAAAACCTGGTGTGGACGTTATGTTAAATTGACAAGAAACAGACTAAACATTTTTTTCAAAATGTATTTCTTCGAAAACTAAGCATTAGCAAGAGGAAAAACAAAAAGGGGCCCCCAAATTCAATTGTGCTTTATTGACAAATACAATTGTGCATCATCGGCAAACGATTGTACAATCTCTACAGTTGATTGCAAAGGCAGTGTCCATCCACCAAATGCCATATGAAAGCTACACAATATACTTCCTGTTCCTTGCATGACAAAACCTCCCTTCCATGCTTTAGCTATTGTCGTGACACTCAGATTACAATGCTTTCCCACGGTCCTGAAAAGACAGCTGGAAAACTATTGGGGATTGATAAGTGCATGAGAATTGACTGATTCTGGATTCACGTCACAGGACATGGCATTAGAATTGAAGCCTCGTTAAGGTAATGACGAGTGAGCGACGGTGGTGGTTATCGTTTCCTCTAGACTGAGGTCGATTCCCAAATGGTACCATATTCCCTATATCTATAGTGCACTACTTTTGACCCAGAGCCCTAGTGCCCTGTTCAAAAGTAGTGCACCACATAAGGAATAGGGCACGTCCCCAGATTCGACAATCCGTTCTCTGTCCCCTAAAGTAATCTGTGTTGAAGTAGTGTCTTACATGCACATTAGGCCGCGAGAGAAAAATAAAAAAGTCCTACAGAAGGAGAGCACGCCGGTTGAGTCCACATGGTTCAAAGTCATTGAGAAATTTCAGTGAGGAATCTTTACCTGACATCGGAGACTTCATCAAAGTCATTAAACAAACACACAAAAAAAAGGGATCAGCACATAGCACAATCTGGCCAACGTGTTAATAAGAAAACCAGTCAAATGCCGGATTATGGAAAAATACAATTTCAAGCAAGGGAATTACTGCCACCATATCACAATGTGGTGGGCTCTGTCATGTCAAAAGTCCTCATTTGTCTAACGGATTTAGCGTAAGAAATAACCACAAGTTCTGAACATAAATGTATATTGTGTAGTACGCTACATACGTACAATATTCACTTTTACAACTGCAAATGCTTTGTACTGCAATGCTTTGTGGATTGAGGGCTTTGAGGCGAACCACTACAAATAGCCTTCATTCATTACAGGGCAGATTAGTGACTAGCAAGTAAAGTACACTATTATTGGTTATTAATCTTGGTATTGATTGACACTATTTACATTCCAATTTTCTAAGTGTGTAATCAGCACAAACACTTAAGTGTGCAAAACAATAAGTGTAGAATGATAGTAAGGCTTAAACATGGTGAGAACGTATTTCATACAGACAAGTATAGGCCACCCAAATAAATCAAATACTAAAATCATAATTAATTTCAAAACCCAGGACTATGGTTAACAAAACAGAAAATAATATTTCCAGCATACGTGGGCAAACATTGAAAATGTGTATCGATTACAGAGTGGTCATACCATCAAACTCCCTCCTGCCCAGGTTTTTCCTGAAGCAAGAAAAAGTGGGGCAAGCTTGTGGGCAAGCAAGCGTTTCAACAATGCAGCTGGGAAAAGGCTTGTTTCAGTTCTTTCAACTTCCTTCTCTGCTCAGAAGATGTAATCTTGAGTCATCTTGAGGGAGGGCATGGCCTCGTTGACATTCTGGTCCAGCCGATGATACTCCACGTTGTTGCGAGAACACAGGCCGTCCCTCCAGCGCCGACTCTGGGCTAGCAGGAAGATCTGGAGAGAGTGGATATTCAAGTTAACATTTAACCTTTTTATTGAATACTGGGCTGTCCATTCATAAAGCGTCTCAGAGTAGTAGTCCTGATCTAGGATCACGTCCCCACTGTCCATGTAATCCTATTCATCAAGATCTAAAAAGGCAATGCTGATCCTAAATCCGCATTCTTACTCAGATGCTTGATACATACGGACCCAAAAGTAGCTAAAATAAGCGCCATCAGGGTGATACTCAAAGGAACACAAAAAGGGCAATGAATGGAGACTACCCACGCTAACAATGTAGCTAGGCTACCTAAAAGGGAAGTAAATAGTCTCTCAATAACAAAAGTTAACTCCAACTATATGCATTTCTGCATAATGTATATATTTAAGATGACTAAAGTTCATATTTAAAATTGGGCAACTTTGATAGGGGTGGGGCCCACACAAGAATCTGGCTCACGGGACTGTGTACCCACATCCATACCCACAGATGCAGTCAGAGCCGGCCCTAAGTAAAATTTTGTTTTAAAGTAAATATGCTGCTATTATACACATTTTGTCAAGGTGGAGAGAATATTTAGCACATTTTGCCATGGGGCAGAGAATTTTTTCAGTTTTACAGCTAATTTCATGAAATTCTACACATTTTGACAGAGAAATGTTTTCAGTTTTTAATATGATATCTGAATGAGTGTGACTAAAAAAAATAATAATGGGGGCCCCCTGGTCTGTAATTCAACCATGTTTACAAGTTTAGTTAGCAGTCTAGACTACCTTGAAAATAAATGTCAGCTGATTAAGTGACTGTCAGCAGCTGACATAAGATTATTTTTTAAATTCAGCAAATAATAAAAATTAAAAAAAATAATAATAATTAAAACGGCACTGTGTATTGTACTATTCTCTCTCAACAGTAAGTTGAGACCTTGACTGGGTCCCTCCCTCACAAATTATTCTTCTTTTTGTTGTAAATTGATCCACGGGCCTACAAAAAGGGGGGCCCTGACAGATGCCCATCCCTGATTTAGTGATCAAAAACATATTTAGCATATTTTGAGTTTCTGTAATACAAATAGAACACAGAAAATGTGATGTAACACTCAAGGTGCGGGTTGATGGTCACTAGACTTGTAATGGACTATTCTCATATGTTGATAGTGATTGACGCCAGACTGGAGGTACAAGGACCGAGGACACACTGATTATTCACTGTGGTATTGATGACATTCTATGAACACTGATTCTGTAGCAGCTGACAAAGACACCCTTTTGTTTGGACTTCCCACAAGCCTCTTGGGCTGGTGTTTGGAGAGCATTTGGTGCAGCCTGATTAGGAGGATAAAGGACCTATCTACAAGAGGCCAGTTAGACATTTTCTCTGCATCTGTGCTGGGTGGCGTCTCCCTATTGCAACTTGTAAATCAACCTGATTGACATTATCTGCGACTGCTCTTCTCTTTTGTTCACCTGGAAATTCCTATTACAGTGTGTGTATACAAAACATCAGGAACACCTGCTCTTTCCCTGACTTATTGACCAGGTGAAAGCTATAGTATATGAGCCCTTATTGATGTCACCTGTTAAATCCACGTCAATTAGTGTAAATGAAGGGGAGGAGACAGGTTAAAGGACTTTTAAGCCTTGAGACATGGATTGGGTATGTGTGCCATTCAGAGAGGGAATGGGAAAGACAAAATATTTAAGTGCCTTTGAACGGGATATGGTCGTAGGTGCCAGACGCACCATTTTGAGTGTGTCAAGAACTGCAACGCTGCTGGGTTTTTCACGCTCAACAGTTTCCCATGTGTATCAAGAATGGTCCACCACCCAAAGGACATCCAGCCAACTTGACAACTATGGGAAGCATTGGAGTCAACATGGGCCAGTATCACTGTGGAACGCTTGACACCTTTTTGTCCATGCCTCAACGAATTGAGGCTGTTCTGAGAGCAAAAGGGGGTGCAACTATGGCTGTGGCGGTCACGAAATTGTCAGCCGGTGATTGTCAAGCAAATAACTGTCGGTCTCACGGTAATTGACATGAATTAACATAAACACATTTAGCATCTGCTGGCTTCCAAACATAGCCTACAAGCCACTGATGCAGACCTTTGGAACATCTACATTTTAAAAAGTCTAATAAATCCATGTAACATAGCCTACACCTTCACAATACATCCATTATTTATTTTAGACAGGTCTGAAGAAGCATGACAAGAAGAAATGTAGTCTATTTCAGGAGAACAGAATAGTATACTCGGAGTTGCCCTTATGTTAGGTCCTGATGTGGATATGCCAAATGGCTGTGGGCTACACTAGTTTATTTAGCAGACAAGATTTGCTTAGAATTTCGTGGCATTATTTTGTAGTATGAAAAATACAATACAATAATGCATCCTAAAAAATCCATGCCTTTTGCGGTCAGTGGTCATTGTGGCCTTGGCCCGGAGTGCTGCGCTGGGCCCTTCTTCCTGAGTGTTGCGCGCTCCGAAGCACCTCTCACTCAGATGGCTCGTCATCATGTGATCAGGTCTCTCACAGGCTACAAGTGAAGACAGACACGTCGGGGACGCATCTGCGCATGTCCTTATCCAATTCCGAGGTGCATATTGAAGATATTGGAAAAACTGTCCACATTTACTTTGTCAGCCAACAAGATGAGTAGGCCAAACAAACAGCAAAAGCCTAAGTCAATCTACTATCCCCCATAGTAAAAAATGTTGTTTTTTTTAAAGACGTATTCTGTGCGAGAAATAAATATTCCAAACAGTCTGGGACAGTTGTGGGATGTGATAGATCCCAAATTAATACAACCACTAGCATTAAAAAAGAAAATTACGGAATGTGGCTGACGCAACAGATCAGAACGTTTAGCTTTAAAATGTTGATAAACTATTATTAGCAGGAAAACTCCATTATCAAAAGTGACAGCTAATGCGATAATGCTTGTAATTGCTTTTGTTATAAAGGTGCAATTTACGGTGAAAATTTACTTCCCCAAGTTTGAAACACATACGTTGCTTATTTATTCATTACCTTTAACTAGGCAAGTCAGTTAACAAATTCTTATTTTCAATGACTGCCTAGGAACAGTGGGTTAACTGCCTTGTTCAGGGGCAGAACGACAGATTTTTAGTTTGTCAGCTCGGGGATTCGATCTTGCAACATTTCGGTTACTAGTCCAACGCTCTAACCACCAGGCTACCTGCCACCCCATATGTATGCCAGTTAGGCTCTATAGCCCTTGTAAAAGCGGATAAATGTGCTTCATTTTAAGAAGTTATTTGTCCACTTTAGTTGTGATACAAACCTTATCAAAACATATAGGCCTATGGGCTAGGCTACACGAGGTGTGCGACTATGATTCGAAAAAAAGCGTTGTTCCTTGCGTTATGCTGGGCATCATTCACAAATGATAATATAGAATTCACAAGTGATAGGCTAATATTGTCACCCATTAGACTATTCTTGATTTAATCTTGTCTTAACATATACTTACACACACACGCAGTACCAGTCATAAATTTGGACACACCTAATCATTCTAGGGTTTTTCCTTATTTTTACTATTTTCTACATTGTAGAATAATAGTGAAAACATCAAAACTAAGAAATAACACACATGGAATCATGTAGTAACCAAAAGTTAAACAAATCAAAATACATTTTATATTTGAGATTCTTCAAAGTAGCCACCCTTCGACTTGATGACAGCCTTGCCCACTCTTGGCATTCTCTCAACCAACTTCATGAGGTTGTCACCTGGAATGTATTTAAATTAATTGGTGTGCCTTAAAAGTTAATTTGTGGAATTTCTTCCCTTCTTAATGCGTTTGAGCCAATCAGTTGTGTTGTGACAAGGTAGGGGTGGTATACAGCAGATGGTCTTTTACCAAATAGTGCTCAGTCCATATTATGGCAAGAACAACTCAAATAGGCAAAGAACCGACAGTCCATCATTACTTTAAGACATGAAGGTCAGTCAATCCAGAAAAAGTCTAGAACTTTGAAGGTTTCTTCAAGTGCAGTCGCAAAAACCAAGCGCTATGATGAAACTGGCTCATGAGAACTGCCACAGAAATGGAAGACCCAGAGTTACTTCTGCTGCAGAGGATGAGTTACTCGTGAATCAGGCATTCATGGTCGAATTGCTGCAAAGAAACCACTACTAAAGGACACCAATAAGAAGAAGAGACTTGCTTAGGCCAAGAAACACGAACAATGGACATTAGACCAGTGGAAATTTGTCCTTTGGTCTGGAGTCCAAATTGGATATCTTTGGTTACAACCGCCATGTCTTTGTGAGACGCAGTGTGGGTGAACGGATGATCTCCGCATGTGCAATTCCCATCGTTTCCCCACACTTAACCAGCATGGCTACCAAAGCATTCTGCAGCAATACACCGTCCCATCTGGTTTGGGCTTAGTGGGACTATCATTTGTTTTTCTACAGTACAATGACCTAAAACACATCCAGGCTATCTAATGGCTATTTTACCAAGAAGGAGAGGGATGGAGTGCTGCATCAGATGACCTGGTCTCCACAATCCCCCGACCTCAACCAAATTGAGATGGTTTGGGATGAGTCAGACCGCAGAGTGAAGGAAAAGCAGCCAACAAGTGCTCAGCATATGTGGGAACTCGTTCAAGACTGTTGGAAAAGCATTCCAGGTGAAGCCGGTTGAGAGAATGCCAGGAGTGTTCAAAGCTGTCATCAAGGCAAAGGGTGGCTATTTGAAGAATCTCAAATATAAAATATATTTAGATTTGTTTAACACTATTTTTGGTTACTACATGATTCCATGTGTGTTATTTCATAGTTTTGATGTCTTCACTCTTATTCTACAATGTAGAAAACAGTAAAGATAAGAGAAAAACCCTTGAATGAGTAGGCGTTCTAAAACTTTTGACCGGTAGAGTATGTGTGAAATTTGTTTTTGATTTAGAATGGACAATTATCATGCACCTGTATCGAAACAGGGGCAGCAGGAAGAAATACATGTAATCTATGCACTTAAATAGCGAATGGAGGTCACTTTTCCTGTGGTTCATTTTCATGCCAGCCAGGTAGGCTATACTCCTGTTGTAAAGATAAGCAATGAGCTTAACATTAGGAAAGTTGAGAAATAAATATAGTAAGGCTAGCCTATAGAAAGCTGACAGGATCCTCCTCTTTTTAAGAGGCCATCATTCAGTTTTCACGTAATTGCAGAGCCTATAGAAATGTTGTGCAACATGAGCTCTCATGGTGTTTGATTAGATTTTCAATTACATTTGCATTGATGTCAGAATGATTTAGAGAGACAATAGAGTGCTGAGTACCAGGCAGTTAGCAAGTCTGGTAGGCTACTAATGACCAGCAGCAGCATCAGAGCTTGGAGAGGCCTAATTGGAGTGGCAGGTAGCCTAGTGGTTAGAGCATTGGGCCAGTAACCGAAAGGTTGCTAGATCGAATTCCCGAGCTGACAAGGTGAAAATCTGTCGTTCTGCCCCTGAACAAGGCAGTTAACCCACTTTTCCTAGGCCGTCATTGTAAATAAGAATTTGTTCTTAACGGACTTGCCTAGTTAAATAAAAATGTTAAAAATAAATAAATTAGCGTGATTAAACGGTCACGTGGAATTTGACTGCCTTCGTGACTCGTGACCGCCGGTGTGGCGGTAATACGTTCCTAGCCGCAACTCAATATTAGGAACATGTTCCTGATGTTTTGTGCACTCAGTGTATAGCCAAGGCTACTAGTTTACGAGCTAGAGAGAAGGGGAAGAGATGGGCGAGTTGCCAGCGGAGATGCACGAATTACAGTGAAATACCCGCCGGAGTTTAGGCTACCCTTTTTCAATAAGTGTTTGCACCGATTTTAGATAAAGCACTCAAATTAAAATGTAGGCCTAGTGTCAACATAACCACCCATTGCTTCACTAAAATGTATTGATCAATGGCTGATAGGCTATGGATAGGTTGCATGTATGTTTCTATTTAATTGTTGTCCATTTTATAGCCTAGGCCAAGTGTTTCCCAACTCCTCGAGTACCCACAACAGTACACATTGTGTGTGTGTATTGAAGGGGTTCGGTACAGCAGAAATCAAACAAACAGTCTCGTATGGATTAATAAAGTACTCCCCCTCTGCTTACCTTCCTCTTGTTGTGGTAGGTGATGTATACAATGGCCACCAGGAAGGCCAGGATGACCAGGTGGAAGAAGAAGTGGGAGTCCTCGTCCTGGGTGGTGTAGATGTTGGTGTCCTTCATACGTACGTCTATCTTCCCAGCACTCTTTGCTGGGCTGAGCACCACCTGGTCATCGTCGGCGTCCACCATGCCGTCGTCGTTCTCCTCGTTGAGGTCTTGGCTGCCAAAGTTCTGGTTCTGGTCCAGAGGGACCTTATCATAGTCATCTTCACCACCTTCTTCCTCATTTTCTCTGCCGTACATGTCTGTCTCGGTCTGGGACTCCAGGGTGTTGACAGGCACTAGATCGCTCTCTTGCTCATCCTCTGTTGCGTCCATGGGGCCGACGAGCTTGGTGTTGGAGGCAGGGCTTGGTTTCTCCAGGATGGGCTTGGCAGGCTCTGGGGCTTTGACTGTGGTGGTGCTGGTGGCTGGAGCTGCAGTCATGGCCGGGGCAGCATCAGCATCTGAATCAGCAGGTTTGGGAGGTAGTTTTTCAGGAGTCAGTCCTGATTTATCTAATTTGGTTTTGTTCTTGTCTGCAGTTATTGCAAACTTGCCAACAGTTGTTTCAGCAATAATGGCAGTGGATTCAGCTATAACCTCCCCTTTGGTGTATGGTGCATCATCACGTGCTTTTACACCATCGATAGATGTGTCCTTGATGGGTGTGTCTTCTATAGGTGTGGGAGTAGCGTCCTTGACGGGTGTGGCAGCAGCATCCTTGACGGGTGTGCCAGCAGCGTCCTTGACGGGTGTGCCAGCAGCGTCCTTGACGGGTGTGCCAGCAGCGTCCTTGACGGGTGTGCCAGCAGCGTCCTTGACGGGTGTGCCAGCAGCGTCCTTGACGGGTGTGCCAGCAGCGTCCTTGACGGGTGTGCCAGCAGCGTCCTTGACGGGTGTGGCAGCAGCGTCCTTGACGGGTGTGGCAGCAGCGTCCTTGACGGGTGTGGCAGCAGCGTCCTTGACGGGTGTGGCAGCAGCGTCCTTTGCATCTGCTGTTACAGCCTTAATTACTGTTGCATCAGGTGTTGTAGCATTGTCACTGGTTGCTTTGCCGTCTGTTGTACCAGTGCTGATGGCTGTTTCTGCATCGTTGCTGGCTGGTGCCAAAGGCAAGGGTTCTAAATCATCAACTCCTGGATCCAGAGAAACTGCTGAAAATTAGAGAAGTAGGAATTGAAAACAAAACCGTCACCACACTCATTTGGACATCTGTTCACATTCTACACTTTACAAAACAAGTCATTTAATCTTTTTGTAGCCTACAGGAGATTTGAAAATAAGCGTGGTGAAATCTTTAGTGGAAAAATGTAGCCAAGTTATATAGCCTAGGCCTAATCATCAAATTGTACATGATACACACATCTTATCATTCTACATCTGACCTGTAATGGTTGTCATAGCGCCATCCCTTTGAATGTGTTCTGTGTTAGATAAAAGAAAATAGTAGGTTCTCTTTGCCCTCTGAGTTGGGTGTCCAATCAAAAATGCATATAAAAAAAGTGTACCAATGGTCCAAACCTCATAATCCGTTAACAAGTTCTTACCCTTGTAAGATGGCTAAAAGTATGGTGACTAAATCAATGGTACTGTATATCAGAGCTCGGTGCTTATTATCGGAACTATTAGGTTATGAAATCTAAATTTTGGGATATAATGTTAATGATATTGTAATGTAATGTAACAGGCAGGGAGCAGGTCTCGCCCCTCGACCTTCTAGCCCGAAGTCCAGCGCGCTATCGACTGTGCCGCAAAAGCATGCTCGTGCGGCAGAGTCGATATCTGCGCTTATAAACCCAGGGTCGTTGCAATATGTTAGAAAAAGACCCCCCTGAGCAAGTCAGAACATGAATAATCTTACTTGTCTTAGTCAAATTTGTTTTAATAACACAAGGAAGTGAAATTTCATCACCAAAGCGTGTTTTCACCCACGCTGGGCAGAGCGGGTAGGCACCCTACTCTGAGTTTATCAGTATACGCTTCTCACTGTAGAAATGTGCAGTGTACTGTACAGTAAATATCTACTTAATTCATATGCATTCTGTCACTGTACAAAACGTTCAGTCAGGCATCCAATGAGAGGGATGTTTGTTCTAGCTCCTGCCATCTCATGCCTTTGGCCGGTCCTCTTAAATCAATGGCCCGATTCAACCAGAGAGTCAACATGATTTTATACTCATGGGACTTTGATATTCATCGGCCAAGCTGTGGGTTAAGATGGGCGGGGAAACTGAAGAATAGAGGCCAAGTTAGCAGTCGCCACACAGAATGGGAGTTTTCATTCCTGGAAGCTACTGCCAGCATCAACATTGAATAAGAAGAGGCAAGGCCGTCAGAAGATGATTAGGGATGGGGTTGGGTTGGGATAATTATTTCTCCCCATGCTGCAGACGGCTATTTCGATCCGCTCAAACAGTAAAGGCCCAGTGCACTACTTTTGTGGGAAGAAAAAAAATCTCCTTAAAAAATACACTGCTCAAAAAAATAAAGGGAACACTAAAATAACACATCCTAGATCTGAATGAATGAAATACTCTTATTAAATACTTTTTTCTTTACATAGTTGAATGTGCTGACAACAAAATCACACAAAAATGATCAATGGAAATCAAATTTATCAACCCATGGAGGTCTGGATTTGGAGTCACACTCAAAATTAAAGTGGAAAACCACACTACAGGCTGATCCAACTTTGATGTAATGTCCTTAAAACAAGTCAAAATGAGGCTCAGTAGTGTGTGTGGCCTCCACGTGCCTGTATGACCTCCCTACAACGCCTAGGCATGCTCCTGATGAGGTGGCGGATGGTCTCCTGAGGCATCTCCTCCCAGACCTGGACTAAAGCATCCGCCAACTCCTGGACAGTCTGTGGTGCAACGTGGCGTTGGTGGATGGAGCGAGACATGATGTCCCAGATGTGCTCAATTGGATTCAGGTCTGGGGAACGGGCGGGCCAGTCCAAACTGTATGCAGAATGCTTGACAGAAATGGTTGGAGGCGAATGTTGAACTTTTGTTGCACACATATCCAGATGATGCTGCGTACCATTTTTTGCGCAAAGACGCTGTCAGTGCGATCGAGGCGTTAGCCTGCACTGGGAGTCTGGGCTGCATCATTATCGCGGGCGAAAGAGCCAATAACGTGTTGTGATACCAACACCTGACTCACATCTGCGTGACACGTCATCTTAAAAAAAAAAATAGCATTGAGCTATATTGTTAATCTGCAGGCTATTATAATATAATAAACCTCTCAACTGCGGCAGGGTCTACTCATACCATTTTGACAGTGGTGTAAAGTACTTAAGTAAAAATACAACTAAAGTATCTGTACTTCATTATTTATATTTTTGACTACATTCCTAAAGTAAAATATGTACTTTTTACTCCACACATTTTCCCTGACACCCAAAAGTACCTTTTACAATTTGAATGCTTAGCAGTACAGGACAAAAAGTCCAATTCACACACTTATCAAGAGAACGTCCCTGGTCATCCCTACTGCCTCTGATCTGGTGGACTCACTAAACATAAATGCTTCCATCGTAAATTATGTCAGTGTTGGAGTAATCACCAACTGTCAAAAAAAGTAATAAAAAAGGAAATTGTGCCATCTGGTTTGCTAAATCAGGAATTTGATGTATAGCATTTACTTTGTACTTTTACTGAAGTATGACATTTGAGTACTTTTTCCACCACTGTACTTAAGTACATTTAAAATCTGATACTTTTAGACTTACTCAAGTAGTATTTTACTGGGTTACTTTCACTTTTACTTCAGTCATTTTATATTAAGGTATCTTTACATTTACTCAAGTATGACAATCGAGTACTTTTTCCACCTCTGAATTTTGATTAGATTTTATTTATTTTAGGTTCAAAAGAAGCATACTGGCAACTGTAGCTTTTATTCCGCAATTTGTTACATTTTTGGCACCAATGCATTTGATGTAAACAGCATGGCAATTACGCACTCCAAGATTAATTATATGCAACATGCATCAATCCATTCTAGGCCTAACTAACAATGCATGTATCATCCTAGCCTATATTATAGCTGGGATCTTTCTACCTCGTCATAACAACATCTTCATTATTATATTGCTGACATTCCAACTCGAATCGATTGATCAAGTGGTTACAGCCTACTGTTACATGATAGATGTGCCATATTCGTGTCATAAGCCCCCCCCCCCCTTAAATAACATTTAGAAAAAATGTAATGCGTCAGCAGTCAGTCACTTGCAAAGTATATACTGCTGCGGTCATAATGAAGGAGCTGATCGTGGACATCAGGAAACAGCAGAGAGCACGCCCCTATCCACATCGACAGGACCGCAGTGGAGAAGGTGAAAAGCTTAAAGTTCCTCGGCGTACGCATCGCCGACAATCTTAAATTGTCCACCCACACAGACAGTGTGGTGAACTAAGGCGCAAAACAGCACCTCTTCAACCTCAAGAGGCTGAAGAAATTCGGCTTGTCCCCTAAGACCCTCACAAACATTTACAGATGCACAGTTGAGAGCATCCTGTCGGACTGTATCACCGCCTGGTACGGCCACTGTACCGCAACCGCAGGGCTCTCCAGAGGGTGGGGCGGTCGACCCAACACATCACCGGGGGGGCACAATGCCTGCCCTCCAGGACACCTTCAGCACCCGATGTCACAGGAAGGCCAAAAAGATCAAGGACATCAACCACATTTAACCACCCAAGCCACGGCCTGCTCACCCCGCTACCATCCAGAAGGCAAGGTCAGTACAGGTGCATCAAAGCTGGGACCGAGAAACAGCTTCTATCTCAAGGCCATCACACTGTTAAATAGCCATCACTGCCCGGCTACCACCCAGTTACTCAACTCTGCACCTTAGAGGCTGCTGTCCTATAGACATATAATCACTTTAATAATGTTTACATACTGCGTTACTCATTTCATAAGGATATACTGTATTCTATTCTACTGTATTTTAGTCAATGCTACACCGACATTGCTCATCCTAATATTGATATATTTCTATTTTACTTTAGATTTGTGTATATTGTTAGATTTTACTGCACTGTTGGAGCTAGGAACACAAGCATTTCGCTACACCCGCAATAACATCTGCTAAATATGTGTATGTGACCAATAACATTAGATTTTATGTTGTTGAAAGTGGCTAGAGGACACAGTAATGACAGAAAAATTATATACCAGGCCTACTAGAAAAATAATATGCTACTGAAAATACTAGGATAACCATCTAACCCTGTACGAATCATGAAAGGAGCTTGGCTACGTTTCATTCTTTGCGCCCCATTTAATAAGAGACGAAATGCAAATCTGACACCAATGCTGACGTCATTCAAATCAAATTGTATGTCACATGCACAGAATACAACAGGTGTAGACCTTACAGTGAAATGCTTACTTACAAGCCCTTAACCAACAATGCAGTTAAGAAAAAAAACACAAAAAAAGGAATAAAAGCAACAAATAATTAAAGAGCAGCAGTAAAATAACAATAGCGAGGCTATATACAGGGGGTACCGGTACAGAGTCAATGTGCAGGGGCACCGGTTAGTCGAGGTAATATATACATGTAAGTAGAGTTAAAGTGACTATGCATAGAAAATAACAGAGTAGCAGCAGCGTAAAGGGGGGGGGGGGGGCGTGCAAATAGTCTGGGTAGCATTTGATTAGACGTTCAGGAGTCATGGCTTGGGGGTAGAAGCTGTTTAGAATCCTCTTGGACCTAGACTTGGCGCTGCCTATAGTTCTCATTCTATCTAATTAAAGAGAGCCCTATTTTAGGAAACTTTCTGGAACGGACATAGAGAGGATTAGCAAACCATACACTCACACCCACCCACCTAAAATGATCCATCAATCAAAGCCGCCTGCAGCGCTTCTCACTCAGACTCATGCAAATCATATTAAAACCTTGCCTTAACTTCAAATCCTTTCTGTAGGTAATCAAAAATGAGTCTACATTATAGGAAAATGTTAAATCAATGTAGCCTATCATATAAATTTAAAGAGGAAAGTTAAGGGGAAGATAGACAGCAGTGATATTAGCCTGGTCTCAGTCCAGACGTAACATAGTAAATGTAAATCCAAGATTCAAATTAGTAAAATGTTATGTTTGGTTACAAACAAAAGAAGGTTACTTAAGGCAAAAATAAAAGGAGTGTGCATGGGTGGGCGTATAACGCAAACGTCTAGCAACCCTAAGGTTGCATGTTCGAATCTCATCACGGACAACATTAGCATTTTAGCAACTGTTCGACTACTTACTACTTTTTAGCTACTTTGCATGTTAGCTAACCCTTCCCCTAATCCCTTTATTTAACCCTTCCCCTAACCTCTAGCTAATGTTAGTAAGTGGCCTTGCACAAGCCTTGGCTAAAGCAAGCCAAAACGTTCATAGCCTCCTGCCCTATCTCCTGATTCTATAGCGTGAGGCAGCTAGATCTACAAGTACACCCCCTGGACAGGATGCTAGTCTATCACCTTAATACTGAGTGGCAAGCAGAGAAGCCTCAGGTCCCATTTTTTACAGTCTGGTATAAGCCAGGGGATCGATCTCACAACCTTCTAATCTCAGGGCAGACTAACCACAAGGCCACTTGAGCCAGCTAACGTAAAGCGTTACATATTGCACGTTTCGCAAATTATCATACGAATTCTAATTTGTAACATATATGAAATGGATAGAAATCCACCAATGAATGCATACCATATGAAACGTAACATATAATACTAAATGAGTGTCCCGCATTTACATACAGAATAATACGAAATGCTCTGAGAACAGGTTGGTGATATAGGCTTAGGCCAGTGAACAAGCACACCTGATTCAGCTTGTCAACTAACCGACAAGCCCTCAATGAGTTGAATTAGGTTTTTGTTAAGGGCTACAACAAAACGGTGTACTGTTGGGGGTACTCGACGACCAGTGTTGGGAAACACTGGCCTAGGCTATATGAATTGGAAATTAACAACCATTAAATACAAACATACATGCAACCTATCCATAGCCTATCAGCCATTGATCAATACATTTTAGTGAAGCAATGGGTGGTTCTGTTGACATTAGGCCTACATTTTAATTTGAGTGCTTTATCTAAAATTGGTGCAACCACTTATTGAAAAAGGGTAGCCTAAACTCTGGCGGATATTTCACTGTAATTCATGCATTTCCGCTGGCAATTCGCCCATCTCTTCCCCTTCTCTCTAGCTCTTAAAATAGTAGCCTTGGCTATACACTGAGTGCACAAAAGATTGGAAACACGTTCCAAATATTGAGTTGGACCCCCTTTTGCCCTCAGAACAGCCCCAATTGGTTGAGGGATGGACTACAAGGTGTCGAAAGCGTTCCACGGGGATGCTGGCTCATGTTGACTCCAATGCTTCCCACAGTTGTATCAAGTTGGCAGGATGTCCTTTGGGTGGTGGACCATTCATGCTCTGCAATAATATAATCAGAGTTTGATTTCTAAATCAGATGAGTTCTCAAACAGCAGCTGCCCAATTCCATGGTGGACATGCATAATGTTGGATGCATTAGAATACAATATATGGAGAATGATAAAGAGCCTGTAGGATTATATAAAAAGTAGTTGGGAAACTAATGTTTGAGTTTCAAATACTAATTGTTCAGTGAATGTGAGTATATTTAGGTGGTTTAAATGATTAACTTTCCTACTAACCTAACCTAAAAGTTAATGTTTGTTTCATGCACATATATGCGGAAAAAAAATAACACCAAAGTGTTTCCCCATTTATTGAGAACGGAAACAAATCGTGTAGATCGGAAAAGGTATGTTTTCAATATAGACAAGAAAAATACAATAATGTGTGTGTTATTAGTTTAAGCACATTATATTTGTCTATTGTTGTGACTTAGAAGAAGATCAGATCAAATTTGATGACCAATTTATGCAGAAATCCAGTTAAATCCAAAGGGTTCACATACTTTTCCTTGCCAGTGTATGCTCCCAGCAGGCCCAGTTATTCAGGAAAGCTTGCTCTGCCTTTCCGTTCTGACCAGCTATTCTTTATGTGTGGCATAAACACAACCAGTCAAAGTAGTAATCTGAATAGGCTAGTTCAAAAGTCTGCTGTAGTCTACTTGCGCACGTTCGTCCAAAATATACCGGCACAAAAATATAAAACGCAACATCTAAAGTGTTTGTTTCAATGTTTCATGTGCTGAAATACAAGATCCCGAAAATTTGCCATACCCACAAAGTTTATTTCTCTCGAAATCTGAGCACAAATTTGTTTAGATCCCTGTTAGTGAGCACTTCTCCTTTGCCAAGATAATCCATCCATCTGACAGGTGTGGCATATCAAGAAGCTGATTAAACAGCATGATCATTACACAGGTGCACAAAGGCTACTAAAATATGGAGTTGTCACACAACACAATGCCACAAGTTGAGGGAGCGTGCAATTGATATGCTGACTGCTGGAATATCCAACAGAGCTGTTGCCGGAGAATTGAATGTTCAATTCTCTACCACAAGCTGTTTCCAACATCTTAAAAGAAAATTTGGCAGTGCGTCCAACCAACCTCACAACCGTAGACCACGTATAACCACGCCAGCGCTGGACCTCCACATCTGGCTTCTTCACCTGCAGGATTGTCTGAGACTAGCCACCCAAACAGCTGATGAAACTATAGAGTATTTCTGTCTTTAATAAACATTTATGGGGAAAAACTCATTCTGATTTGCTGGGCCTGGCTCCCTAGTGGGTGGTCCTATGCCCCCCCATGGCTACGCCACTGCCCAGTCATGTGAAATAAATAAGGCCCTAATCTATGTATTTCAATTGACTGATTTCCGTATATGAACTGTAACTCTGTAAAATCATTGAAATTGTTACATGTTGCGTTTTATATTTTTCTTCAGTATATAATTCCAGCAGCCAAACTGTGCAGATTGTAGTGTTGAAAACACAAACCGTGTTGAAGTGCCCAAAGTCTGTATGTTTTGCCTATTGGTTATGGTGCATTTGTACAGAAACCTGTTGGTGGAAAATTTGTTGCATACATTTTATATATTACATCAAAATGTTGAAAATCAGATTTGCACCTAGCTGGTCATTGTCTGCAGCCGGCTCTGATTGTATTGTAGGTCTAATGAAACAGGCAGGGAGAGTTAGCTCATCTGTCGTGGTCTGCGAACCCTCAACCTTCTGGCCCGGAGCTCTGTGTGACATCGACTGTGCCACAAAAGCATTCTGAAGTGGTAAAGTCGATATCCACGTTTATAAACACAGGGTCACTACAGTTATTGTTATTTGTGGTCATAAAATGTTGAACTGTCTCATAGGTGACTTGGTGAGAGGTATCAGTAGTTTAATTAGTTGAAACTGAATTACTCTTCGCAAAACAATGTCCATAAAGGCTAGAACACTTTACAATGCAAGAAGATAGCCTACAAAGCTGGAAGCTACTGGTAACTTTCCTTGCTATGCTAGCTGACAGCTAAAACTAACAAATTCACTAGCCTAGTACTTTCTTTGTGATCATTTGCAAACCATAAAGTAAAATATGCTGGTTTCAAAGATGATTGCCACCAAAACTTTATTAATTAACTTAAAATCGGTCTCTTTCTCACATCTCTCTAAGATGATCTACTGCCTCAGCGAAGGGCTCCGATGGGCAGATTTGGATACAAGGGATCTCAGAATTGACTTTTCGTAGCAGGTTAGGAGAATTTTGTATTTATTTTTCATTTAACTAGACAAGTCAGTTAAGAATTTTTTTTTATTTACAATGACGGCCTATCCCGGCCAAACCCTAACGACGCTGGGCCTATTGTGCGCCACCCTATAGGACTCTCAATCACTGCCGTTTGTGATACAGCCTGGAATCAAACCAGGCTGTATCTAGCACTGAGATGAAGTGCCTTAGACCGCTGCGCCACTCGTTATCAGGTTAGTAGAATTAACGTAGCACATTAGGATAATTAGGTTAAGGTTAGGAAAAGGGTTAGTTTTAGCTAATACGAAGAAAAAAACTTTGTCAATTTGATTAACCAGTAATCTTGGGATGCAGTTTAAGAGAGTGCGCAATTTTTAAAAATAAGCTACTTCTATACAAATAAGTCCCAAATTTCAGAGAAACAGATTTTCATGAGGCTACAGATGACATCAGCCAAAACAAGCTCAATAACTCAATGCATGCACACACTCCTACTGAATACACATTCACCTGTATTGATTTACCCAGAGATTTACCTTTCAAATAAATTACCATTATGTTGTTAAATTGGTAAAAGTCAAATTGATTTAATGAATACACTGCCGTCTCTGAAAAAATATTGACGTAACATTTTTCTAATGTAATAATGCCCAACGATTGCAAAGAGCAGTAGCTGAGTTTATATGTCTGGATCAAGTGTCATTCTGTGCCTTTGGATAATATGCCTTTTTTTGCTGTGGTATCGTTTTGGTATTGAGTATTGTGATACTTAACATGGTAAAGAAATGCTCTCATAACAGGTTAAACACAGTAGGATGACAGGTCGACAGATGGGCTCTCTTTCCGTAACTCAAGAAACTATGGGGGCAATCTAAGCAGCCCGCACAAGGCACAGTGAATGGGCTACTGTTGAGAGTGATTAGACTGTTATGGATAGCATGTCATGTCAATTTGGATGCCGTAGGAATAGGCCACATGGTTTCGCTTTCCATGAATGTGGCATCATGCAATGCTCGTAAAAGAGGAACAATGATCCTAAGAAAGGAACTCATAGCAGTTCGGCTTTAGCACAAAAGGGACATGACTAGCTATATGAGATATGAGACAATAAGGCCAGAGTTGTAGTTTTGTCCCAAAAAAATCTGCTCTGGTCTCGAAAAATGATATTTTCCTAGTCCAAGACATTTTCAGAAGGCGATAAGGACCTTGGAAAAGTATTCCCATGAAGACAAGCTCTATATCAATACCATATACAGCATTATCAAGTAAAACATGTTGATATTAAAATGATGTAAAGGCAGAAACGAAAATATTTTATAAGTAGGGTTGTGATAAGGAAATCATTTTGTTGACATTTCCTTATTGGGCCTCTGCTTAGAGAACAGTGTTTCCATTTCACTGACAGAATGCTTATTATTTCAGATACATGGTGAGGGACACCTGGTCGGACAGTCCGTTTCTCTCAGTCAAACCTGGAATTAGAGTTCAAGACCCCAACATAACTCGCTAACTGTAGCTGGCTTGTTACCACCAAAATAGTATCTATAAAGTGGGTTTTCTAACCATTGAGATACTATAAAATTCCTATTCTAATACCTAATTCTAATGATACTAACACTAAAGCATTGTGCTACTAGCTAGCTAACTACCAATTATCAGCAGAATCGTGACAAAATGAATCTTTACTTTCACTTTGACGCCAAACTAGCGAGCCCTCTGTGGCTAGGATTGGAAACTGTAACGTTCGTTAGGTAACGTTAATGGTCACTGATGACAGATTAGATGATTAGGCCTGTAAAATTTTAACCCTGACTTCTATTTCTAACAGAGTTGGCTGCCATGCTCCTCATCTAACACCTTGGCAAGTCACTAGGCGGCACCCATATACCTCAGACGGCGTCACAGCAGGAGCTGGTCGTCGACTAGCTACTGTAGCTAGGTGAAACTGAAAGCAGATACTAGTTCAGGTGAAAGCTAGCTACGTTAGCTCACTCTCAACATAAAACTAACCATAATCCATGGTAACTTCGTTTTGAATATTAAACATACCGTTTTGGGTTGCCAGCGGAGCCGAAATACAGTTGGGAGGAAACAGTTGTAACAAGATAAAAACGAAACATTGAATTTTCCAGCTACGTCCCATCTTCCTGCAAGTCGCCATTTTGTTTGTGAGTGATCATTAAGGGGCGTGGTTAAAATGCAAAGAGGGGACCTAGAACAGATGACAACCGAAACTAGGGCTGGGGCGCACCCATCGGGGAGCCAGGCCCAGCCAATCAGAAGCAGTTTTTTCCAGACGAAAGGGCGTTATTACAGACATAAATACTCCTGTTTCATCAGCTGTCAAGGTGGCTGGTCTCAGACGATCCCGCAGGTGAAGAAACCGGATGTGGAGGTTCTTGGCTGGCATGGTCACACGTGGTCTGCGGTTGTAAAGCCGGTTGGACTTACTGACAAATTCTCTAAAACGATGTTGTCTTATCGTAGAGAAATTAACAGTTATAGTCTAAGGTAGATATGAATATAGGCCTACAGCAAATCCAAGGCTTTTATTTCCATTATCATTGCATTATGGGTGAAAAAAAGCACAGAGGCATTCAATATGTTCTTTATTTAACAGGGAGTAACAACGTCAGGTACACAGAGTTTGTCTGTTCCAACACCATCATCGGAAGACTACCATTCCTTGTAAAATCATTTGTATTAAGAGGGATGTTGAATAGTGTGCAGGACAGGTTACCTTTCTCTTTAGGAACAATTGATGTTTGCCTTAAACTTCACAGGCAGGTAAGTATTCAAGAACATTGTTAATATAATATTTTTGCTATATGTAATCAAAAATAATTCACACCAAATGCACAGACAGACGAGTCAAAAACAGGTTTTTATCCTAAATGGCACCATATTCTCAAAAAGTAGTGCCCTATTTAGTGCCTCAGAGCTAATGCTGCTTAAGTGAAGGACCACTTACCCATCCCATAATAATATAATATCTTAGACACTTCCCTTCTTTGTCAGATGGTTTACAAGGAGAGAACTCTCCAGTACAGAGGAATATTTCACCTTGGCCAAGGAATGTTTATGTTGTAATCCAGTACCAGTGATGTTTAATGCAACAGCCCCACCATGTGGACAGAAAGTAAACTGTATGTTTACCAAATCCTTTTTTTTTTTTTTTAAATCTACAGTATCTTATTTTCTCTTATCAGCTTTGAAAAAATATATAAATAAATTAGTGTTTACATGATTGTAGTGAAATACAAATGCATAAGACCTTAACAGACCTTTTTCATTTTTACGTTTTGCCGACCTTTAAAAGATCTTAGTTTTGTTCTAAACTGGGCCCTGTATTCCGAAATATTTTATCTGAAATGGTCCTGTAAAAGTGGAATATCAACTGTAGTGTGATTTCACCACGTGTGCCACCTCAACCAAAGCACATCTACTGTAAGGGAAACAAGGTGGTGAGGATAGCTATTTCAATAAAATATTTGGAGGTTTGGGGTTGTTGTGTTCCTTGCCTTCTTATGCCTCAAACTCTAGGCCAAGACCGAGCTTGTGCCCACCGGTGTTAATGTTTTTCCCATCCAGGAGAGCAGAAAGGGTCAGCTTAATGCCTGTAGACAGAGAGACAGAGACAATACATCAACAAGGGGGAGTAACAAGTACGGCTGTGGTGATCACGAAATTTCGTCAGCCGGTAATTGTCAAGTTAATGTCAAATTAACATTTAGCATCTCCTGGCTTCCAGACCTTTGGAACATCTACATTTTTAAAAAGTCTAATAAATCCATGTAACATAGCCTACACCTTCACAATACATCCATTATTTATTTTATACAGGTCTAAAGAAGCATGATATGAATAAAATGTATTCTATTTCAGAAGAACAGAATAGCATAATCTGAGTTGCCCTTATGTTAGGTCCTGATCTGGCTATGCCAAATGGCTATAGGCTACATTAGTTCATTTAGCAGACAAGATTTGCTAAGAATTCCGTGGCATTATTTTTATTATTTTATAGTATGAAGAATACAAAAAGCTGAATAAAATAGAAAGGATATTTTCTCCAAAAGATTTGAGGGAGTGCGCACACGCGGCTATTCTGTGTTGGGCGGTTAACAAAGAAATAGGTATTCCTATATGCTTAATTTAGAGTTATTAATGTAACTTTAGTTGTTCTACAATCATTGGGGTATATGTTTGATTTTGAATACATCGTAAGGCTGCATGATGCGACAAATGATGATTTGAAAAAAGTAGCTTGAAAGTCATGAGCTCTGCCTTGTTTTTTTGCGCAGGCTGTACACACTACATCAGTCACTCATTCGCAATTTGACAAGCAATTCTAATGCCTAGAATGTCACAGCGGCATCCCCTTTCTGTGGCCACAATGCACCCTAAAGAAATCCATGCCGTTTGTGGCCAGTGGCAGTTGTGCCCTTCTCCGAGTGCTGCGCACTCCATCACGTGATCAGGTCTTTCTCACAGGCTACAACACAGGCTACAAGTGAAGACAGACACATCGGGGACACAACTGCACGCGTCCTTATCCAATTCCGAGGTGCATATTGAAGATATTGGAAGAACTGTCCACATTTTCTTTTCGTCAGCGAACAAGATGAGTAGGCCTAACGAACAGCAAAAGCACTAGCCAATGTCAATACACTATCCCCCATAGCATAAAAGTTTGACCTATTATATTCTAAGCGAGAAATAAATATTCCAAACATAGTCTGGGACAGTTGTGGGATTCGATAGATCCAAAATTAATACAACCACTAGCATCAAAAAAACTTTTTTTACACAATGTGGCTGACACAACAAATCAGAACATTTAGCTTTAAATGTTGATAAACTATTCAGCTATTTCTTCACATTATAGGCGCAGAAATGTGCACATGGTAGTAGGCTAATGTTCCATTAACAGAAAACACCATTATCAAGTGACACAAATGCAATTATTTTATTATAAAAAGTGCATTTTTATGGTGAAAATTATCTTCCCCAAACTTGAAACTCATGTGCTGCTTATGTATGCCAGTTAGGCTCTACACCCCTTGTAAAGCGGATTAATGTGCTTCATTTTAAGAAGTTATTTGGCCACTTTAATTGTGATACAAACCTTATTAAAACATATAGGCCTATGGGCTAGGCTACATGAGGTGTGCGACCTATTCGAAAAAGTTACAAAAAGAATTGTAATATATAATTCACAAGTGATAGGCCAATATTGTCACCCATCAGACTATTATTGATTTAATCTTGTCTTTACATTTACTAAATAATATGTGAATGGACCCTTATCATGCACCTGTATCGAAACAGGCGCAGCGGGAAAGAATACATGGAATCTATGCACTTAAATAGAGAATGGAGGACTCTTTTTTCCCTGTGGTTTATTTTCATGCCAGCCAGGTAGGCTATACTCCTGTTGTAAATATAAACATTAATATTAGAGAAGTTGAGAAATAAATATAGTAGGCCTAGCCTATAGAAATTTGATGCTCCTCTTTTTAAGAGGCCATCACTGTTTTCTCACGCAATTGCATAGCCTATTAAAATGTTGCGCAACATGAGCTCATGGGCTCTCATGAAGTGTTTGATTAGATTTTCAAATACATTTGCATTGATAGAATGATTAAAGGAAAAATAGAGTGCTGAGGACGAGGCAGTTAGAAAGTTTGGTAGGCTACTAATGACCATTAGCAGCATCAGAGCTTGGAGAAGCCTAATTACCATGACTAAACAGTCACGTGGAATTTGCCTGCCTTCATTACTCGTGACCGCCGGTGTGGTGGTAATACGGTCACCGCAACAGCCCTAGTGACAAGATCAGGGCTCATTGACTGGCTGAGGAGGTCAAAGATCAAGTGCACGCTGCTGTTCTGTCATTTCTTCCCAAAATACAGTAGAACGGTATTTCAACTGCACATTTAATCTACACTGGCATGGAGAAAAATAATATTTCGCAAGACATTTTAATAAAACGTTTTAAAATTACTAACCAGGCTTCAGAGTCTGAGTGTATCCCAGGCCCACAAGGCTAGAGTTGTTCACTCTGGCCTGTTGGAGAAATGTATAGATTAGAAACATGATTATGATAGAAAGAAAAAAAAGGAAAAAAAATAGGACTCAAATGTCCTCAACAATACTTCCACAGATCATTTTAAACTTATTAGCCTAGTAACTCCCTCTACCTGTCCCCTGAATGTGACCCCAGGCGGAGGTCATGTCTCAGCCAGTAAGAGGACTAGCTAGAGTGGCCCCTTACCGAGAAAGATGCATCAGCATCAATCTGGTACTTGGCTGCAATGCCAAAGTGGGTGTTGCTGTTGCCAGCGGTCCAGGCCAGGTTGACTGCTGTCTCCAGCTGGTCGTTCACCTTCTGGTAGATGGAGCCCCCGAACTCGGTGCCATCATTTCTGTCGTCGAAAAAAAAACGGTTGGTCAGTATTACTATGAGAAGGTGGAACTAACATGTACGCAAGTATATTGCAACATCACTATACATTCCAGTATTCATGTTCAACAAAAAAACTAAAACGAGAACTGTTACAACTACCTAATATCACATGAACTGCAATCAGAAGATCAATATTCACAGTCTAAACTAGCAAACTGAGGGTACAAAACATTAGGAACACCTTTCTAATATTGTTACAACCCCCTTTTGCCCTCAGAAAAGGTCTCAATTCGTCGGGACACGGACTCTACAAGGTGTCGAAAGCGTTCCACAGGGATGCTGGCCCATGTTGACATCGATTCCTCCCACAGTTGTGTCGAGTCGGTTGGATGTCCTTTGGGTGGTGAACCATTCTTGATACACACGGGAAACTGTTGAGCGTGAAAAACCCAGCAGCGTTGCAGTTCTTGACACACTCAAACCGATGCGCCTGGCACCTACTACCATACCCTGTTCAAAGGCACTTAAATCTTTTGTCTTTCCCATTCACCCTCTGAACAGCACACATGCACAATCCATAAGTGTTTGTTTCTGCTTATCGGTCATAGTACGGATATAGTTAGCAAGCCAAAAGTTCCCAGATGTCGTACTACATTCGCCAAAATACAAAGTATACAAGCAATGGACACTTTTCCCGTGCTTTTCGGGTCCATAATGCAATTCTTCAGAAAATAGGCATTGCTTCACAACGTTTTCAGATGAGGAAAATGGCGGAAAATATGCAGCCGAAGTCTGACGAAAGCGGATACAAATTTGTTGCTTTAACCAATTATGACAAATGTTAAGAAAATTTTGAGCAATGTAATAAAGTAATTACTTTTCAAATAAGTTACGTTACACGTTATGTTGGCTGACAATTCGCTAGCTACGCTATCCTTACGAACCGCATACCCGGTATACTGGTGTAATGATATGCTATGTTAGCTACCTACTGTAACGTCAGTTGGCTACTAATACATCGGACTTGCCAGTAGATTTACTTTATGCCATCTAACTACCCAACATTTATTAACTTGATTATTCACGTCATTTATAGCTTAGCTAAGTGTTAAAGTGGTTCGGGTGTGTTTGTAAATTCGTTCTGGCTACCTACTCCGATTTCAGAGCACTCTGGTCTGACTGTGCCAGAGCGCAGAATAACTGATGCAATTACAAACGCTCAACACCCGTTGAATGTGGCCAGTGTCAGTAAATGTCGGCAAAAAAGTGTCATTAAATAGGTCCCAGCAGCACCATTACAGTTACCAACACTCTGGATAACTGCCTAACCAGCTCTGCTAGGGTGAGTAAAATGGTCAGAGTGAGGTGTTCTCTCATTTGTGTCTGGAAGAAGCTAGCCAGTTAGCTTGGGTGCTTGACTGCGGATTAATCCTAGATCCTACTCCTCGGCCAGAGATTCCAGTATGCGCTCCAGAACGCCCAGAGCACACTCTGACACTCCAGATTGAATTTACGAACACACCTGAAGTCTAGCTAGTAATTTGTTAAGCTAACAAGCTAGCAAGAGGTTGCATAGCAACAGCATCAACTTCCAGTAGACAGAGTAAGCTCAACTGAAAGGATACCATTCGTTTACAGTATACTAAAATTAACTAATAGTAAGTAGTATACACTCATTATGTAGTATACAGTATGTTCGTATGGGTATGCGAACACAGCTCAAGTCTCAATTGTCTCAAGGCTTAAAAATCATTCTTTAACCTGTCTCCTCCTCTTCAACTACACTGATTGAAGTGGATTTAACAGGTGACATCAATAAGGGATCATAGCTTTCACCTAGATTCACCTGGTCAGTCTGTCATGGAAAGAGCAGTTGTTCCTAATGTTTTGTACACTCAGTGTATATCAAGGATCAGCTGTCAAAGGATTAAATAGCCATGTCTCAGAGCTAATTGACCTTGTCAAAAAAGTGATCATGAATGGAAGGCCAGGTCGCGGCAGGAGGTTAGCTTACTATCCTATACTATCCTACCAACAAAGCCCTTTGACAAATCCCATCACTGTGGGATACATAAAATAACTGCCAGTCTGCTTCTGAGGGGACCAGAGAGACAGCAAGTGCTTGGGGCTGCTAGTGTCCAGACAACGTCAGCTCTCATAGTTCAGAGCTGGAAACAAAATGTTAGTGACTAGTCGTTCAAAAAGCTCAGTTGGTTGGAGCATGGTGCTTGCAACAGAGTTGGGGGTGTGCCATATATACAAAATACTTAAATCACTGGAAATCATTTTGGATAAGGGTCTTAAAGACCATAAATATGTTCCCTAAGCCCCATCGCTGGCTTACTGTCAGTGTTGTTAAGCCCCATCGCTGGCTTACTGTCAGTGTTGTTGAGCCCCATCGCTGGCTTACTGTCAGTGTTGTTGAGCCCCATCGCTGGCTTACTGTCAGTGTTGTTGAGCCCCATCGCTGGCTTACTGTCAGTGTTGTTGAGCCCCATCGCTGGCTTACTGTCAGTGTTGTTGAGCCCCATCGCTGGCTTACTGTCAGTGTTGTTGAGCCCCATCGCTGGCTTACTGTCAGTGTTGTTTAGCCCCATCGCTGGCTTACTGTCAGTGTTGTTGAGCCCCATCGCTGGCTTACTGTCAGTGTTGTTGAGCCCCATCGCTGGCTTACTGTCAGTGTTGTTGAGCCCCATCGCTGGCTTACTGTCAGTGTTGTTGAGCCCCATCGCTGGCTTACTGTCAGTGTTGTTGAGCCCCATCGCTGGCTTACTGTCAGTGTTGTTGAGCCCCATCGCTGGCTTACTGTCAGTGTTGTTGAGCCCCATCGCTGGCTTACTGTCAGTGTTGTTAAGCCCCATCGCTGGCTTACTGTCAGTGTTGTTGAGCCCCATCGCTGGCTTACTGTCAGTGTTGTTGAGCCCCATCGCTGGCTTACTGTCAGTGTTGTTGAGCCCCATCGCTGGCTTACTGTCAGTGTTGTTGAGCCCCATCGCTGGCTTACTGTCAGTGTTGTTGAGCCCCATCGCTGGCTTACTGTCAGTGTTGTTGAGCCCCATCGCTGGCTTACTGTCAGTGTTGTTGAGCCCCATCGCTGGCTTACTGTCAGTGTTGTTGAGCCCCATCGCTGGCTTACTGTCAGTGTTGTTGAGCCCCATCGCTGGCTTACTGTCAGTGTTGTTGAGCCCCATCGCTGGCTTACTGTCAGTGTTGTTAAGCCCCATCACTGGCTTACTGTCAGTGTTGTTGAGCCCCATCGCTGGCTTACTGTCAGTGTTGTTGAGCCCCATCGCTGGCTTACTGTCAGTGTTGTTAAGCCCCATCGCTGGCTTACTGTCAGTGTTGTTGAGCCCCATCGCTGGCTTACTGTCAGTGTTGTTAAGCCCCATCGCTGGCTTACTGTCAGTGTTGTTAAGCTCCATCGCTGGCTTACTGTCAGTGTTGTTGAGCCCCCTTCTTACCTCCATTGTTTGCTGAAGCGCGGAGGCCTACCTGAACCATATTTATGTATCGGGTAGGCGGTCATTGTAAATAAGAATTTGTTGTTATCTGACTTGCCTAGTTAAATAAATATATCTACTTACACATTTGTGTGGAGCTGGAACTCGTCGGTCTTGTAGCCCACGGCGAAGTTGCTCTGGGTGACCCTGTTCTTCCCGGCCTCGAAGGTCATCTGGTAGCCGGCCAGCCAGCCCTCGTAGCCCACCACCGCCATGCCGTGCACAGCCGTCCCGTTAATGTCATAGTCCACATCACACCCCAGGTTGATGTGCTCCCTCTTGTAGCCAGTCTTGATCTTACCACTCTTCTTGCTGGAGGTGGGGATATGAGAGGAATGGAAGGAAGGAAAAACTTGTGAGTATGAGGTAATATAGAAATCACAGTGACAGAATGGCAAATACATCCAACAATCTACATTGAGCTGAGCAGGACAAAAAAAAAATAGCAACATGTATTGTGTGACGACATCATTGATTGCAATGAATTAACATTGTGAAACAGTTAAATGCTATCTTCACTGAATTAATTGGATAGCCACTTCTTACCCAGTGTTTGGCGAGAAGGAGGAATCAAACGTCAGTTTAAGCCCTTTGGCCAACTGAAGGGAGAAGGTGAGAGAAAGATGGAGAGGTTAAGAAAGCATGAAGAAAGCATGAATGATTCATAAGTAAATTAATATCCGAGGCAGACGGAAAGAACTATTAAGAAAGCATTGTTGCGTAATTAAAAGGTATATGGCGATGAGCATTTCACCCCTTAATAGGGTGGGGGGGAACTGAGATATAATAGGGAACTGAGACTCCCACACGAAGAAGACTAAACATGTAAAGTTATGTATATATTGTCTTAAAATATATAATAAAATCAATGAAACAAGTCAGTGAGTGCTGATCTTTTTTATATTTACACTAAGGGATTACTCATTGGCTTATAGCACCCTTCGAACAATGACAGATTGAAGAAAACGGACTAGAGTACACCCTGACCTAAAGAACACATAGACCTGACCTGGTCCTCCAGAGTGATCTCGGTGCCCAAAGTGTTGTCGGTGTTCCACTTCTCAGTGAAGGTCAGTCCGTGTTCGGCCCACTTGTACTTGGTCTCCAGGGTGCCGGCCACTTTGCTGGTCTCGGTGTTGGCAGAGCCCGTGCTGGTGAACTCCTGGGATTGGGGTCAAACAGAGGTCAGTGGTGAGATGTGATCACGTTATTATAGCATCAGACATTATTAGTGAGGATTTGGATGGCTGAGGACCACATTGGCACGTCACAAGTGACGTGGACAATCCGAGAGGTCTTTCACAGGTGCCGATGAGTCAGATAACTAAACGGAAGAAAAATATAAAACAACATGAAAAGTGTTGGTCCCATGTTTCATGAGTTGAAAAAAAAAAAAACACAGAAATTTGCTATACGCACAAACCGCTTATTTCTCTTAGATTTTGTGCACAAATGTGTTTACATCCCTACTAGTGAGCATTTATTCTTTGCCAAGATAATCCATCCATCTGACAGGTGTGGCATATCAAGAAGCTTATTAAACAGCATGATCATTACACAGATGCACCTTGTTTTGGGGAGAATAAAAGCCTACTCTAAAATGTGCAGTTTTGTCACAACACAATGCCACAGATGTCTCAAGTTGAGGGAGCGTGCAATTGGCATGCTGACTGCAGGAATGTCCACCAGAGCGTTTGCCTGAGAATTTCTCTACCATAAGCTGCCTCCAATGTCATTTTAGAGAATCTGGCAGTACATTCAACCAGCCTCACAACCGCAGACCAGGTGTATGGCGTTGTGTGGGTGAGCGGTTTGCTGATGTCAATTTTGTGAACAGAGTGCCCCATGGTGGCGGAAGGAGTTATGGCATGGGCAGTCATAAGCTACGGACAACAAACACAATTGCATTTTATCAATTTCAATGCACAGAAATACCTTGACGAGATCCTTAAGCCCATTGTGAGGCCCATATTTTTGAAGGTATCTGTGACCAACAGATGCATATCTGTATTCCCAGTCATGTGAAATCCATTGATTAGGGCCTAATTCATTTATTTCAATTGACTGATTTCCTCATAACAACTGTAACGCAGTAAAATCTTTGAAATTGTTTAATGTTGCGTTTATATTTTTGTTCATATTTTTGATATGACGAACATATCAAGACTGTTTCAAGGACAGCTTTCTTCCATCTACGTAACATTGCAAAAATCAGAAACTTTCTGTCCAAAAATGATGCAGAAAAATGAATACTTGCTTTTGTCACTTCTAGGTCAAACTACTGCAATGCTCTACTTTCCGGCTACCCGGATAAAGCACTAAATAAACTTCAGTTAGTGCTAAACACGGCTGCTAAACACGGCTGAAAGAAAGAATTTGATCATATTACTCCAGTGCTAGCCTCTCTACACTGGCTTCCTGTTAAGCCAAGGGCTGATTTCAAGGTTTTAATGCTAACCTACAAAGCACTACATGGGCTTGCTCATACCTATCTTTCCGATTTGGTCCTGCCGTACATACCTACACCTACGCTATGGTCACAAGACTCAGGCCTCCTTACTGTCCCTAGAATTTCTAAGCAAACAGCTGGAGGCAGGGCTTTCTTCTACAGAGCTCCATTTTTATGGAATAGTCTGCCTATCTATGTGAAAGACGCAGACTCGGTCTCGACCTTTAAGTCTTTATTGAAGACTCATCTCTTCAGTAGGTCCTATGATTGAGTGTAGTCTGGCCCAGGAGTGTGAAGTTGAACGGAAAGGCACTGGAGCAACGAACCGCCCTTGCTGTCTCTGCCTGGCCGGTTCCCCTCTCTCTACTGGGATTCTCTGCCTCAAACCCTATTACAGGGGCTGAGTCACTGGCTTACTGGTGCTCTTCCATGACGTCCCTAGGAGGGGTGCGTCACTTGAGTGGGATGAGTCACTGAAGTGATGTTCCTGTCCGGGTTGGCGTCCCCCTTGGGTTGTGCAGTGGGCGAGATCTTCGTGGGCTATACTCGGCCTTGTCTCAGGATGGTAAGTTGGTGGTTGAAGATATACCTCTAGTGGTGTGGGGGCTGTGCTTTGGCAAAGTGGGTGGGGTTATATCCTGCTTGTTTGCCCCTGTCCGGGGGTATCGTCGGACAGGGCCACAGTGTCTCCCGACCCCTCCTGTCTCTGCCTCCAGTATTTACGCTGCAATTTTGTGTCGGGATGCCATTATATGCTGTTATATCAGGAGTATTTCTCCTGTCTTATCCGGTGTCCTGTGTGAATTTAAGTATGCGCTCTCTAGTTCTCTCACTTATTATCTCTCTATTTTTCTCTCTTGGAGGACCTGAGCCCTAGGACCATGACTCAGGACTACGTGGCCCGATGACTCCTTGCTGTCCCCAGTCCACCTGGTCGTGCTGCTACTCCAGTTTCAACTGTTCTGCCTGCGGCTATGGAACCCTGACCTGTTCACCTCTTTTGGCTCAAGGGGTATACGGACTGCAGTGGAACTTACCAGTCCATTCTCTGACTTTGTTTTCAAGTCCAGCTTGATGAGACCAAAACCTGAAAGGCACAGAAGAAAATGTAATTAAACTGTTGTAATTACAATATATTCTATGAGTGCTTTTTAAACTGATGATATATTCCTGTTCAGTTCATTATTTCCACTAGAATTCCTAGCAATCCGTTAACGCATGGCTTCTGTTGTTTTCAAAATAAGTCTCTTGCAGACTTCATTTTAGCACTTCATAAACACATACAGTACATTCGGAAAGTATTCAGACCCCTTGAGTTTTTCCATATTTTGTTACGTTACAGCCTTATTCTAAAATGGAATAAATTGTTATTTCCCTTATCAATCTACACACAATACCCCATAACGACAAAGCAAAAACAGGTTGAGAGAAATGTTTGCCAATTTATTATATCACATTTGTATTAGTATTCAGACCCTTTACTCAGTACTTTGTTGAAGCACCTTTGCAGCGATTACAGCATCGAGTCTTCTCGGGTATGACGCTACAAGCTTGGCACACCTGGATTTGGGGAGTTTCTCCCATTTATTCTCTGCAGATCCTCTCAAGCTCTGTCAGGTTGGATGGGGAGCGTTGCTGCACAGATGTTTTCAGGTCTCGCCAGAGATGTTCGATCGGGTTCAAGTCCGGGCTCTGGCTGGGCCACTCAAGGACATTCAGAGACTTGTCCCGAACCCACTCCTGTGTTGTCTTGGCTGTGTGCTTAGGGTCGTTGTCCTGTTGGAAGGTGAACCGTCACCCCAGTCTGAGGTCCTGAGCGCTGTGGAGCAGGTTTTCATCAAGGATCTCTCTGTACTTGGCTATATTCCCCACAGCATGATGCTACCACTATCATGCTTCACAGTAGGGATGGTGCCATGTTTCCTCCAGACATGACTCTTGGAATTCAGAGTTCAATCTTGGTTTCATCAGACCAGAGAATCTTGTTTCTCATGGTCTGAGAGTTCTTTAGGTGCCTTTTGGCCAACTCCAAGCGGGCTGTCATGTGCCTTTTACTGAGGAATGGCTTCCGTCTGGCCACTCTACCATAAAGGCCTGATTGGTGGAGTGTTGCAGAGATGGTTGTCCTTCTAGAAGGTTCTCCCATCTCCACAGAGGAACTCTGGAGCTCTGTCAGAGTGACCATCAGGTTCTTGGTCACCTCCCTGACCAAGGCCCTTCTCCCCGGATTGCTCAGTTTGGCCAGGCACCAGTCTTGGTGGTTCCAAACTTCTTCCATTTATGAAGATGGAGGCCACTGTGTTTTTGGGGACCTTCAATGCTCCAGACGTTTTTTGGTACCCTTCCCCAGATCTATGCCTCGACACAATCCTGTCTCAGAGCTCTATAGACAATTCCTTCAACGTCATGTCTTGGTTTTGGCTCTGACATGCACTGTCAACTGTGTGACCAAATCATGTCCAATCAATTTAATTAACCACAGGTGGACTCCTATCAAGTTGCAGAAACATCTCAAGGATGATCAATGGAAACAGGATGCACCTGAGCTCAATTTCAAGTCTCATAGCAAAAGGTCTAAATAATTATGTAAATAAGGTTTTTCTGTTTTATATTTGTAATAAATGTGCAAACATTTCTAAAAACCTGTTGCCGCAATGTCATTATGGGTATTGTGTGTAGATTAATGAGGAAAATGTTTTATTTAATCCATTTTAGAATAAGGCTGTAACGTAACAAAATGTGGAAAAAGTCAAGGGGTCTGGATACTTTCCGAATGCACTGTAAACCACTGTTCAATAAATCCCTCTCTGAGAAATACCAGTCTAGCCTATCACACATCCATTACAACTATTACATAACATTGATAGATTGAGTTTATTGATTTGATGTGGTTTCTACTAGGGCTGTGACGATACCAGTGTCACAATATTCTTTTACATAAATACATATGGATGTTTGTTTCCAACATTTGGCCTGTTTTCCTAAAGTTAAATCTGCTTTGTGTTTTGTTTCCTTGCCACGATAATAACGAGTATTGCGATACTTGTATCTTCCCGGCCCTAGTTTCTACACTAGAGTACATTGTCACGTCAGGCACAGTTCACTGCCCCAGCTTCCTTCCCATCCATCTCTGGGAGGCAGTGTGCTGGTCGTCCCACCCTCGCCTGTGTGATTTACCTGGGGATCCCCATAATAAGGCCTAGGCCTCAATAGCTCAGTACAGCTGTGTTTCTCTCAGTCAATAAGCTGCCTAAGGACAGCCAATCTAAACTAGAGGGTTTACCAAATGGCTATAACACTAGGCTAGTACGACTACAGTCCACCCCTGATTCTCTGCAGGACAGGAGCAAAGGCTGAGTTGAAGAATGATCTAGGAAATAGTGGGTAGAAAGTAGTAGTGCTCAGTGCTCACCGTATCCCTTGGTAAAGACATCCTTGGCGGACTTGCCAAGGTCAACATAGGTAGGAGGAACGGCCATTATCTGTAAAAAAAAAAAAAAAATCATAACAAAAAAAGGAGACAGCTTTGTGTTAGGCTACTGCTTAGCACAAAGCTCTGTGAGATAGCAATGGGGAAATGGCATACATAAAGCATTAGCAGTGTGGTAGGCCTTCAATGACATAGCAACAGAGGAGAGAGCACTGCGTGTGGGGGAGGAGGTGGGAGAGGATTGAGGTCATTGATGGACGGGGTGGGCCGGTAGGGGGAGGGGCAGGCAGACAGAGGAGCAGGCAGACATGCCTCACATCTGCCTGAACGGACTAACCCGTTTGCTCTGACTCATCAGAAAAAGAGTGATGTGCTTGCCTTGCCAGGCTAGAGATTTCACAACAGCAGCCAAAACCTGATACACTGGACTGACAGCCAAATTAAAACGCAAGACACAGAAGGGTCAGCTTATGAATCAATAAGTGATTTCTAAAAATGGAAGGTTAGATATGTTTTACTATTTGTTAGATGACCTCAACTCCACTCTTACTATAAGATAATGTGTGGGCAGAGACTTCAATGTTGAGTAACAGGAGGGGAAAATCTGCTTGTTGCAGATTCCAAAAAGGATTTCGGCATTGATCGTGCTTTTTCGTCCAAGACTAGGCTTAAAACTGGAACACTTGCCCTCTACACACATGTGCACAATGCTAATTTGCAAATAGAATAGCCTATAGCCCAAATGGCTATTTTGTACATCAGCGCATGCCACATAGCCTACAGCCTCGATCACTTCCTTCAAAACCCTATTTAATAGAATATGAATGATAATTACTACACCTTTCTCCCTGTCATACACTGAACAAAAATGTAAATGCAACATGCAACAATTTCAAAGATTTTACTGAGTTACAGTTCATGTAAGGAAATCACTTTCATTAGGCCCTAATCTATGGATTTCACATGACTGGGAATAAAGACATCTGTTGGCCACAGATACCTTAAAATAAAAAGGTAGGGGGTTTGGATCAGAAAACCAGTCAGTATCTGCATTTGCCTCATATACCCGATACATCTCCTTCGCATAGAGTTGATCAGGTTGTTGATTGTGCCTGTGAAAAGTTGTCCCACTCCTATTCAATGTCTGTGCGAAGTCGTTGGATACTGGCGGGAACTTGAACACGCTGTCGTACACGTCGATCTAGAGCATCCCAAACATGCTCAATGGGTGACATGTCTGGTAAGTGTGCAAGCCATGGAAGAACTGGGACATTTTTAGCTTCCAGGAATTTTGTAGAGATCCTTGCGAAATGGCTGAAACATGAGGTGATGGCAGCGGATGAATTCACGACAATGGGGCCTCAGGATCTTGTCACAGTATCTTTGTGCATTCAAATTACCATTGATAAAATACTATTGTGTTCGTTGTCCGTAGCTTATGCCTGCCCATACCATAACCCCACCGCCACTATGGGGTAATCTGTTCACAACGTTGACATCAGCAAACCGCTCGCCCACACGACGCCATATACACCGTCTGCCATCTGCCTGGTACAGTTGAAACCGGGATTCATCCGTGAAGAGCACACTTCTCCAGCATGCTAGTGGCCATCGATGGTGAGCATTTGCCCACTGAAGTCGGTTACAATGCCGAACTGCAGTCAGGTCAAGACCCTGGTGAGGATGACGAGCACCCAGATGAGCTCCCCTGAGACGGTTTCTGTAAAACGATGTTGGAGGTGGCACATGTTAAGAGAAATTAACATTAAATTCTCTGGCAATAGCATACCAATTGCATGCTCCCTCAAAACCTGAGACATCTGTGGCATTGTGATGTGACAAAACTGCACATTTTAGAGTGGCCTTTTATTGTCCCCTGCACAAGGTGCACCTGTGTAATGATCAGGCTGTTAAATCAGCTTCTTGATATGCCACACCCGTCAGGTGGATGGATTATCTTGGTAAAGGAGAAATGCTCACTAACAGTGATGGAAACGAATTTGTGCACAAAACAAGAAAAATATTATAATAATATGTATATGGAACATTTCTTGGACCTTTCATTTCAGCTCATGAAACATAGGACCAACACCAACACTTTACATGTTGCGTTTATATTTTTGTTCAGTGTAAATGCATGGTTTAGTGACATCCAAAACCAATTATTACACATCTCTCATTTCTACACGCTTTAAAATTCAGTGGGGTGGCAGGTAGCATAGTGGTTAGAGCATTGGGCCAGTAACCGAAAGGTTTCTGGATCTAATCCCAGAGCTGACAAGGTAAAAATCTGTCGTTCTGCCCCTGAGCAAGGCAGAACGACAGATTGTTCCCCGGACGACAAAGACGTGAATGTCGATTAAGGAAGCCCCCCGCACCTCTCTGATTCAGAGGGGTTAGGTTAAATGCGGAAGGCACATTTCAGTTGAAGGCATTCCGTTTTTAATACGAGCCATCTTCAGTGACCAACAGGCACTCACTCGAAGGGGACCACGGTAGGAGACAGGAAGTGTCAAACATCAGGCATTCCAGAATACACACACACATCCCGCTCACACACATTACACAAATACACACACAGGAAGGAGCACTGAACCTTTGAGGATCATTATTGGTGGGAGAGGTTAGAATATTAGGCCATAAAGAGAATAATGTCGTGGGGTCTTGAGGAATGTACTAGCTAGTCTTACATAACAGGGTATTCAAGGAAAGCCACACAATGTGTCCTTCTGGTCCCTCTGGAGATAGATATACTCCATTGCACAAAGTCAATGAAATCTCATCAGACGATAGCTAGATTTTTGCGTTATTTAATTTTCAAATAAGCATACCTGAACAGAAATACCATGGGGACATCGACTGATAGGACCTTGCGATAGGAGATTGATCAAGCAGAGAACGTTAGCATTGTTGCATTAGACCCGTGTCAGGCAGGTGGTTTCACGTTCCACATGCACTAGAGAGATGGAAATGCAATGTTCATGTCTCCCAGACAGTTGTCACGGAATCTGCAACCTGCTGCCTGTTACGAGCAGTTATTCTGCCTGGCTGCCTGATGATGTCCAAGAGGTTATGCAACAAGGCGGCAGAAACATCACTGCTTGTGCTTGAACATCTTTAGCTTATTGGTAACTAAGTAGAAAACTGGCTAGCTGCTGAGGTTAGCAGGGCAATTGGTGGACAGCGGGACAAGCGCATACACTGCACATCATCGCTGGCTATAGCGAGTAACTTTAATCAAATTGCAGAGAACAGTACCTAAGCTCGTTAAATTCAAATAATAATGCGTCAGGGTGTTAGCTAGTTACTCGAGGCCATGTTCACATAGCTAGCTAGCCAGAGAGCTAACTCATCAGGCTAGCTAGCTGTATGCTGATCAGCATTTCTCCTCCTGGACTGCTTCTAACGCAACGTTACTGGTTGCGTGGTGGATGAGCGTGCCATCTCTTCCAACTCAAGCCAAGAAAGAGGTCAATGTCTATCACAACAGGGGTACAATAGTGCCCCATAATATTCCACAGTATTAACTACATTTCAACATACCTCTGTCAGTGCTTTCCAATCCTGCCTGAGGAGATTCCTGTCAACTAGACAACGGGAGGGGTAAGAGGAGGTGCAACAGCGTTACACACGCTAGAAGTCAAGCAAACGTATGAAAAAAAGAGGCATGACTCCTTGTCTTTGTGGCGCACGCGCTGTTGATCGTTTGACGTCCGCATAGCGCATCATCGGTAGGCTTAAAACCCGCCACCGTTAACAACCGATCTAGAATCAGCTCGTCCCACCTCATCACCAATCCCCGTCATTATGTGCTTATAACAAAACCGTCCCTGGTCAACGAGTAGCCTAATCGCTGGAATGCAGGAATGTCGCATCAACGTTGCACAGGAGAAGAGCCAGGATGTGACATTGAGCACTCATCACAGTCGACTTCTGTGATGGCATTATCTGCATCGCCAGCAAATCCTGGCTGTTTAACCCAGTTTATACATTCAAAATGTGCATATTGTGAAGTCCTTTTTATGTCTAAGCCTATCATGCAGTTGCTAATTTGAATTTTTTTTGTCATATACAAATCACCTCAGTGCCAGTTTTCATACTGTGTTCTGCACTCTTGTGAGCCTTATGGGTGTAGTGTATGGCAGCATGGGTGCGAAGCTTTTTGTGAAATAGCGTGTAACTTGTTGTCATAGAATAGTGTGGAAGTGGTTGTGTGGAACCCTGCAAAACCCCATGACTTCCTCTGTCATAGTTAGGGTGCAGCTGGCAGCAAATACCTCCAGGTATTATCTAGTGAAAATAACTACAATGTGATACCGTCTATAGACACTTTCGGTGTCAGATTAGTTATATTATGCTCAAGATAACATATTTTATATATATTTTTAAAATATAAATTAAATCGCTGGTTACAGTACGTGTCTATAGGCACACAGGTGACACAGGAAGTATAAATGCAAAGCTAGGCCAATGGAGAGCATGTTCATCTTCGAAACTATGATATGCACCTACGGTAATTATGTCTCCCTTTATCGAATTATGTTTTAATCTTTTCTGCTACGAAATAGGCAAAATACCCTACAAATAAAGACATTTGGAAAGCCGTTTGTTTTGAAAGCATTTATGAACATTTGCAATCCCAAATGTGCTAGAGTGGCTTCTAGGAAGGTTAGTAGCACTACAATATCTTCAGAGGACAAGGGGACCATGAAACTGCCTAATCAAAGAACCAAAGGAGAGGCCGCAAACTGAATGAGGGCATGGGAGAAGCTTTGAGCTGTTTTGGCCAGTAGGTGACAGTGTAAGCAATGTAATGTGACTCCTCTCTGTTTCCAGAAAGCACAGTGAAAGTCTCCTCAAATTACAAAAAAAAGCAACTAAAAACTTTGTGGTAATCAGACACTCTCGAAATATTCATATAGTATTTTCTTGAAGTTATTTGATTGATTAGAAAAGGTTAGTTACTCTATGAACTTGAACTATTTGTATTTCTTTAAAAAAAAATCTATTTGTTTTCAATGTCAATCATAAGATGAATATACTGCTAAAAATAACATATACTGTTGGGTTTTAGCTCATTTGAAAAGAATAAGGAACATGTTGTATTTCTCTGACTAATAAACACATTAATATCACATAAAATAGCAACACCTCAAATTAAATAAAAAGCCTCAGCATTTTCAAATAATTTATGTAAACATTCTCATACTGTCAGCCAGAAAAGAACAACTACTATGAAAATGACTCAAGTGTTATGTAGCTACCTAACTATCTGATAGATTCATTTAAATTTGCCTTAATCTTAATAGCAACATTTCAATTATTATTTTAATTGATAATACTTTAAGTGGCATTTATGTTATTTCATTTGAGCTAATTCTTCAAAGTAAATAGGAGCTGTTTTTGTCATTTAATTTCTGTAATAATTGATTAATTCCAAGATAATATCATGCAGTGTTTGAGGCAGTTCTTTTGTGATTTATTTTCCTTAAGATGGCTTGAAGTAAGTCATGTCAGTAAACAATAATGAATTATGTTAATTATAACAGCAGAGCAGGTATAAACAGCATGATTCATAACTAACAAACAGTCTGTCATTGATGCAGAGACTCTTATATTTATTTATTTCCCAACAGTGACTGATTATTTTAATCAATTCAAGTTAAAGCTACAATCCTTAGTTGCTACATCCATTTTTGGACTTATAAATGTATGATATATACCCATTGATTCTTGAAGAATATAACTCATGAGCTTAGTTCAACTGTTTTACCACATCAGAACCCAAAATATATTCTTGTTTTGCTGCAACATTTGTAAACAATGTAAATTAAAACAAACACTGTATAGCCTCAAAACATGGTTTAACTCAAAATGTTCTATCATGGATAGTTAGTCCTTGCATCCATAGCTCTGTCTATGAATTTAAGAGTGGTTGCATTTCTTAGTTTTTTAACAAAACAGAAGCAGTTTTGTTATTGTTTCAATTAAGGATTCTAGCTTTGAGGTATTTCCTTAAATTCTTGAACTGCTCTTTTATCTTGAACATGCACAATTGCATTTGGTTGTTCTTGTGTCATTGTATCCTGAATCACATTTTACCAACAATTTCTCATTTGTCGCCTTTCAGTCGCCTGCAGATGAAGCCAAATTCATTTTTAAATTATCCCCAAGTAATATCTGGATTCTCCTTTCATCCCCACGCATCAAAGCCAACCAATGCACACTTCAAACAGCCATCACCAACTGCCAATCACGTATCTAAAGATGACAAACACAACAGAAAATGCTAATCAACCAAGGGCCCGCATCTACAAAGTAAATAAAGAAATTATAAACAGATGCCATAATTTACAACATATGGATAAATAAAGCACTATGTCATCTTTTTCAAAACAGTGGTTCAAGCGAGGTCCAAAACCCTCCCATCCAACCAAGCCTCTCATGAGTCAATGACTTCACTGGAGCCTGATGTATGTTGATGCTTTTTCCATTCAGCACTGAATGGAAGTCCGCAACCCAGACTCTGGTTATGGTTGTATAAATCATTTTATTTTCCCCAAGTTCCTACTCAAACAGCCGCTCTCCAAAGACCTTCTAACTTCCATTAACTATGGGCAAACGATTGAATATGGTAACTGACGTTTTTGAAGATGGGATGGTTTATTGTCTCGCACTTTTCTAAGTAAAACATAATTTCTATCAATGATTGGAAATGGTTTTTAGAGAGGGGGTGACACAGAATACAATAAGTAGTTAGTAGGAAATTCAGTCAACCATTTTTGGACTTCTTGACTTTTTGAAATCCCCATCGTCCACTGTTGGCTGCCCTGCCCGAGCACATGAAGTTAGTGATGCCAAAGATGAGCTAAAACAATATGAAAGGTGTACTTTGAAAGGCTTTGTTTTTTCTCTTCTGCTCAACGTCACAGAAGTTGTTAACATTACAGGGGGGAAAAGATGTGTGTGTTTCCTGGCTGAACTTTGGTAGAAGGTACAAGAAATGTCAAGGCTTGACTGTGGTCAAAGCTGTTCTCGCATACGTACACACACACACACACACACACACACACACACACACACACACACACACACACACACACACACACACACACACACACACACACACACACACACACACACACACACACACACACACACACACACACACACACACACACACACACACACACATTTGAGCCTTGAGTCACTCTTGCTATGCCTGCTTGTTTTGTTTTGTTCTAAGTGTGAGAGACTGAGATCTTTATCTAGCTACCATGCACTGTAGTCCAAGGAATGCAGTAAGATGGGTAACAGACAGTTTCACAGTAGTGGCGAGATCTGTGCTGATAATTGGGTATGCTCAGATGCACCTTTTTCCAGTATAGAACAAGCTTTGTTGTGGGAACAAAAGTATTTCTGCAATCGCCCACTTTCTATTTCCCAAATCACCTCGCAGTGTAACACTGTGGTAATAATTCCATACATATGTTATCAACCTTTCTGTTTACTATTTATTTTATTTTGTTTATTATTTAATAGAGACATATGAAGGGCCAGTGTGTCTAGATTCATATTTTCAACACTAAACTGTGCTTGATCAACAACAACTGATCATTCACAAAATTATGATATTTTTGCCATTGATAATAACAACACAGGTTTGGCTCAGAGAAGGGAGAGATGTTCAGCATTGAAGTTATTGAACAACCACTATAAAGTTAATCAGAGAGGCCTGCACCTCACTGTACCCAACATCAACATGTGTACTGAATATGTGATCATCTAATCAACAGATTCTCCATATTCTCCCCGCAGGTGTCTGCACATCAAAGGGGCAAAGGATGGAATGGTATCTCTATGCCTGCACTTACTACTGTGAACAAGCCTGGTTTTAACCCCCTGGACATGGCCAAGAAGAAACCTAGGAAATTGAATTTCATTACTCTACCGCTGCCTGGTTGATGTGTTGGTACCATTTTCAACCTTTAGGTAAGGTTGGACCACAAAAGAAACAAAGAAACAAAGCCCTAATTAAGATTCATTATCAAGTAAATACTACAATACTTTGACAAGATGTAGCACAGAGAAAGGACAATTTAATCAATCACACTCAACCCTTTTGAAATGAACATATTTTCAAACACAGCAAGCAGCAACTGCGAGGCCATAATGGATGATGACTTCCAGACTGTTATGCAGTGGAAACAAGCGTTTTGCTTGTTGTGTAACACCTTGCTGACAAATGTGCAGCTCCTTTATCTAAAGTGTGAAGAAATCAGACAACAAAAGGAGATGTCTACTCCAAGGCTTGGCATATGTGCTAGCTTTGAGGAGATAGACAGGAAACCTTAAATGCCAGGCTTGCGTCTCTGAATAACGAACACACAGTACCTCCTCAGACCGTCTTGTCACATCCAAGCAACCCTAAATAAAAATACTTCTTATATACATCATTGCTTTTCCCCTCAGTATGAGAAATATCAGTCTCAGTCCATCATCTTTTATAGTTCTGAGGAGGAGACGTAGTGTTCCCCAAAGGCCCCAATAGATCCCCTTTATTAATTCTGGTCCTGGATAACGAAATGACATAACATTTTTAACATGATGTATTTTTGTCTTTCTAGTTCGAGTCACTATGGAGTGTAAAGCCAACTTTAGTGATGGTGCATCTTTGGCTTGCTCAGTGTGAGAATAACACATTTACAAAACTCTACATAGTTATCTCTTTCCCCAAAACCGTAACTGCTCAGCCCTGACAAAATATTTTAAAAACTGCAGTTTGGAGCAGATATGTGAAAACCAAGAGTCCGTAAAAGCATGCAACAACAATGGCTATTATATCAACCACTGCTCCGCCAACCACCATTCAAGACCAATACATCATATCAGTAGTAAAGATAAGAGGTCTATCTAGCCTCAATTAATGTTTTCAGTTGTTCCAGTTTAGAAAATCAAGAGAAATAACAACAGTTGATATATGTGTGGTGAATCTCTTGCTGCCATTGCCAGAGCAACCCTGTAATCTAGCCCATCATAAAACCAGAACAGATTTGGTTTAGCGCTTCCAGGGTGCCATCACTTTAAATTATTTTGAGCCAATCAGAAGGCCTGGGAGAATAATGTTTGTTCCCAAGATTGATTCCCAACTAGATGATATACTGTGAGAAGCAGTCCATTCAAATCTATTTCTCACACATATGCAGACAAACTCTCACCAAACTCTCACTCTCCCAAATACACAAGTATGGTTTAGGGTTGAGTTTCCCCTGTCATTACAGGGACAAGGTTAGTTGACTATGAATCACACTTTTCAAGGGTCATTGTTTCTTTTCTGCAAGGATAGAACTACCACACTATTATCACAACATTATCCTCCAGCTTCCTGTGTAACACGGTCGTAGATTTGCCTCCCGATAGTAGTCCCATCTAGTAACATCCCAGATGAAAGAAAATCTCAGCTACACGGACCCAGACGTCACAAAAATGAAAACACAGTGTGAGCATTTACATTTTAATGAGTTGCTGAAAGATATGTGAATCTTTCAATAGGCATCAGTGTACATATATTTTTTCATCCCTGTTTGAGTTTATAAAAGGAAAATCAGTTCAGCACCAGTTGGGACATCCAATCTCTGTTCTCAGTCTCTGAATCAAGTCAAAACCATCAAAGCCTAAAGTTTAGGAATCTAATGTCGGTTCAATCTCAGAACGTTTCCCGCATCCTTTCATGGGTTGCCAAACATTTATTTGTTTTGGATTAGTTGAATTAACCCCGCCTTTCCCAGTGTCAGAATAGCCACAGTCACAGCGAAAAGATTACAAGGCCCTCCCTCATATATCCAGCTCAACAACCGTATTGTACCGTACACAGCGGCAAAATATTTAATATCACTGGATAATATTTTGGTTTTTGTTTGACAAGTAAATGGCCCTCTGAGCTGACAGTTCCCATGAGCACAGACCTGTACCCTTGGTGTCACCGTGGCAAAATGTTCATGATATCTTGACTTTACTGTACTTAAAGCTCTATAATGTAAAATGTAAGGGCACCAAAGAAACTGTTAAGTATTTTTAGTCCCAAGGCATTGAGTAGATTGGGCTGTTCTCATTCAATGTAAAATAAATTAGAGATGATGAAATTATGAATTATAGATATTGTTTGAGGTGGAAATTTGGAGATGATTTCTAAAAGTGTCTTGGTAATAAACATATAATCAAACACCACAAACAGTTGTCATGACATAATTGTATTGGAAAGTGGTTCACTATTGTGGAAAAAAGGTTGGGCGATTTAAAAAAAACACAAAGGCAGACTCATCATTTGAGGCATAACTCTTTTGGCGTCAATATTTCTTCACATGACAAAAGTCATGATAAAAACGATGTGTGAGTATGTAATGTGTTAGTGTTCCAACTATAGCGAAATGTTGAATAAATACAATTGTTTTTCTATTTCAAACTATTTCTCTTTCCATGGGTAAAAACATATACAGTGGGGAGAACAAGTATTTGATACACTGACAATTTTGCAGGTTTTCCTACTTACAAAGCATGTAGAGGTCTGTAATTTTTATCATAGGTACACTTCAACTGTGAGAGAAGGAATCTAAAACAAAAATCCAGAAAATCACATTGTATGATTTTTAAGTAATTAATTTGCATTTTATTGCATGACATAAGTATTTGATACATCAGAAAAGCAGAACTGAATATTTGGTACAGAAACCTTAGTTTGCAATTACAGAGATCATACGTTTCCTGTAGTTCTTGACCAGGTTTGCACACACTGCAGCAGGGATTTTGGCCCACTCCTCCATACAGACCTTCTCCAGATCCTTCAGGTTTCGGGGCTGTCGCTGGGCAATACAGACTTTCGGCTCCCTCCAAAGATTTTCTATTGGGTTCAGGTCTGGAGACTGGCTAGGCCACTCCAGGACCTTGAGATGCTTCTTACGGAGCCACTCCTTAGTTGCCCTGGCTGTGTGTTTCGGGTCGTTGTCATGCTGGAAGATCCAGCCACGACCCATCTTCAATGCTCTTACTGAGGGAAGGAGGTTGTTGGTCAAGATCTCGCGATACATGGCCCCATCCATCCTCCCCTCAATACGGTGCAGTCGTCCTGTCCCCTTTGCAGAAAAGCATCCCCAAAGAATGATGTTTCCACCTCCATGCTTCACGGTTGGGATGGTGTTCTTGGGGTTGTACTCATCCTTCTATTCCTCCAAACACGGCGAGTGGAGTTTAGAGCAAAAAGCTCTATTTTTGTCTCATCAGACCACATGACCTTCTCCCATTCCTCCTCTGGATCATCCAGATGGTCATTGGCAAACTTCAGACGGGCCTGGACATGCGCTGGCTTGAGCAGGGGGACCTTGCGTGCGCTGCAGGATTTTAATCCATGACGGCGTAGTGTGTTACTAATGGTTTTCTTTGAGACTGTGGTCCCAGCTCTCTTCAGGTCATTGACCAGGTCCTGCCGTGTAGTTCTGGGCTGATCCCTCACATTCCTCATGATCATTGATGCCCCACGAGGTGAGATCTTGCATGGAGCCCCAGACCGAGGGTGATTGACCGTCATCTTGAACTTCTTCCATTTTCTAATAATTGTGCCAACAGTTGTTGCCTTCTCACCAAGCTGCTTGGCTATTGTCCTGTAGCCCATCCCAGCCTTGTACAGGTCTACAATTTATCCCTGATGTCCTTACACAGCTCTCTGGTCTTGGCCATTGTGGAGAGGTTGGAGTCTGTTTGATTGAGTGTGTGGACAGGTGTCTTTTATACAGGTAACGAGTTCAAACAGGTGCAGTTAATACAGGTAATGAGTGGAGAACAGGAGGGCTTCTTAAAGAAAAACTAACAGGTCTGTGAGAGCCGGAATTCTTACTGGTTGGTAGGTGATCAAATACTTATGTCATGCAATAAAATGCAAATTAATTACTTAAAAATCATACAATGTGATTTTCTGGATTTTTGTTTTAGATTCCGTCTCTCACAGTTGAAGTGTACCTATGATAAAAATGACAGACCTCTACATGCTTTGTAAGTAGGAAAACCTGCAAAATCGGCAGTGTATCAAATACTTGTTCTCCCCACTGTATCTGTTGCAGGGAATTGGGATCAATCCCAGATGGGACCAAATCATTTTTAAAAATGTGGTCAAATGAATCCTGTGGCTTCTAATATAGCACTATAGCACATGCAAGTTCAGTTTGAGAGAACTTTCCTTAGAATGCTCAGGCAGAGACACAGACAAGAACAATAATTAAGACTTTAGAGCTCTGTTCCTAAGTAATCATATCAAACCAAAAACAGAACAAATCACATATTTTCTTTGTTGAAATTCGAAAGTTGGCATTGTGCTCTCTGAGCCTGAGCTGTGTTTTTACAGTCATACAATGGGGCAAAAATCAAGTGTTTGTCTATCGATAGACAAGACCAGGTTGGTAATGTACAGTAGGCTACTGTACAACCAGTTTCCACTAATTCCCTTCTTGTTCCTCAAGGGGTCAGCCTTATTCACTTTGCTGAGTCCTTGGTCCTATCAATTATGAAGTAGCTCACTGACCAGTTCCGCACAGTACATTGGTACAATAAACGTGTTCTGCAGTTCTAAAGGAAGCAGTAGAATATTGCTCGTATATAAACACATGAAATGGTTGACATGTTAACTACTTTGTGCAATGGTGTAATCCCTGTAAACAATATGGAACACAACAGAGCTCTTGCTAGCCTACATTGATTAGCACCATTGACACAGCCATGTACAGTACATGTAGCTACAGTGGTTTCGTTTCATCACACATCTCATCGTCATTTACTTAGCCTTCACACCACTAATTCTGTCCCTGAGTGAGAAGTCAAGTCTGATCCTTGGCTTTCACCACTCCTCAGGCAGCCAATTAGCAACAGCTCTCTTAGTATTTTCCTTGTATTTCCATGGCTTTTGCCAGCTGGTAAAAAAATCTGGGATGTTTTCTTTCTTTTTTTTCTTTCTGTGCGACACTCCCCACTTTTGACCTTGGCTTCATAGAGGATGTTTGGAGCCCAGTCTCTCATAAGGCTTGGAAATGAACAAGATCACACAGAGGAGTTTTCACTGTATTCTTTATGTTTCTGGGCTTGTAATAATCTCCCCACACTTTCAATCCATTAACTTGTAAACACTACTGGTGCTGGCAGGATAAAGAGCTGAGAATCCACCCCTTTATTCATCTTCATGCTATTGTTCATTTATGAATGGCTCGTATCCCTTGCTTCTTGTGTCGGACAAAATCTGTGCAGAGCACAGGGGACATGTTATACGATTTTCTCTATTCCTTTTAATGTTGATTGATACTCATGTATGGTCTTTGTGGATGTCTTGTCTTGAAGTGAGACCCTGTGAACAGGAGTCTAATGGGGGATGTCCCCCCTGAGGACGGGCATGCGGTCTGCCAAGTCATCTCATCAGCCTAACGCAGGAATAACAGCAATCAGAACACATTAACAATTGCTTTCTTGCCTCTTGGTATCTTGGCAGGTATCAATTGGTGGCTTCTCTATAGGTCTTGTGAAACATTGGTACCCAGATCATTGGCGTGTGTGTGTGTGTGTGTGTGTGTGTGTGTGTGTGTGTGTGTGTGTGTGTGTGTGTGTGTGTGTGTGTGTGTGTGTGTGTGTGTGTGTGTGTGTGTGTGTGTGTGTGTGTGTGTGTGTGTGTGCCTACATGCGTGTGCGTGTGTGAGACTAAGCATGTATCCCCTTGATAGATGTATACATCCTCTACTTTGCCACATCAGTCCACTAACAGCGGAAAAACTGATCCCGGGATCTGCTGTTGACTGTCAACTCAAAAAAATCCAACCCACCCACTCACCACTAGAAAGCGACCACCGTGAACGCACACATTTAATAGCCGTGCCATAAGTCCCGTGAAAGGCCACTCTGATCTTTTTCTATCTATGACATTCATTTGTTTCACTCTCCAAACCAAGAAAAAGGAAAACAACGCAATTGCGGAATTATAACTGCCATTATTTCATTCATTGGGATGTATGATGCTGAAGTGAGATGGCTTATTTAGGTGGCTTTCTAAGGGACGTCATGTTCATCTCCATGCAGTTTCATAAGCTGAAGTAATAACAAAAGTAAATCATCAGTGTGCGGTGTATTTGAGCGGCGATATAATGAGCAACTTAACTACATTGTAATAACTATATAGTTAAAAAGTGGTCCCATATTTTCTTGTTAGTTGTTCTCACTGTACCACTGTTGCCACTCCACTAACATGCTGAAGTACATTAATTCCTTTTGTGTTTCCTGATGTCCGCTGATGCCTGAGGCCCCCCCCCTGACTCCCATTTATGGTTTGACTGGGGAAGGGAGTCAGGGGGTTCTTAGGCATCAGCCTTCAGCTGCCCGCCACTGTGGTCAGAGCCTGCTGCTGGCCCACCAGGGTTCTCACGCTAGTCCTCTACCTCTAAAGAGGCACAAGCCCCAGAGCCCTGGCCACACACACAGACACACACACACACAAACACACAAAGTGATATATACTGTACATAAACACACACACACACACACACACACACACACACACACACACACACACACACACACACACACACACACACACACACACACACACACACACACACACACACACAAGGTGATATATACTGTACATAAACACACACACACACACACAAACACACAAGGTGATATATACTGTACATAAACACCCACACACACACACACAAACACACAAGGTGATATATACTGTACATAAACACACACACACACACACACACACACACACACACACACACACACACACACACACACACACACACACACACACACACACAAGGTGATATATACTGTACATAAACACACACACACACACACACACACACACACAAACACACAAGGTGATATATACTGTACATAAACACACACACACACAAACACACAAGGTGATATATACTGTACATAAACACACACACACACACACACAAACACACAAGGGGATATATACTGTACATAAACACACACACACACACACACAAACACACAAGGGGATATATACTGTACATAAACACACACACACACACACACACACAAACACACAAGGTGATATATACTGTACATAAACACACACACACAAGGTGATATATACTGTACATAAACACACACACATATGACACATGGTCATACATACAGACACACACACATACAGATTCAAGTACACACAAATACACATGTAGGAGCTTTATGCACACACAAGCACATAGAGCACACACATTTTCATACACTCATACACAAATGTTTCTTTTCAATGTAAAATGTGACTTAAATCCTGAGGGACAGACTGTAGAGAGAACATATCAAAACCAAATCAGACGTGACTTTGAAGATTGATTAGCAATTGAATGAAGCTCATCTGAGTCAATGGCACTCAAGCAACAATCCAAAGTGTTTATTAGCAGAGACTGATGAGGTTAAATTAGGGCTTTCATGGTATCTGTGATGTAGTTAGATTGTGCCTGGGTGAAAACGTAATCAGGAAGAGTTATTTAACCACCCACAGCAGACCTTGCTGGACTGTGGTAACAAAAAAAATGTTAATATCAGTAAAACCGCTAATATCATGTTAGATGCAGAGGCAAGGCAGGGCTGACTCACTTTAGCACAAACCCAAGCTACAATTTTGTCAATGAAAATATCTGAAATTGAAGCTCTGCATGTCAGTGATCTTAGTGTACTGTTGTGAAGTTGTGGGGAGGTGCCAAAAAAGCTGCACTTAAAAAAATTAAAAATAAATTGCAACATTGGCATGTTGGCATAAGTTCAACAAGTAATGGAATAATTCAACGAGGGGAAAAGGTGCTGTAGAAAAAAATATCTTTCCACTGAAGCAACTTGCTGCTTGTGCCACATCTTTGTACAAGCGTACATCGTTGTTTCAATCTAGTGTGTCTTTAAATAGCAGTGTGTGTGTGTGTGTGTGTGTGTGTGTGTGTGTGTGTGTGTGTGTGTGTGTGTGTGTGTGTGTGTGTGTGTGTGTGTGTGTGTGTGTGTGTGTGTGTGTGTGTGTGTGTGTGTGTGTGTGTGTGTGTGTGCACGCACACACGCCTGTGTGTGTGGAAGGAGCGAGGAGTGAATGGCTTGGCTCCACATCAAAGGCCCCTGCAAGACTCTGCATTAACGAGGCCCTTTGTTTCCTGCCTCACAGATTACAACAGGTTTCTCCCTCCACTGCAATGGTTCATCAGGCTCTGCTAGGGAGAGCACAGTAACCTCAGGACCCAGGCCTTTTCCTCAGTAACAGCCAACACTACAGCCCTGTAGAGTAGGGGAGGGCTAGGGTAGAACAGTCATCACAATACCCCACTCATAGAAATGAATAAAGATCATTGTGATCCAACTACTATCCCTACATCTGGTCCATAGCAGATTCACCCGTCCATAAACTTCCCTATCCCTCATTAACTCTGCAACAGCAAATGGCTGCTCCTTCAGCAAACGTTGTGTGATGTGAGACAGTTGGGGTGCGTCCCAAGTGACACCCTATTCCCTATACGGCGTATTACCTTTGACCAAAGCCCTATGGGCCCTGGTCAAAAGTAGTGCACTATATAGGGTATAGAATGCCATTTGGAACGTAGAGGTATGGTAGCTCCCATCAGAGAGCATTTTTAATGAGCCAGTCCAGCTCTTTTAACTGTAACATCTTTAGAAGCACATGAGCCAAAGCAGTCGTGAGCCAAGATGGAACCTCTCCAATAATGGTTTGCTGCTTTCTTCTCCTCAAAAAAAGTCCTCCCTTAACTCAAAATGAGGCAGAAGTTTAGCTTACTTTTTACATAGCATTTTACCTGCCTTCTTAACCTTTTTGTGAAGTGAAGTGATTGGTCCAGCATTTAAAGTAACATCACTTTATTGAGCACATTACATAATCCCTGTTACATTCCTTATGGCTCCTTTTATGTGTTAATTATCTTCAGTTTGGCTCGGCCTTACAGCGTACTCAGAGGGGACATACTATATCAATAATGTAGACTTCGGAGATGTATTCAAATAGCGTTTGTGTAAAAGTCCGAGGTATAACGTCTAAAAACTGTCCTGCATTCTAGAGGAGATAGACAGAAAGGCAATTTTTCAGCAAACTCCAGTTTAGAAAAGGAGAGAGAACTGACCAGGTCACAGTGACAATGTAGTAACCATGTATGGATCCCAAATGGCACCCTATTCCCTATATAGTGCACCACATACAGTAGGGAATATGGTGCTATTTGGGATGCATACAATTTACATGAACAATGTATGTAATACATGTATCACTAGCCACTTTAAACTATGCACTTTTATGTTTACATACCCTACATTACTCATCTCATATGTATATACTGTACTCGATACTATCTACTGCATCTTGCCTATGCCGTTCTGTACTATCACTCATTCATATATCTTTATGTACATATTCTTTATCCCTTTACAGTTGTGTGTATAAGGTAGTAGTTGTGGAATTGTTAGGTTAGATTACTCGTTGGTTATTACTGCATTGTCGGAACTAGAAGCACAAGCATTTCGCTACACTCGCATTAACATCTGCTAACCATGTGTATGTGACAAATAAAATATGATTTGATTTGATTTGAACAATTCACTCATCCAATTGAATTATTGTCATTTACAGGGTTTCACATTCAAGGGTGCTTCATACTTCATTCATACGTGTGTTGAAGGGTGGAATATTTCATGGGGGAAAACCTACATAAAAATGTAGGCTGTCGAAAAGATTTGCTAAGGTTCAGTTTTGCACGTTGAATGTTGCTTGAGAGAACATGTTTTTGGTTGGAGGGAAACCAATAAAGCGCACACAAGTGGCTACAGTTAAGAACTGTTTCCTTCGATGTGGCCTAACCTCAATGAAAGGATGTGATTTAATTAGTTTGCTGCTTTAATGTGCCTGAAGTTTATTTAGAAAGCAGAGTATATAATTTTTTTGTAGGAACTGCAATTTATCCTTTGTGCCATAAAAATATGTGCAAGAGAGAATGGTTTCCCTTGCAAATGATTAAGAAATGGAAAAGGGATTACTCAAATCCAAGTTTTCACTTGAAATCATTCCATGATTCCAAATTGTTTGAGCTTACTGATATCTGAGAAGGGAAAATGGAAGAACTTTGGATTTTTGTTTGGTATTCCTCTTCTCTATCTAATTTCCCTCTCTGTTCAATATGGACTCTATGCATTTCAGCTGATGTTCAAAGCTTCATTGCGACTTAGACAAAATTATTACATGAGTGGTTTAAAACATGACTTAAGTTTACAGAAGACTGCTCACTTGACCTTTGACTGGTGTGCAGGGTAGGAGGAGTTTGCACGTTTGGGACTATTCCATTGCTTCAATAGTACCAGTCAAGCTAAATCAAGCGCACCTGAAGTATTTGATTAATGCATTTGACTCGTGTCTGCCCTGCTCAATGACTAAATGTAAATGAAATGTCACTTGATATGTCAATGTTGTTCACAATAGACAACAACGCACTAGAAATGACATATAACAAACACGTTTGACGTATGTGGAACTTTAGAAATGCACGTTGCAGGATTCCACATCATTGTAAAGCCACATAATTATGTTGCTTGTAAAGTGTACAACATCACCACCCCAGACATATTTCGGTCTTAGAAACTTGCTCTAAATTTAACCCCTAACATTCAAGTGACTAATTTATGTGCCATTAATATTTGCATTGAGTTTCCATAAACCTTTGCCCGAAGTAATATTACCATTTGTACATATTTTTCTCTCGACATGAAGTGCTAGTGTTGGCAGACAGTGATTTTTGTTGTCTGTTTTCTTTCCTTTTTTGGTGTTTCCTGCCCCTAAGGCAGAGCAGAGAGTAGAATTTACTGACATCTGACGTCATGTTTCCAATTCCCATAGAGGAGATAAGAGATGGGGATACAGAGGCTGGTGTGTGAGTGAGTAATGCACACACAAACCCTGATAAGGAACGATTTAGAGTCCGACAAAGATAGATCTATCATATTAATCAAATCCAAAACTCACACACAGTCAAGTCCAACAAAGGAACGAGTGCATACGCCACCTCAAGGATATTTGAAACCAATGTGAGCACGTAGAAACACACACACACACACACACAAAAAGTGCCAAAGAATCAAGAACTTGTGAAGTAAGCCACATAGTGAAACACAGCTGTGTATATTTAATCAAAGCGAATAAACAAGGAGTTTAAACAACTCATTTATAATTTAGATTTGCATACATTAAACAGCTCATTTTAATCTTTTTATTCATATGCATGGCCGATATTGTATAAATATGCAGCTTTATGCAAATACTAGGCACATTTTCTGTTTGTATTTAATTCTATTTCCCAGTTGTGGTTCATCATTTTCATTCAAGGCAACAGATTAAGCCAAATATTAAGTCACAGCATGGGAGCGTATAAATATTTCTCAATTAAAACTCAGAAGACCATGCTACTGTATCAGCATCAAAAATGCTAGTCTACATCTCCTAGTCTACATCTTTTCCCTTCCAAATGGTGTTTTTCCATCAATCAAAATCCAAGTGCTATAGAGACTAGCGAGCCGTGCCATGTCTCTTATATTGATGAGTCTTTTTCTGATGGTTTACGGGGGACGTCCTACATGTCTCTGGTGTTCTCACTACTTAAATACAAATGTCAAATAAATATTTCTACAACTTCACCAATGTCGGGATAAGATGGTTTTAGGTTTTGTATCTAAATGCATACTGTATACGAAGGAATCGTGTTTTACACTCTACATCCCCGATCTCTGTGTGTGTGTGTGTGTGTGTGTGTGTGTGTGTGTGTGTGTGTGTGTGTGTGTGTGTGTGTGTGTGTGTGTGTGTGTGTGTGTGTGTGTGTGTGTGTATTTATATATAACAATATATAACAATGTTATAACAATGTTACACATTAGATAACGTTGTGGGAAATATCTATCAATGGCACAATAATCTGAAAGATTACAAAGTGTCCCCTTTGTTAAAAACAAGTAACTCTATCCATGATGAGGTGTTAAACGTCATGAATGGGCTAATGCCCAGCAGGTTCTTAGGTGATGTCTCTTTAAGAACTGTACCCTCTGCGGAAACAATTGTACAACCCCCAACAAGTCATTGAATCTGTCAATCACCGGTCGGCGCTCTTTGATGTTGGGAGTCCTCGCCTTGTCTTGAGCTCAAATGCACTATTTGTTGCTGCCTGGCTGCATTACATTCAACGTGCAGGGCCGCTCCACAGCAGAGCAACTTTTGTTTAGTTTTATACTTTGGCCGTATCTGAGTGCAACAAACTTGGGAGGTTTAGGTTAATAGAAAGTTTCGTTTCTTTTTTTTCTAAGGAGCGCACCGCTGATTAGGCTAGGACAATATTTTTTATTTTCAAAGCAACATGCCTCAGCTCAGTAGCGGCGGAGGAGATGATCTTGGAGCGAACGATGAAATGATATCCTTTAAGGATGAAGGCGACCAAGATGAGAAAATTCAAGAAAACGCTTTCACAGAAAGGGACTTAGCTGACCTCAAATCGTCTCTGGTGAATGAATCCGAGACGAATCAAAGTCCGAACGCAGCGGTAGGTACAAGAGAGATAGTTCTTATGCGCTGTTGGTAAGGTTGAAAGTGGTTGTTAAGGGGTCTTGGTATGAAACTTTTGTCGCCTGGCCTGTTCAAAGTTATTCTCAGGTTACTAATCTATGTTTACTGTCATTGCTTTGGACACTTTCAGGCGGTCAGACGGGGACAGCAAAACGAACACAGAGGTTATCAAGAGAAACACCGGGAGCATCTTGACGGCGGTAAGAACTAACGTTAACAAGCTCGCGTATTCTCAGACAGCAGTTGAAGTAGGCAAATTGTATCGCAGTGAGTGAAATACGTTCCCTGGGATTATAATTATATGCATAATGAAGTCATAAGCTTTACGTTAGGTTTATTTCTTGCCCCTATATGGGGCCAATTCTGTCAAGAACACAAATTGATTTTTGGCTGTACTGAACCTCACTTTTCAGGGCAGGTAAGTTAAAACGCTATTTATATCATGAGCTCTAGTTCAGTAGAAATGTTTGAATATAATAAATCACAAAGATTTGTCCACTCATGCAATTACCTAAAAGGGAGTTGAAAAAATCCATGTGGATCAATTACCTTCTTTTTGGACAGCCTGTAAAGATGCGTCACACATTTTGTTACCATCAACAGTCAAGACTTGAGAGACCAGTGGTTAGGCCACTGTGGTGAGTGACAAACAACAACAAGAACAACAACAACAAGGGATTGGGGTTTGGCTGTTTTTGTGATGCAAGATTAGGGCTGTCACTTTGTCACACAAATATGTGACAGTAGTAAAACAAGTCTGTAACCTAGAATCTGTCAAAGAACTCTCTGTCATTATTTGTTGAAAATACTTTTGCTTATTATACCAGTTTTAACTACAGTAGGCCAAAAAAAAAAAAAAAAAGTCATTTGGAAGGTAAGTGAACATGAGAAAACATGTTATCTCACATTTTTTCGTCTCACTCCACAGTTTCCAAACATCAAGATGGAGGAATGTATAAAACAGCGTATCCGGGGTACCCGTTTCTCATGCTGCCTGACCCATACATCCCCAACGGATCAGTGTCACCATCTGTAAGTCCACATCACGTTACCTTCCACATCACAATGTAGAGTTAATCACTCTGTTGCATTATTATGGATTGTTATTCTAGGTCTCAGAAGGAATCCATTTGCGATAACAGGTGCACGATCAGTTGAAAGTCTATATCTGAAAGTCAAATGCAAGGACAACGAACTGTAAGGAAATTAGAAAGTCTGGGGGAAATGATTCAAAGCCACGTGTACTCCGGTAGATTTTGATGTCTGTATTGCCATGGTATTACTCTGATATGAAGTATACATCCGCACCCTCATACAAGTTTGAGTATGGACTCAATCAGTAGCACATCAAAAAACAAAGCTTATTTTGCTCACACTTTTGTATGTCTTCTGTGTATTGGTATCTTATAACATTAAAGGGAACTATGCATCTTTGACTAGGTGAAGCACATTCTGTTAAATCTGCGAAAACAGGGGGGGAAAAACGCTCATATTAGGCATGGCGTTTTAAAAAAGCCTACTTTTCGGTCTTCTTTTCGAGTCATAACGTTTCTGTCATCAACACTCCAAGGGTTCTGAAAGAAACGCTAGCACAATCAGAAGCTCAGGTTTAAACGGCGTCGGATATGAAGCCTAGTCATGTCGCCACTCAAATTACCAAAAAGTATCGAGTGTGTGTTTGTGTCTGTGTGTGTGTGAGACACCTAATTGTGTACAGACCAAAAAACAGTCTTCCATTTGTTAGGCCCTACGTAGTGGCTTTATATGCCTCCAAATGCATCAGGTCATTTATAAAATAATTAACACATTTTATTGAGACGTTAATAAAGTTGGCATTACAAAGTAAACACAAAACTCTGAATTATTTTCAGTGTTATGCCCAGAAACGAATGTGTCGCTACCTCTTTCTTCTTATAAATTAATTCCCCCGTTTTATCCTTAAATGCCCCGCAGTGCAAAGTACATAGGTTCTAAAGATTGTTTTGGGAATAAAGAGCACTTTCTTCCTTGTGTGTGTATGTGTCTCCACGGCTCCACACAATGCTCACTTGTTGCTTCCCTTGTAATTACCCGGCAGCAATAGCAGTACTGCTACCTGCCACTTCAAAAGGAAGGGAGGATGGTGTAGATGGTGATTATAGCATAGGACATGGCAGTGGGGCGCGAGGGGAAACAGGGCTGTGGATTCCCTCCTGTTTGGTGTACCAGTTCTGATGTTTACGTTGAACAAGGTGATGCCTGTCTTCACCTCGCCTCACCCAGAGGCAGGCACTCTGCTTCTATCTCAGCTCAGGCGCTCTATCACCTCATTGTTTTAGCTGGGTTCATTTGTCGGTTTTGACTTGGTTGATGCCTATCTTTGTTATTTGTTTTGGTAGCAATTTGTGAATTTACCTCCCGGGAAACTATGAAAGAAATAGTCTCTTTTTTTTCCATTTATTTTTGTATGTTGAACTTTTATTTAGGCATGTCAAATGTCCTTGTAAAAACTCTAGACTATCCACAGGGTAACAATTCATTTTGTTAAAATATATAAGACTAGTATTCGACTATTGAAAGGAGAATTTGAAACCATTTTGTTACAAAATATGTACATTTCTTCAATTAGTTGAAAGGCCTCACTAAACAGATGGTCTAATTAGCTGATTCTTCCTGCAGACAGTTGAATCGTACCCCTTATTGTTTTAGAATTAATGTTATTAACTCTTCAAAAGAATTTCACAAAAATCTATTCTCTTTACAGAAATCATTTTACAATGTCTAAAAAGAAAACACATGAGGCTGGAAAGCGTGTTCCTTCTAAGCCCGAACGGGTCCTAATACAATTATTACAGCGTCGTTTCATGGGACATGCCAGGGAATTATATTCTGGCTGTAATATTAATGTAGATATCAGTTGTCCTTCCAGATACAGTGTCAAAAGAAGGCGATTTGAGACGACCCCAGATGCTTTACCAGATTTCCCTAGCTTTTCTGTGAACAAAGCCTCCTCCTGAGTGTGTAGCTGTGACGCGAGACGGGTTAGGGTGTATGTAATGCTGTGGATTACCAGAAGACATTGTTTCATTTGAGGGGATCAGTAGAAGAGGGTCGTTTGAAGGAGCCAAACCCCTGCGGATGAAGGGTTCGAAATGAGAGCCACCAGAATACACTACTCCCGATCTGTGTATTTCTCTCCTCTCTCTCTCCCTCTTCATGGTATCCTCGCCATAATGCACTCCTCCTCATCTCCCCACCCGTCTCTCTCCGCCCATCCTCTCTCTCTTCTAATCTCCTTTGCGATCACCCATCTCCTTCTCTTCCTTACCTTCTGTCTCGCTTCCATAAATACACTTGTTTTCTCTCCCCTCTCCTTCATTCCCGCTCCACTTCTCCTTCTGCTCTCCATCCTCTTTCCTCTTTCCTCCCAGGTGTCACTCTCCTCTCTATCTCCCCTCCTCTTCCTCTCTATCTCCTCTCTTTCTCTCCCTCTTCTCTCTGATGGCCTTGCATCCCAGCGGGTGGTGAGGCCCCGGGTGGAGGATGTTTGCGGTGGGCTGTGCTCATGGAGGGCTAGAATGTCAGGACAATCATCAGAGCCCAGAGAGCCTGTGATGTGGAAGATGTGGTTCACCGTGTGGATCACAGGCGCTAACATGTCTAGCGGACAGACTGGGGCGGCTGTAAGTCATATCCCACTTACCCTGTTCAATTAGAACGTAACGAACAGTTCAGCGCGGACGTGTTCACATTGTTTCTTCATTGTATTGACTCTTGAGCAAGTGAACATTGTTAAAAGGCCAGCTCGTTGTTTCAAATATTTGATAGTGAATTTTCACGAACACTCTTAACTGAGCTTTTTGGTGCTACGCTTAAATTCCGTCAGTCAACTTTTTGAGTATCGTCATACAGGAAACAGGATACAATCTTTAAAAAAAGAAGACTTTACCAGTTCAGCCCTCCCTCTCCGTATCTCTCCCTCTTTCTGTCTGTGGGTGTGCCTCTGCATTGCTTCTGTGCTGAACTCTCTGTGCCTTAAGTGTTAGTCCTTCCCCAGATCAAGGGATTCATTACAAGCAAAGCCCAAGATCGCACGTCCCCAGATCACACATCCTTGTCTGGCATTGTGAAGTGCTGTTTACACTGGCTTGTTCAACTAGCCCCTAGTCCCTAGGTAAACAATAGCAGAACACTGACTTAGGCCCTGTAATCCCTGCATACAAGCCCATGGGCTGGGGCTCTGTGCCTCTGACTGACAACGATAAGAAACAGTGGTGCTGGATTATGCTCCTCTAAAGAAAAGCAGCTTTTCCCGGCCCGCTTGTGTGTGCGTGCGCGTGTGTGTGCGTGCGTGCGAACAAACTACTTGGAAATTTGTGACTGCCCCAAAACGGCTCCTTATTATGTAATTGAACATTATAAGCATGAGATTATTGAAATGAACAAGGATGATGGTGGCGGTGTGGCAGAGTAGCCGAATAAAATCAAATCAAATCAAACTTTATTTGTCACATGCGCCGAATACAGCAAGTGTAGACCTTACCGTGAAATGCTTACTTACAAGCCCTTAACCGACAGTGCGGTCCTAATAGATGTATGGACCGCAATAGAACATTCAGAGAAAGCCGTGTCAGTCAGAGAATGTTTAGGACAGCAGGAAATGACAGAGAGGCTGCAGATTTAAATACAAATGATGATAAGGGGCCCTCATCCTCAGCTCTTTGAAGTGGTTGGCTATAAAGAAGCCTCAAGAGATAATATGTACAAGCCTATTTTAAGAGGCGGAAACATTTAGAAAATATAAGAAACCTGTCGAATCCCCTGAGGCGTTTATAGCTGTAATTATTCATGCACTTATTTCCTTGTTCCTCCCCACCCCAATTTTGAGTCCATTAAAGAGCTCTCCTGAAAGGTGGATGTTCCAGCATCTGCTGCAGAGGTTTCTCTTTTATAGTCTTTGACTCAAAATCACAGTTTCAATGACTAACATTTTTTACAAGAGTGCTACTCACGAATCTGAGAGAGTCTCAGTTGGAAGTGAGCGTCTCTAATAAACCCTCCTCTTTAGTCTACTAGAGGCTTCCGCCATTAGCCCGCTCGCTGCTTGGTCCTTCTTTGGGTCCCTGTTTGTATTTGCCTGTGAGGTCTTTACAGGTGTGGGGGGGGGGGGGATGTTGCACCCAGGTGACTCACTGGCTGACGGGAGCAAACCAAACGGCGGCTCAATTGCTGTTGTTGACAGCCCAGATGCTCAGCTTCTCAGACTGCAGTTAATAAACTACAGGAAGATGATTATCACACAGGCAGGCACAGCACAGGGGTGTTTAAATAGAACGGCTTCCTTCCTAGTCTCCACCTTGCAAGCAGGACTAAATATAGGCCTCAGGAACATGCGGTAACCTGCTTTGTACACCTTTGATGTGTAATTATCGAATCGTTGACTTTTCCAAATTCCAATCCGGGGCTGAGGTACCCCGTGTTACTAGGACACTGTAGTCGTAGACAGGTTCATATTGCTTCCTGTTGACCTAACTGAAAACAAATGACAAGGGTGTCGGATAGGTAGGTTAATGGTCATGTGACATATGGGAAGCAGGTTTTGTATCATTTCTTGTTACTGTACTTCATAGTGCCGTTACATGGCACTTTCATACAGCATCACCTTCCCCAGATGAATCATATTTTAAGTATATACACACAGCCTGTACTTTTTCATCAAAAGAGAGAGAGAGAGAGAGAGAGAGAAAAAAAAATCCCCCGGCTTATATAACCATAACTTTTGATTCTTGATGTCAGAGGGTGGTATCACTTTGATGTTTCGGGATGATGTTTCTGAAAAAGAGGGATTGCCAGGGGAGGAAAAGCAAGAGGAAAGAAGATGAAGGTGGCTGAACAAAACATGCGGGCACCTTTGAGTTGGCCCGAGCTCTGTGCTATAGGGGACTGGAGATAAACAATTAAGGTAGATAGCTAGATAGGGAGGAGACGGTTCAGGTCTGGGACTCTATGGAGCTGCGGTGTCCAGGCTGGGGACACTGTAACCTGGGTAGAGTGAGTGACAGTCTCCTGGACCACTTGGCTGATTGACTCAGTTTTAATGGCCTGCCTTCCTGGGCCACAGCTGTCTCATTCTCACCCTGTTGTGTCTGTGTCCCTGGCCAATTGGTATTTGTCAGGCTGGGGTGAGAACTCAGCAGCGTGACCCACCACTGGTGGAGGGCCAGGGGGAGATGGAGGAGGGTGGTGCCTGGGTGGGGGGTGATGGTGGGAAGCTAGGCCCTGGAGGGAGGGGTGGAGGAGGTCACCCCTTCGGTGGTGTGAAGTTCAGGCAGGTCACCGTTGTTTTCCTGGGCGCTAGCTAGTAGAACACGAGTGACTGAGGCCTCCGTTGTGAATGAAGCCGTTGTTCTTGGCCCGTCCACTGTGATGTCATCTCATCTACAGCATCTGGGCCTGGGTTAGGATAGGAAATCAGTCTTCTGTTTTTCCAACTATGAAATACCAGTGTGTTGGGTGATGGGGTGTGTCTGTTCACAAAGCCTGTTTGAGAGAGAGAGAGAGAGAGAGAGAGAGAGAGAGAGAGAGAGAGAGAGAGAGAGAGAGAGAGAATTGTTATTGTGGGGTTTGTTGTCTTCTCTCAATCAATCACATTTATTTATAAAGCCCTTTTTACATCAGCAGTATAGAAACCCAGCCTAAAACCCCAAAGATCAAGCAATGCAGATGTAAAAGCACAGTGGCTAGGAAAAACTCCCAGGAAAGGCAGGAACCTAGGAAGAAACCTCGAGAAGAACCAGGCTCTGAGGGGTGGCCGGTCCTCTTCTCTCTTGTTGACAGGCCTTTTATAGATGGGTGGCTGAATGGTGTGTGCATGGCCCTAGATGACAGTTTGCCATGTGTTCTCTCTTTTATCTGGCTCTGTAAGGAACTTTATGACCTGTTTGCGCTTGTGAGTCTTCTGTCTTGCATCCAAACTACCATGTGTGCTCAGAGAAGGGTAGAACTTTTGTCTTGATGTGCTTTGTTTGTGCAGGCCTGCTCGGGTGGAATTTTCCCCCATCACATGAAAACTGTGTCCGTTATTACTGTTGCCTTAATCACTGTCATTTCCCAGAAGGCCATAGCATCACAAGCATGTAACTGAATGCTGCTCGATGTTTCGTCTGAATAGGTCGGGAGGAAAGTCTTAGTGGGTTGAGCTGTGTTGGACACACACGTAATACTGTGTTGCTTGCTTCTACCCAATGTGGATGAGGCGTGTTATAAAATTGTGTGTCATGGACGTCATTCACAGTATTACAATTATATGTTTGGGTGTAGGGCCTATCTCATTCTAAATGGTTATAGTTATAAGAAATGACTAGAAATGCATATATTACATAAATTAATTCTGTCACATGATTATAAATCACTGTCAATTATTACAAGCTGTTTTGGTGCCTTTCAAGAGGCCACACAGGAACTCAGCCCTCTGTCACAGGTTGTTCTGCCCACTTCTGCTGTGGTCATGTGACGTGTGTCCCCTGCTGGGACAGGCCCAGCCGTGGCGGTGCAGAGCGGGAGAACCACACAGCAGCAGCAGCAGGAGAGAACCAGACCAGAGCTGAGCGGTGGTGGCGGTGGGTGGGTGAGGCTGTGGGTGGAGCTGCTGGTAGATGGGTATCAGATGGGGCAGGATTAGGCCACTGTGATCGCACCCATGTGTGCCTGCCACATGCGGCTGGGGTGGCTCCACCGGGTCTGGGGCTGGGCACTGGCTCACTCAGGGTGCGGGGCCCGGCCTGGTGGATGGGTGGGGGAGGGGGAGCTGGGCAGTGCTGGTGGGCCGTGGCTTGACCCCAGCAGAGAGAGGTTCAGCCCAAGGCCTTTGCTGCATCCCAAATAGCACCCTATTCCCTTATATAGCTTCTACTTTCCACCAGGCTATATAGGGAATAGGGTGGGCGTTTGGGACACACTCCTTGTCCCAGAGCTGCGCTGGGTAGCTGCACTGGCATTGGAAGTTGAGAAATGGAATGGTCTACTTTCAAAGTTACATGTTGAACTGTATTGTGTTGAAGGGGAGGTGGGAAGTGAAATCTGTGGTGACATGCAAGGCTGGTGGATTTCTTGGGTTCAGCCTAGCCATCCAAGAAAGAGTAGGCATGTTAGAATATGTATCAGTAGCATCTAATCAGATCAAATCTAATCACGTTTTATTTGTCACATGCGCTGAATACAACAGGTGTAGCCCTTACAGTGAAATGCTTACTTACAAGCCCTTAACCAACAATGCAGTTTTAAGAAAAATAAGTATTAATAAAAAAATAGATAAGTAAAAAATGTAAAATCAACATAACAAATAATTAAAGAGCAACAGTAAAATAACAGTAGCGAGGCTATATACAGGGGCTACTGGTACAGAGTCAATGTGCGGGGGCACCGGTTACTCGAGGTAATTGAGGTAATATGTACATGTAGGTAGAGTTAAAGTGACTATGCGTAGATAATAAACAGAGTAGCAGCAGCGTAAAAGAGGGGACAATGCAAATAGTCTGGGTAGCCATTTGATTAGCTGTTCAGGAGTCTTATGGCTTGGGGCTAGAAGCTGTTAACTTCTACCGCCTCAGAAACCCGGATCCGGGAGCACCCCCCACCCCCCCACCAGTAAAAAAGCTGAATAGCATAGCTAGCATAGCGTCACAAGTAAATAGTAGCATCTAAATATCATTCAATCACAAGTCCAAGATACCAGATGAAAGATCCACTTCTTGTGAATCCAGCAATCATTTCTGATTTTTAAAATGTTTTACAGGGAAGACACAATATGTAAATCTATTAGCTAACCACGTTAGCAAAAGACACCATTTTTCTTTGTCCACCATTTTTTCTCTCCACCAGTAGCTATCACCAATTCGGCCAAATAAAGATATTGATAGCCACTAACCAAGAAGAAACCTCATCAGATGACAGTCTGATAACATATTTATTGTATAGGATAGGTTTTGTTAGAAAAATGTGCATATTTCAGGTAGAAATCATAGTTTACAGTTGCACCCACCATCACAACTCGACTAGAATAAATACAGAGAGCAACGTGTATTACCAATTTACTCATCATAAAACATTTCATAAAAATAGACAAAGCATAGCAATGGAAAGACACAGATCTTGTGAATTCAGACAATATTTCAGATTTTCTAAGCGTTTTACAGCGAAAACACAATAAATCGTTATATTAGCATACCACATGTGCAAACGTTACCCCAGCATGAATTCAAGGCAACGGGAGCGATAACGTTATGATCACCAAAATATATTAATTTTTTCACTAACCTTCTCAGAATTCTTCCGATGACACTCCTGTAACATCATATTACAACATACATATAGAGTTTGTTCGAAAATGTGCATATTTAGCCACAAAAAAACGTGGTTATACAATGAGAATAGTAGCAAAACTGGCCTGAAAATGTCGGGCGCCATCTTTGAGAGTGATCTAGTCTAATCGATAACTAATCATAAACTTGACTAAAAAATACAGGGTTGACAGGAATCGAAAGACAAATTAGTTCTTAATGCAATCGCTGACTTACATTTCTAAAATTATCCTTACTGTGCAATACCGGGTCCGCCAAAGCGAAGCTACACAAAACAAAATGGCGATATATGCGTTTAAATTTTTTCAACAGAACAGCGATTTATCATCATAAATAGTTCTTACTATGAGCTGTTCTTCCATCAGAATCTTGGGCAATGTATCCTTTCTCCGGTCTAATCGTCTTTTGGTCGAAAGATGTCCTCTTGTCCCGTCGAAATGGCCAATAACGTTCGGTATGTACAGGAAACGTGCCCAGCTCATGGAAGGGCGTCACAAATAAATGCCTCAAAATCGCACTAAACGGATATAAATTGCTATAAAACGGTTTAAATTAACTACCTTATGATGTTTTTAACACCTATAACAAGTAAAAACATGACCGGCGATATATTACTGGCTAAACCAAGGCTTGGAAAGAGGTCGGTCCAACGTCCATCTTGCGTCGAGTGCAGGGTCCAAAGGAAAGCTACTTCCGGTCTTTGGTGTTTTATACAGGCCCTGATTGCGCAATCGACTCCATTCAAATTGTCACCACTTACTGACATCTAGAGGAAGGTGTAGGCAGTGTTTGTATCCTCATAGCATTCACAGGGACATTAAAACTGACCTGGGACCAGAGGCCAAGATTTCTGAAATCTCACTCCCTGTCAGGAAAAGTGCTGTAGATAGAGTTCTGTTCCACTCAGAGACATAATTCCAACGGTTATAGAAACTAGAGAGTGTTTTCTATCCAATAATAACAATAATATGCATATTGTACGAGCAAGAATTGAGTACTAGGCAGTTTAATTTGGCAATGTCAACAAAAAAAAAAGTGCTAACAGCTCCCCCTATTGACAAAAGGTTAATAAGAAGCCTTTTGGACCTAGACTTGGCGCTCAGGTACCGCTTGCTCTCATGCATGCTTCAGTGTTTCTTGCCTTGAACCGAGCATAGAAGTAATTTAGCTCGTCTGGTAGGCTCGTGTCACTGGGCAGCTCACGGCTGTGCTTCCCTTTGTAGTCTGTAATAGTTTACAAGCCCTGCCACATCCGACGAGCGTCGGAGCCGGTGTTACTCACATCGGCTGCGGAGAGTGTGATCACACAGTCGTCTGGAACAGCTGATGCTCTCATGCATGCTTCAGTGTTTCTTGCCTCGAACCGAGCATAGAAGTAATTTAGCTCGTCTGGTAGGCTCGTGTCACTGGGCAGCTCACGGCTGTGCTTCCCTTTGTAGTCTGTAATAGTTTACAAGCCCTGCCACATCCGACGAGCGTCGGAGCCAGTGTAGTACGATTCAATCTTAGTCCTGTTTTGACGCTTTGCCTGTTTGATGGTTTGTCGGAGGGCATAGCGCGATTTCTTATAAGCTTCCGGGTTAGAGTTCCGCTACTTGAAAGCGGAAGCTCTACCTCTTAGCTCAGTGTGGATGTTGCCTGTAATCCATGGCTTCTGGTTGGGGTATGTACGTACAGTCACTGTGGGGACGACGTCATCAATGCACTTATTGATGAAGCCAATGACAGATGTGGTGTACTCTTCAATGCCATCAGAAGAATCCCGGAACATATTCCAGTCTGTGCTCGCAAAACAGTCCTGTAGTTTAACATCTGCTTCATCTGACCATTTCTTTATTGACCGAGTCACTGGTGCCTCCTGCTTTAGTTTTTGCTTGTAAACAGGAATCAGAAGCATATAATTATGGTCAGATTTGCCAAATGGAGGGCGAGGGAGAGCTTTGTACATGTCGCTGTGTGTGAAGTAAAGGTGGTCTAGAGTTTTTTTTCCTCTGGTTGCACATTTAACATGCTGGTAGAAATGAGGTAAAACGGATTTATGTTTCCCTGCTTTAAAGTCCCCGGCCACTAGGAGCACCGCCTCTGGATGAGCGTTTTCCTGTTTGCTTATGGCCGTATACAGCTCATTGAGTGCAGTGGTAAATAGACAGCTACGAAGAATATAGATGAAAACTCTCTTAATAAATAGTGCGGTCTACATCTTATCATGAGATACTCTACCTCAGGTGAGCAAAACCTCTAGACTTCCTTCCTATTAGATTTCGTGCACCAGCTGTTGTTTACAAATATATACAGACCGCCACCCCTTTTCTTACCGGAGGCGGCTGTTCTATCTTGCCGATGCAGCGTAAAACCCGCCAGCTGTATGTTATTCATGTTGTCGTTCAGCCACACTCGGTGAAACATAAGATATTACAGTTTTTAATGTAGGATATTCGTGGTCGTAGTTTGTCTATTTTATTATCCAATGATTGTACGTTGGCTAATAGTACTGATGGAAGAGGCAGATTACCCACTCGCCATCGGATCCTTACAAGGCTCCTCGATATCTCCGTCTCTTTCTCATGCGAATCACGGGGATGTGGGCCTTGTCGGGTGTCTGAAGTAAATCCTTCGTGTTCGACTCATTATAGAAAAAAAATCTTATTCCAGTACGAGGTGAGTAATCACTGTCCTGATATCTAGAAGCTCTTTTCCGTCATAAGAGACGGTGGCAGAAACATTATATACAAAATAAGCTACAAATAATGCGAAAAAACACACACATAGCACAATTGGTTGGGAGACCATAAAACGGCAGCCATCTCCTCTGGCGCCATTGTACTAAAGCCATAAGGCCATATGTTTGTGCTTGGCTATGTGTGGGTTCTGGTCGAGAGCAGGCTGGGGACAGTCGGCCCCATACTTACCAACATTAAAATAACTTTATTTGAAAGGTATTTTAGATTCATTTTCATTGAATTATAAACGTTTTCGTGTTTGGAAGAGCATGTGACTGCCCTGTAAATCTTATGGAACAAAATCCCAAAGAGAGAGAAAGAGTAAAAGATTCCACCCCCGTGCAGACAGACAGGCAGAACATTTAGCCCGTTTTCCAACTCCAATCACAACATGGAGTCCTGTTGTTCTTCATGGATGGAATTCATTTGTTTGTTTATTTTTCCATCATTGACTCCAAAGGGGAACTCAGCCAGTCTTTGTTCAACATTAAGCGCAATGCCCCCTAACATTTTCTTCTCTGACGATCTGATATCCATTACCATGTTCATTTCAAACCGTTTTTTTTTGTCATCACAATGTTTCTGAAACAATGTTTAGTTCGGGAAAGAAGACAATGAAATTAGTGACTGGCTGGATTGTTAGACGGTGGTTTGTTTGAAGCTGTATCATTCCCGTAGGTCTCAGTCTCAGACATTCCCTGAAAAGTAAGCTGATATGATTTGTCAGAGCCGATTCCTCGTGCGTGTACTCATCCCTGAGAAAAAGGCCCTGAGATAATGACACACTGCCTACTACAGGCAGGGAGGGCTCCCAAACAACACACACATAGCCGTAAAAAAAAGCAGGTGTGTGAAAGAGAAAGAAAGAGAAACAGAGAGAGAGAAATAAAGAGATAAATTACGTAACCAAGTTCATTTCTACTCTTTTATTTTTCTTAGATGGGAAAGCACACATGGCCCCATAAATGATGTGAATATATGCAAATTGGCCCGTAACTCCACCTACACAACAGCATAGGCCGAGGACTATGCATCCTTTAAGCAAGCATGGTTCGTAAACACATTGGCAAGTCAAATTCAAGGACTTTCAGGGACTTTTTCAAGCACTTCATTGTCATTTTCAAGGATGTCAATGTTATACAATTGTATAATTTATATAATTGTACATATAGGGCCTTATATAGAATCCCCCCTCCTCCCAAAATGCATGCAAAAAGTGTCAACAAAAAAAAGTAGGACATTAGCACTTGAAGAAAAAAATATGTTTTGGGGCCTTTGCCAATACATTGCTATTCAAATTACATTGTAAAATATGTGAGAATAATGTGGACATTGCCTGACTAAATAGTTTGGATGCGTGGAGATTTATCTGCCTATGTGGCCGACACAGGGTCACATAATAAAGCAGTGAATAGCGTCAGCATTCATCTCACCATTTGAATCTCACCATCGCTGTTTTTATAATGAGAAAGTGTCCCCCCCCCCCCAAAAAAAAACGGGTTCCTTTTTTAACGGAATGATTTGTATGGAAAGCCAAGTTGAAGCCAACAGATGTCCTCATGAAAGGTGCTGCATGGTCAATCCGACATCTGCATTGGCCCGTACAGCATTTACTGCGATGCGGCCTCCGCAGAAGTCAGAGCATTCTGGGAGCTGTCGTGGGCATCCAATAAATAGGTCTGGTCCGCCCCACAGTGATTCAGGGCTGATCTCTACACCAACCATGATAAAGGGTTCAAACATAGGTTTCAAATCAACATGCGAGTTCTATTGAATATAGCTATAGCTTATATCATAATGTAATGACATAAACAAAAATGGCAGATTGTTATCAATGACTTATCAACAGCTGTAACAAGTTGTCCAGTGTAGGAAATCTTCACTGTTGCCCTAGTAAATAGAAAGACCCACATAGTAGACTAACAGTGAAATGCTTAATTACGGGGCCCCGCAGAGAGAGGAAAATTGAAATAATAGACAAAATAATAACACGAGTGAGTGAGTAGGTGGGTGTGGTGGTAATTACCGATGCTGTACCCCAGCGTCGTGAGTGACGATGTAAGAGCCATTTCAGCTCAGAGCCCGAGCCTCTGTTGCTCCTCAGAACTCCACAAGTTAAACAAGAGGCATCCCAGTTCCGCCGAGCTACTCGCTGCCTTTCAAATGTTATGGAATGTGGTTTTCTCTGTGGTTTTCCCCCCTATGATCGTCTGGAGCCAACTGGAAACCATTTCACGTCTTAAAATAGGGCTTTGCTTTTGGGATAGAGAGCGAGGTCTTTGTAGATATCAAACAAGCTGTGGCGGGTAGAAGGGGGGAAAAAAAGAAAATCTTGCTTCAAAAAATAGCATCGAGATTTTTTAATGGTGGACATGAAAGTTATTAATGTAACGCTCCTACCATTTCAGCTGGAACGGCAGCGCTCTGTGCCGCGGAGCTGGGCTTTTAGTGCCTGAGCTTAAAGGGAGGTTTGAAGGGAACAACTGTGTGTAGTGGATACAGAAGGGATGCATCCCAATTGGCACCCTATTCCCGACACAGTGCGCTGCTTTTGGGCAAAAGTGGCGCACTGTGTAGGGAATAGCTCTGGTCAAAAGTGGCGCACTGTGTAGGGAATAGGGTGCCAATTGGGATGCAGGCTGTGTGCTGTGGATACAGAGGGAGACCCCTTCTGCCTCAGAAGTGATGACGCCTGTTTGAAGTCCCTCCCACCCACCTCTGTCACACCTCCGCTTGTTGCAGTCTGAGTTAAGAGACGTTTTGGTTCACTGTTAGGCTGTCAGACCTAGTTAATGTGCAGGTTTCATAGCATGTAGGTGTGTGTGCATGTGTGTGTGTGCGTGTGTGTGTGTGTGTGTGTGTGTGTGTGCGTGCGTGCGTGCGTGCGTTCATTTGGGTGTGTGTGTGTGCGTGTGTGTGTGTGTGTGTGTGTGTGGGCGTGCATGTGTGCATGAGTGTGTGCATAGGCATTGTGGTGGTTGGGTTTCTGACATGCATCCTGTATATCAAGGCCAAGTCGAAGAGCTTGTGTGAATACATTGATGGTGATGTGTACTGTGGTTAGGCAACTTGCCTCCTCTTTGTGTTCGTGTGTGCGTGTGTGTGCGTGAACGTATATTCATGTATGCGGGGAAACACGCAACATAGACAGTGAGAGGGGTAGGATAGGGACCGGGTGAAACAAGCCTCTTTCTCCTCTCTCTCATTACCTTATCTGATTTATAGAAGGGGAGAGAGAGAGAGAGACAAAACAGAGCGCTAGCGGAAGGGAGTTAGCAGTAAACATTGAGAAGCAGGTAACCGCGTATGCACCTGGTACACCTCACCGCAAACGACTTCAAACAGTCAGAGGCACCTTCGCAGCACCTTAACCATTTCACAGCCATCCACGGCAGGCAGCATTCAAGGAACAGCGCCAACAATGAACGCCTCGATGCCTTAATCAGTTGAGGCAGGGCCACAGCAAAACTTCCTTGTCAGACACTCCCTAACTAACTATCCTACAGGCCTATACAGAGCCCAGCCTTGCACAGTCCAGCCCTGCACAGCCCAGCCCTGCACAGTCCAGCCCTGAAAATTACAGCCCTGGAGAGTCCAGCCCTGCATAGTCCAGCCCTAAGGAGTCCAGCTCTACACAGCCCAGCCCTACACAGTCCAGCCCTACACAGTCCAGCCATACACAGTCCAGCACTACACAGTCCAGCACTACACAGTCCAGACCTACACAGCCCAGCCCTACACAGTCCAGCCCTAAGGAGTCCAGCACTACACAGTCCAGCACTACACAGTCCAGACCTACACAGCCCAGCCCTACACAGTCCAGCCCTACACAGCCCAGCCCTACACAGTCCAGCACTACATAGTCCAGCACTACACAGTCCAGACCTATACAGCCCAGCCCTACACAGTCCAGCACTACACAGTCCAGACCTACACAGCCCAGCCCTACACAGTCCAGCACTACACAGTCCAGACCTACACAGCCCAGCCCTACACAGTCCAGCACTACACAGTCCAGACCTACACAGCCCAGCCCTACACAGTCCAGCACTACACAGTCCAGACCTACACAGCCCAGCCCTACACAGGCCAGCCCTACACAGTCCAGACCTGCACAGTCCAGCCCTAAGGAGTCCAGCCCTACACAGCCCAGCCCTACACAGCCCAGCCCTACACAGTCCAGCCATACACAGTCCAGCCCTACACAGTCCAGACCTACACGGCCCAGCCATACACAGTCCAGCCCTACACAGCCCTGCACAACCCAGCCATACACAGTCCAGCCCTACACAGCCCTGCACAGACCAGCCCTACACAGCCCTGCCCTACACAGTCCAGCCCGAAAAAGCCCAGTCATACACAGCCCAGCCTGACACAGCCCTGCACAGCCCGGGCCTACACAGTCCAGCCCTGCACAGCCCAGCCATACACAGTCCAGCCCTACACAGTATAGCCCGACACAGCCCTGCACAGTCCAGCCATACACAGTATAGCCCTACACAGCCCTGCACAGCCCTGCCCTACACAGTCCAGCCCTGCACAGCCCAGCCCTACACAGTCATGTCCTGCGCAGTCCAGCCCGACACAGCCCTGCACAGCCCAGCCCTACACAGTCCAGCCCTGCACAGCCCAGCCCGACACAGCCCTGCACAGCCCAGCCCTACACAGTCCAGCCCTGCACAGCCCTGCATAGTCCAGGCCTGCACAGCCCTGCATAGTCCAGGCCTGCACAGCCCTGCACAGCCCAGACCTACACAGTCCAGTCCTGCACAGCCCTGCACAGCCCAGCCCTACACAGTCCAGCCCGACACAGCCCAGCCATACACAGTCCAGCCCTGCACAGCCCAGCCCTACACAGTCCAGTCCTGCACAGCCCTGCACAGCCCAGCCCAGCCCGACACAGCCCTGCACAGCCCAGCCATACACAGCCCAGCCATACACAGTCCAGCCCTACACAGTTCAGCCCTACACAGTTCAGCCCTACACAGTCTAGCCATACACAGTCCAGCCCTACACAGCCCATTCATACACAGTCCAGCCCAACACAGCCCATCCATACACATTCCAGCCCGACACAGTCCAGCCCTACACAGTCCAGACCTACACAGCCCATCCATACACAGTCCAGCCCTACACTGTCCAGACCTACACAGCCCAGCCATACACAGCCCAGCCATACACAGCCCAGCCATACACAGTCCAGACCTACACAGCCCAGCCATACACAGCCCAGCCATACACAGTCCAGACCTACACAGCCCAGCCATACACAGCCCAGCCATACACAGTCCAGACCTACACAGCCCAGCCATACACAGTCCAGACCTACACAGCCCAGCCATACACAGTCCAGTCCTACACAGCCCAGCCTAACGCCTCTCTCTGGCCACTCACACGCTCTCATACATCAAACCTTTGATTCTGTGAGTCTCTGTGTCAGAATATTTTGTCCCCTTCGTTTTCCTATCCAAAGATGAAATAAGAAGGTTAAGTCCATGGATTTAACTGATGTTGTCTGAGGTAGCAGCAGAATGAAGAGATGAGAAAACAGCCCTTGCCTTAATTGTCTAAGAAAAGAGAGGAGAGAGGAAACCCCAACTTAATTAGGTCTATAATCAATAGCCTAACTGTTAAATGTGCCTGGCTTTGAAAATAATCCGTATATATCTAAGTATGTGGACATCCCTTCAAATTAGTGGATTTGGCTATTAGCCACACCGTTGCTGACAGGTGTATCAAATCAAACACACATCCATGCAATCTCTATAGACAAACATTGGTAGTAGAATTGCCTTACTGCGGAGCTCAGTGACTTTCAAAGGATGCCCTGCTAGAGTTGCCCCGGTCAATTGTAAGTGCTGTTATTGTGAAGTGGAAATGTCTAGGAGCAACAACGGCTCAGCCGCGAAGTGGTAGGCCACACAAGCTCACAGAACGGGACTGCCGAGTGCTCAAGCGCGTAGCGCTTGCAACACTTACTGCTGGTTGCAACACTCACTACCGAATTCCAAACTGACTCTGGAAGCAACGTCAGCAAAATAACTGTTCGTCGGGAGCATCATGAAATGGGTTTCCATGACCAAGCAGCCGCACACAAGCCTAAGATCACCATGCGCAATGCCAAGTGTTGGCTGGAGTGGTGTAAAGCTCACCGCCATTGAACTGGAGCAGTGGAAACGTGTTATCTAGAGTGATGAATCACGCTTCGCCATCTGGCTGCTAAATGACAAAAATGTAAATTAATTATTTAATCAAACAGTGTGCTTAAAGCATCAGACAAGCTCAGTGAATATAGTTGATTTGATTAAAAAACATTTTTGTTGGTCCAAAGAACAGATAGCCCTAATATACACAGGGTACCAGTACAGAGTCGATGTGCAGGGGCTCCTCGCACTCTACCTCTTTCTCTGCCTCTTTAGTTTACACGGTTGCCACCATTTCCTCGATGTCCTCTTCCTCCTCCAGAGTAGTACATCAGCTGTACCTTCTTCGGTGTCTTTCCAGGGGTACGAGGTAATTGAGGTAGATATGTACATATAACTAGGAATAAACACACTCGGAAACAGGATAGATAATAAACAGTAGCAGCAGCGTATGTGATGAGTCAAAAAAAGTTTGTGAAAAAAGGGTTAATGCAGATAGTCCGGGTAGCTATTTGGTTAACTATTTAACTAAGTATTTAGCAGTCATATGGTTTGGGATTAGAAGCTGTTCAAGGTCCTGTTGGTTCCAGACTTTGTGCATCGGCACCGCTTGCCATGCGGTAGCAGAGAGAACAGTCTATTACTTGGTGGCTGGAGTGTTTGACAATTTTTTGTGCCTTCCTTTGACACCGCCTGGTATAGAGGTCTTGGATGAAAGGGAGAGCCCATGCCAAATATTTTCAACCTCTTGAGGGGGAAGAGGCATTGTCTTGCCCTCTTCACAACTGTGTTGGTGTGTGTGGACCAAGATAGGTTCTTAGTGATGCGGACACCGGGGAACTTGAAGCACTCAACTCGCTCCACTACAGCCCCGTCGATGTAAATGGGGGCGTGCTCGGCCCTCTTTTTCCTATAGTCCACGATCAACTCTTTTGTCTTGCTGAAGTTGAGGGAGATGTTGTTGTCAAGTCCAATCCAATGTATTTAGACAGACCTTTTTACATCAGCAGATGTCACAAAGTGCTTACACAGAAACCCAGCTTCAAACCCCAAAACAGCCAACTATGCAGATGTAGAATCACACTGCCAGGTCTCCTGACCTCCTCCCTGTAGGCCGTCTCATCGTCGTCGGTGAACAGACCAACCACCGTTGTGTTGTCAGCCAACTTAATAGTAGTGTTGGAGTCGTGCTTGGCCACGCAGTCGTGGGTGAACAGGGAGTACAGGAGGAGACTAAGCACGCACCCCTGAAGGGCCCCCATGTTGAGGATCAGCGTGGCAGATGTGTTGTTGCCTACCCTCACCACCTGGGGGCGGCCCGTCAGGAAGTCCAGGATCCAGTTGAAGAGGGAGGTGTTTAGTCCCAGGGTCCTTAGCTTAGTGATGAGCTTGGAGGGGACTATGGTGTTGAACACTGAGCTGTAGTCTATAAACAGCATTCTCACATGGGTGTTCCTCTTGTCCAAGAGGGCAGTGTGGAGTGCAATACAGAGTTTCTTCGTCTGTGGTTCTGTTGGGGCGGTATGCGAATTGGAGTGGATCCAGGATGTCTGGGATGATGGTGTTGATGTGAGACATGGCCAGCCTTTCAAAGCATTTCATGGCTACAGAAGTGAGTGCTACAGGGCGATAGTCATTTCGACAGGTCACCTTGACGTTCTTGGGCACAGCGTCTATTTTGGTCTGCTTGAAACACGTTAAAGACACGGCGGATGTTTAAAACGCGCTGGGAGAGCGTGTTTACAGGGTCTCGGCATCTGTCGCTGAGCCTCTGATCTTCATCTGTGAATCCCCCCCTGTTTCTAAATCAGTGAGGATCCTCAGCAGCGTCTCTCTCTGAGGAGCAGCAGATGCCCTGGTGACTAAGAGAAAGAGCACTCTGTTGTGTTTCTGGAGGCTTAGGCCGCTCACTGCAGTTGGTTGTCTTTTCTGAATGGGAGACAGTGAACGGTCTTTATCAAGTCAAACTGACTGGGAGCACAGAAGTCAGCTGCATCCCAAATGTCAACCTATTCCCCACATAGGGTGCCATTTGGGATGCACCGACGACTCCCCGGTGTTTTACGCTCCGCTAGCTTCATCTCCTTTCCAGAACGTGTCCAAAACCGGGAGAGTTACGGCAGCTAGTCGTGTTAGAATGAAATCATTGTGACTGGGGACCCAGAGCCCCCTCTCCTCTCTCTGCGGTCCAAGTCTCAAAGGGACGCCATCGTCTTTCCCCTCCTCCCATCCATCCCGGGGGGGGGGGGGGTTGTAAAAAGAGGGTTCCAAGTTAATGTGTCGAATTAGATGTTGCCACTTTGTCTTCATTAAAAGCAGAGAGCTATCCCAGCTCAAGTAGATTTCCCTTCTCATTAATTCAAGCCAACCCAGGGAATACTGTTTTCAATTATACATTCATTAACAAAACATTATGTCAATGTGATACATTTTTGATGAGGGGAAACAAGGGAGATGACTGTTGATGTTTTTTAGGTTAATTTTACCACAGGGAAGGAAGAAAGTCCCCGAAAGTCCCTTATGCCCGTAGTACGCTCTGCTTCTAGTGCAAAGTTTAGAAGTGGATATGATATGTATAGGGGCGCGTAATGTTATTCAACTTTAGTGATATAATAAACTCATGTTCATTATTAGCACTTAAACAGCCTGATAACTTTTTGTAGTGTTTGTTTCAGACCATATTTTCTTCGATTCCGGGTTAGTTCTTTCGTCACCTTACCGGAGAAAGCTGCCTTCGAGGGAATTGCATGGGCAACATGGAGGAGGACATAACCAAAGTCATGCCGTCAAACACAGCACATTTTAAACTGGTTGAGATGGATGAGAGAAATACCCCACTGTTCCACAGCTGCTGTGTGCCAGTATTGTGCGGAATGTGCACGTAGCATAGGGCAGGTCCGAGAGGTTGCCTGCGTCCCAAATGGCACCCTATTCCATATCTGGTGCACTACTTTTGACCAGGGCCCATAGGGTGCCATTTAGGACATGGACAATGTCCTTCCTGCTAACTACCATGTGATGACACGCGTGAAAGATTTTCCTCTATAGGACATGTTTTTATGTGATTGTGATCTCTGGTCTTTGTATTACCCAGTGAACGTTACCTTTCGCATGTACAGAATACTGCGCCTGTTTAGGCGTTGCTGCTTGGAAGTTGTGTTAAGATTCCAGGTAGATGGTTTTGCCTGCAGCTTGTCTGTGTGTCTCGCTCGTCTCATCGTTTACAGTTGTGTGAGGTTAAACTTGTTGTGGTTTACCATGGAAAATAAAGCCCATGTCTGTCACTGTGTGTCACGTGAGCAACACAACACTGCAGTTCCTCGACGGGGCACAGTGCGATGGAAACCTTTCAACGGTCCGATCCACTCTTAGTCTCAGCTGCATTTCCCCTTGCTACCGCGGCTGTCACAAATGGAGCAAAATGTGCAAACACCTATTTTATTTTACCTTGACAGGTGGCTATGTTGTTTTAAACCCGGTTGTCAGGTACTTTATCCTATCTTCGACCTTGCTCTTTGTTGTACGTCCATCCCAGCACCCGTGGCCCCTCAGCTCTGAATGAAGAACTGAGTTAAATGCAGTGGATAAAAAAATGCTCCCTTCCCCAGAAGGGACAGCGCTAACTCCATGTATACGAAGGTAACACTGTCAGATGTTAGCATTGTGTGCTGTGGTCATGGTTTGTTTTGTTTTGCAGCAGTGGGGGGTCTTCAGTTGCGTAATGGATCAGGTGACGTGAGGAGTGAGTGATGGGTCTGTGTCAGCAGTCAGCACCATCCCCACTCCCCGGCAGCCTCCCTCCCAGCATATCCCAGGTCCCAGGCGCAGTAGCAGGGAGGGAAGCCTGCCTGGAAGGAGTGTGCTCGGCCGGCGCTGTAAAGGCAAACACACCCGTCTTTTCCATGTTTCTATTGGAGCGTGATGAAATGAGGCCGATGGACTTATCTCGGCTGCATCTGAGGACCACACTGTGGCCTTAAAGCTGACAAGCTGCTCCTGGTTAACGTCTTGGCTCCGACGAGCCCCTCGCTAGAAGACGAGAGTCAGGGAGCAATTACGGGATGCAGCAGAGGCAGGGAGGCAGCGCTGCAGGTCCCAGGCAGGGAGGCAGCTGCCGGAGAGCTCACTGGGAGGGAGCGGTGTTCACATGTGCAACTGTACATTTACAAATCTTCTGAAAAAGTTCATCTGACTTTAGGACAAATAAGGTCCATTGTTTTAGCGGGGATGGAGGGAGAGCACAGAGTCGTGCGAGACCATGTTCAAACAGGCCCTCTCAGCAACTTGTGTGTATAGAGAGAGAGAGAGAGAGAGAGAGAGAGAGAGAGAGAGAGAGAGAGAGAGAGAGAGAGAGAGAGAGAGAGAGAGAGAGAGAGAGAGAGAGAGAGAGAGAGAGAGAGAGAGAGAGAGAGAGAGAGAGAGAGAGAGAGAGAGAGAGAGAGAGAGAGAGAGAGAGAGAGAGAGAGAGAGAGAGAGAGAGAGAGAGAGAGAGAGAGAGAGATGCATGGCACTTTATTTTGGGGTGAAAATTACACAGTGAGAAGGCTTACTATGTTATTTGTACTGATTATCGATCGCTCAATGCCACCCTTTTGCTTGGCAGTGTCCCGAGAACCGCTGGCAACCTTGTTCTCTAGAGAACCCGGGGCGGAGGGTAGTGTCCCAGCCAAGCGGCCCTGGGCCTGGAGGAGTGTAACCCAGTGATGACAGTGGTTCTCTGTGATGCTGGACCACAGGGGGGCCCCCTGGGGCTGGGAGTGCTGCTCTGTGGTTTTGCCCTCGTTGGGTTGGCTCACTGCCGACGGAGCTCTGCCGACTCCTGGAAGACCGACTGCTCCAGGAGAAGCTGACTCTGCTTTTAGAAGTCGCCAGTCAGAAAAGTAGAGCACTAAAGAGGGATTAGGGTGCCATTTGGGATGCACCCGGTGTGAGTCACTCCTTCTACACAGAACTCGGGGGAGAAGCTGCCCTTTCTGCCTTCACACCTATGCAAGGCTGAGGTTTCCACCTTGCATAGCCGTGATTAGCAAAGTCCCTGAGCTGCTCACAAGCAAAACGCTGCCCATCTGACTCTGTCTCGTCTACAGGGTCTGAGCATCTGTCACTGATCCACTGATGTTCATCTGTGAATCCCCCCCTGGTTTCTAAATCAGTGAGGATCCTCAGCAGCGTCTCTCTCTGAGGACGGAGGGTAGATGTGATAGATGTAGGTTGTCCTCCAATGCAACAGAGACCAGGGTTAAAGACCGACATGCTGGGGATGGCTCTCCCCTGTAGGTCTTTGCGTTTCCAGTGCCCCTAGATAAAAGGGAGAGCTCGAACATCTCCTGAAGATTAAAGAGTGACACGTGCTAATAGTGTACAAAGGCAGGCAAATGGAAGGGCTTTAATTGACGTGTGTGCGCGGGGACAGACACACACTCACACATAGACCCTCGTGACGAGCAGCGAGCCCTCAAAATGAGCTGTGTGTCCGGTCGGTGTGTCTCAGTGCCATTGATCTCTTTAATCAATTGATCTGGCTCTCGTTCGCCACTCAAAATGCATTAAGGTGCCACTCCATGCATGTTTTTATGCTATTATTTGGTATCAACATGATGAGGATTTTCTGAGGAGCTCATAGAGTACCTGCAGTGTGTGGATTTTCTTAGTGATGCACCGATATTACATTTTTGGCCGATACCGATATCTGATATTTCCTTGCCAAAAAACAATACCGATAACCGATATTTAACATTTTAGCGACCTCTAGTACAGTTAAATAGTTGACACACACACATGGACACAGTGGTCTAAGGCACTGCATCTCAATGCAAGAGGCATCACTACAGTCCCTGGTTCGAATCCAGGCTGTATCACATCCGGTTGTGATTGGGAGTCCCATAGGGCAGCGCACAATTGGCCCAGCGTCGTCCGGGTTTGCCGGGGTAGGCCGTCATTGTAAATAAGAATTTGTTCTTAACTGACTTGGCTAGGTAAATAAAGGTTACACACACACACTGACCAAAAAGTTATTTTGTTTGCATTTACGTATGTCCCCATTACCAGTAAAACATCATCAAAACCTATTTCTTTCACCTACTTGCTGTGCTGTTTCGTTGTTCTTTTGTTCAGTCGTTTCAATCTCAACCAAGATTGCATCATACTGTACATGTCAAGCAAAGTTTCAGCTCTGTCTGTCCGTGGCCTCTTCCTCGGTGCGCACTGTCGCTGTGTCCGTTTCCACCTTGTCCAGCTATGTATGTAACATTTCATGTAAACCCTGTTTCTTGTCTGCATCGAAGTAGCGATCCTTGTACATAGCATCGAGCATGGTGGTAAAGAGAGAATGCCACCAAATCGCTTGTTCACAGCCTGTGTGGGCAGATTTGTTGCCGGGTCAAACTGTTGTCAAGGGCAACTGTTTCATTCGCAAATGTGGGCCAGTAAAAACATCCACCTCGTCGGGAAAAGGGGCCATCTTCACTCCATAGAAACTAGTCAGCACTAACGTTGCACACTAGCTGCTAGCTAACTGTTTAGCTTAACATTGACAAAGTCAGAATGGGCATGCGCACTCTACTGTCATGTGACAGACTCGGTAGCGTTAGAATTAGGAATTAGAATATGAATACTACACTGAACAAAAATATAAACGCAACATGTAAAGTGTTTGTCCCATGTTTCATGAGCTGAAAAAAAATATCCCAAAAATGTTCCATACACACATAAAGCTTATTCCAAATTTTGTTTACATTTGTTTACATCCCTGTCAGTTTTGTTGAGCAGGCGTTTCAATGCCATAACAGAGGGTATCACATCTGCTGCAGGCGCAGTTGATGAGCTTGTTTCTCGAGCCAGTTGTTCGAATAGAGCTAGCTAGTGTGTTCATGTTTCCAAGTTTCAAACATGTTCTCAAATGCCATTGAAATGGCAACAGCGGTATGACAACTAGCATATTCATGAGCATGCAATACGACTTTCCTCAGTACGAAATCCTTGATGACCCACTGTGCTGTCAGACTCAGCATGCACATGGTGCTGATATCACTGGTCCAAATGTCAGTCGTGAAGCTAATAACAGTGACGACATTACTGTGTCACTCCGGTAGGGCAACTTCTGAAAAATAGTCAAAAAATATAAAAATAAAAGTGTACCGGTGCTCGACCAGTCGGCAAAAGCCAGCATCACCCATGACAGAGAGTGGTTGATTGTCAAGGGCAATGAATTCCATTATCTTGCCGTAAATGGATTTCGCCTTTGAGTTGTCTCGCTGACATTTCCTTATTCTTTCAAATGACTGCTCAAATGACTTGTTGACTGCTCGATCCCCACAGCAGACATTGTGGGCTAGGTTAGGAATGCTGTGTTGCACGTGTAGCACAAAATTGTACGCGCCATCATTACGTCATGTACCTGCGTTATATACAAAGATGTTCTCATCTTTCTGTGTTATACAGTAATCCCTCGTTTATCGCGGGGGTTACGTTCCGAAAATGACCCGCGATAAGTGAAATCCGCGAAATAGAAAACTTTTTTTTTTTTTACAATTAGCAACTATTACATGTATACAAATACAGTGACTCACGTGTAGGCCGTTTCGTCGACATTATGGGTTTAGGAGATGTTCGAAATTACAAGATAATTTGGCCAACTTAATGTAAATTTGCCAAGCTGTTTTATGTACGTACACATAACTGCACGAGACGACAAAATGATAGCACAATTCGTAGCATGTTTTGATACAAGAAGCGGGAGTGAGTTTTTAGCGAATCAGAATGCAGAGCACAATGCACCAAAAAAAAAAAAAAAATGCATTATGAAAATCCGCGAAATAGCGAATCCGCGATAAGTGAACCGCGAAGTGGCGAGGGATCACTGTATAGGTAGGCACGTCAGCTTTGACATCGGTTTTGCACATCGGCGTTAAACTAGATATTGGCATTTTTAGCTAATATCGGCCGTTCTGACATGTTCACCGATATATCGTGCATCCCTAGATTTCCTATTACAAATTAGATTCTGTATTAAGAATGGTTGGTTATGAGAGGTGGTGAAGAAGAAAAATAGGCTAGTTGATTTTGAATCCTGCCTTCTTCATAGCCCAGGGCGGCTGTAGATGTTGACAACCTGTTTATTCATTTGTATTTTCTGCTGTAACTAACTTAGTGCGTCAAATACATTTGTAGATTTAGTGACGAAAACGATAGACGACATTCTTTATCTTGACTAAGTTCTAAATGATCTTCTCTGGCTTCATTTAGAACTTAGTCAAGATAACTAAATAAATAAAAATTACTGGCTCATGCGCTCACTGGATAGAACAGAGACATCAAATTACAAGGAGACGCATGAACTAAGAATGTATTATTTGTGTGTAGTGTCACCTCTACTTTGTGTGTGGTCTGGCTCTTTGTGTTGCTCTGAAGTCTGCTCAATCTCATCACAGTTGTTGCTTTGTGTGAAACACCAAGAACAGAACGGTCTTACCAAATCCCTTGATAATATGGGCTGTTTGATGTCAGGGTCCGGAATTTCAAGAGATACTCTTTTTTTCACAATTAAGATCTCATATACTCAAAGGCCTGGCTGTGTCATGTCATTCTCACACACCGTGTCTTTTCTCCTGTATTGTGCTGGATACAGCTTGTGTTGCATCCCAGGAGGAGTGATTGTCTGAAAGGCCTCGGTCGGTTTCCAATGTCTTCACTTCTGCCCCATGTTTTCACTTAACTGAATGCATGAAGGTGGTGATGCTCATCTGACAGATCTCAACGTTTTTTTTTTATGGTGCCCACTGCAATTGTTTAGGGGCTTTCCCTGCACTCAACATAGCTCCTAAATCCAAACTGACACTGGTTATCTTAGCACGAAAGACACTCTACACTGTTGCGAAACTCTCCGTCCCTTGAAGGAAAACCGTTGAAATACTGTACGCATCACTTTGACTAACTTGTCATAAATACTCACCACAATATTCCTCATCTGGAGTGATGTCAGGCGATGCTAGTTTTTTTTAATATGAAAAGCCATTGGTAAAATGGGAACAGCATGTCGGTCCCAGCTAGGGGAGTTCTGGCTTGCAAATATACAAGCAATTCCAAAATATTATTTCATAGACAGAACCCACAGGACAAGGCTCCTTCGAGCCGTCTTCTTCTTGGTTGAGTTCCAATGATATCTGTGGCCACATCAGAGCGTTGGGCCCTGTGATATCTGAGCCTGGTGGCTTAAATTGGAATGGCTGGTGGACTTAAAGCCTACCATGAGGTCCAGCTCTGGGAGACTGGTCAATGATGTAACGCTCATTCAATAACAAACCATTAGCCTTCCAGGCAGGCACACAACGTCTTTTTTAACGGTCCCGTTTCCACGGGGGGAACGGGCTCTTTCCTTTCTTTCTCTCTCTCTCTTTCTTTCCATCTAGCTCTCTGTCTTTCTTGACTCTCGTCACCGTTCTCTCCTCACTCAAAGGCTTGAACAAACAAACAAACAGCGGGGGTTTGAGTCTCAAATCTATAATTCAAACCAGTCAACTACTGTGAGGATGTTTCCTAGCAAACCGTCAAGATGCCTCTCGGGATTTGAGTTCAAATCAAAGGTTTTAGGGTTTCCCTATAAGTTTTAAACCTTCAATCAATGTTTATGTAATTCATCACGCATCAACTATAGGGTTTGATTATATATGTAGGCAGAGGTTTAGTGTTATTTTTTAGGTGAGGGAGCGCAACAAAAATAATGAATGTCATCATTTATCAATCAAAGTTTGTACCGACAGACTATTGAATATCATTATAGAATATGCATAAAATGCATCCCCCAATTGCAAAGTCTGCCTATGCCCACACATATTGTCTCAAGAAAAAAACAGATATTTTTAATACCCTCAAACACAAAGTTAGCCATACCTAATTTCAAAATAGGCCATCATCACTGTCAATAAATCTTCACCTTTTTCCGGTGAAATGTCCAAACTGCATGCCAATCTTTTGATCTGAATCAGTTTCATGGGGATATGCATTGAGATCTTCTTGAGTTACTGTTTTGTGAGTGATATAAAGCAGATGGTGTTAACAAACTACAAGCCTTTCTTGTACTCCCATTTTGTTTCAATCAAAGTCCTGCCTAGCGGCGCACGCTGTTGAGTTTTGGCCGCATGGTGAATTTCTGGGGACTATTCAGCTTATGTTAAGAAGTAACTGAGGTGTTTTTGGTGTGACATGTTATAGGCCTGCTATGCTACAGGGGACATGCTGTTATATTCCGTTCCGTTATGTAAAATACAAATGAATCATTAAGTGATCTTGCGAGACTTTGATTCAGCTTTGATCTAACTTTACTAAATGAGCACCATTGTGAGAAGTGATAATCTTCTATTTGTAATAATAATAGATGTAAGTGATGAGTAGGACTATTAGGCGTAGGGAACAGATCTTGATGATGAGGGTTATTTGAAGCGATTTGAGTGCCCTTCGAATTGTGGTGCTGAAAGGACAGCACCGTAACCAAGTGGTCACATATCGTTCTGGGTTCCACTGCGCAAGAGGGAGTTTTATGAAGGTCAAGGCAGACACGCGGTGAATGTGGATCCTAGATCTCGTCGGTGTGATGATAAGGTTCATGCGGGGGATCAGTTTGTCTGCATACGCAATAGGAGGTGGTACGTTTCTGTCAGCTAAGCACTCGGACAGTAGGGCGAGTTCAAGTGCGTCGTAGGCCTACTTAAGCCCCAAGTCCATAACAAACTGTTTTGAGGACATCCCTTTTAGCAACCCCTGAAGTCTTCTGTCAGTGGCAGTTGTTGTTATGTCAGATTTGGCCCGCTCAAAGGGCCTCTGCACACACCTACAGTTATTCATAATTGGCGCCCCTGCCAGAGAGAGAAGACAGGGAAGAAACCACCAATTACCTACCTATAGGCTGCTATAGCCTATATATTTATTGAGTTTGTCACTCTATCGTTTTCATGGAATTTTAGTGGTAATTAAATAGAATTTATATAGAATTTATCCAAATGAATTTTCCAGAAATATTTTGACCTTGAATATTTTGCATTCTGAAATAAAATGTAAAAAAAGTGAGGGAGCGGCATGCCCACGCTACAGCAGCGCTACATCCCTGTTGGTAGGGCCACGAATAGATTTTGGGGGACAGAGTGGCGCAGCAGTCTAAGGCACTGCATCGCAGGCTTAAGTTGTTGTTTAATTAAGTCACATTAGGCTATGACGTAGCAGAACACACACCATCCGCATCTCACCTCCTCTGTCTGTCTGGCAGCAGCAGATCTGCCTCAGAGCAGTGCAGTGCAGGGTGAAGGGGTTTGGCTCTCACACACACACAGGGCTGAGAGGAGTGAGCCGGCACAGATTTCCACAGAGCGGGCCTCGCAGCCTACCTGCGGACGGCGCACACCGTGCAGGGGCGGTAACCATGGGAACGGTATGCCTTGTTCCAGGCGGCCGTAGAGAGGGCCCAGCCCAGCAGGTGGGCTCTGAGATAGGAGAGAGAGGAGCAGCTCGGGGCTGTGTGGAAGAGGGTAGGAGGGAGGGAAGAGGAGGAAGGAGAAGGGGAGGGCATATCCACTGGAATCACTTCAGCCACAGGGGCAAAGAGAATTAATCAGACAGAATAAATTATGACATGAAAGAAGATCATCCACCCCCCTTCTCTGTGCATGCATTAAGCAGCCATGTTTCCCTAATCCCCACTATTTACTACTGCATCTAACTCTGGATGGATAGGGATGATGCATGCGGTTATGGATGGATAGAGGATTTGGGTGTGTATGGACTGCTTGTGCTGGTTTTGAATGGATTGATCCATTTATCCTGTGTTGAGTTTACCGATAGCCATCGAACTGAGCAGATGGAAAGCAGAATCAGGGACAGCGTAGACTTCCTCTGTGTCATGTCAGTGTCAATGGCTAATCAGCACTAGTTTGTTGTGCTTTGAAGAACAGGGAGTTCAGGGCCTAGTTAGACAGCTAGACAGACAGTGTTCACCATCCTCAACAGTAGGTGCAGGGTGTTGAGGGCTACACTGTAGTAAGTCAATGGGGTCTATCGATAAGGAAGATGTTTTGTATTGTTTATAAACGATTGAAATAAAATCTAAAAAAAAGACAGAAAGAAAGATCTCTCCAGATCTTTCAGACCGATGCTGGAGCAATGTTCTGATTGGTCAGTTGCCTCACGCCTGTTTTGTCCATTAATGATTTGTTCATCTCCACTGGGTAGATGTCCGGCTGGAGAGATCATTCCCCTCCTCCTTCCTTATTTTCCTCTACCATCCTCCCCTCGGGAGGAAGAGGGTCATCTCTAAGGTCAAAGTAGAGGGATAGCTCTCTTAGGCGAGATAGATAGATATCAAAGGCATTGTCTACGTCCCATATGCCACCCTATTCCCTGTATAGTGCAATTAGGTTATACATTAGCATGGCTTTGTTTGTAAACACGGGAAAGCGGAATTGACCATTTACACTTCATCGACTGAGTCATGGCACGGGAACTTGGGGTGAGGTTTACACAATTCGGTCATCATGCCGTTCTCTGGGGAGGCGTTGAGATGTCTGAACTGAAAGTGACCTCTTGGACTGAAACAGTTACCACTTCCATATGGAACACAGGGCTGCAAATTCTTATTTGCAATTTTCCGTACACACACACACACTGTTAGCAGATATTAGTGGTCTACATGTGTAGTATACATGCATGTTTTCTATCCAAATTTAGTCCATAGCTCAGAGTGTCTTTGAAGCAACGCCCCCCCACCCCATCAGAGACTCTCCTCTCTTCTCCCAGTCCTTTGAGGTTCCCACCATTTAACCCATAATAGTCTAAGCCCTCTGTCGAAGCTGGGGGGGGGGGGGGGGGGGTTCTACTAAAGCTATATTGAATTGTTTTACGAAGGTCATACCAAGGATCATTTTTCTATTTGATTTTGAATTTTAAGACCCCTTGAAGTATAAAAAGTAGTATACTGCTATTAGCCAATACAAACACATTGAATAACAGATTCACTACATGGAACAACAGATAGTCCCCCCCAAAAAAAACTCAAACGGAAGTTTGTTCTGAAGTGTCTGTTCTATGTCTGAGAGATACACTACACAACCAAAAGTATGTGGACACCTGCTCGTTGAACATCTCATTCCAAAATCATGGGCATTAATATGGAGTTGGTCCCCCTTTTGCTGCTGTAACAGCCTCCACTCATCTGGGAAGGCTTTCCACTAGATGTTGGAACATTGTTGCTGGGACTTGCTTCCATTCAGCCACAAGAGCATTAGTGAGGTCGGGCTCTGATGTTAGGCGATTAGGCCTAGCTCGCAGTCGGCGTGCCTGGCTCGCAGTCTGCGTTTCAATTAATCCCAAAGGTGTTCGATGGGGTTGAGGTCAGGGCTCTGTGCAGGCCAGTCAAGTTCTTCCACACCAATCTCGACAAACCATTTCTGTATGGACCTCGCTTTGTGCGCGGAGGCATTGTCATGCTGAAACAGGAAAGGGGCTTCCCCAAAATGTTGCCACAAAGTTGGAAGCACAGAATCATCTAGAATGTCATTGTATGCTGTAGCATTAAGATTTCCCTTTACTGGAACTAAGGGGCCTAGCCCGAACCATGAAAAACCATAATTTTTTCTCCACCAAACTTTACCGTTAGCACTATGCATTGGGGCAGGTCGCTTGTTGGAAACGTGGCATCCTATGACGGTGCCATGTTGAAAGTCACTGAGCTCTTGAGTAAGGCCATTCTACTGCCAATGTTTGTCTTCGAATATTGCATGGCTGTGTGCTCGATTGTATACACCTATCAGAGTGAAATAGCCAAATCCACTAATTTGAAGGGGTGTCCACATACAGTACATTCTGAAAGTACTCAGACCCCTTTACTTTTTCCACATTTTGTAACATTACAGCCTTATTCTAAAATATTTTAAATTGTTTTTTTCACTCATCAATTTACACACAATACCCCATAATGATAAAGCAAAAACAGTTTTTTTGCAAATGTAATTTTTTAAATAATAATGACATTTACATAAGTATTCAGACCCTTTACTCAGTACTTTGTTGAAGCACCTTTGGCAGCGATTATAGCCTTGAATCTTCTTGGGTATGACGCTACAAGCTTGGCACACCTGTATTTGGGGAGTTTCTCCCACTATTCTCTACATATCTTCTCAAGCTCTGTCAGGTTGGATGGGGAGCATCCCTGCAAGCTACTCCGGCATTGTCTTGGCTGTCTGCTTAGGGTCGTTGTCCTGTTGGAAGGTGAGCCTTCGTCCCAGTCTGAGGTCCTGAGCAGGTTTTCATCAAAGATGTCTCTGTACTTTGCTCCGTTAATCTTTCCCTCGATCCTGACTAGTCTCCCAGCCCCTGCCACTGAAAAACTATACATTTGCAACAAGAAATTATACATTTGCAACAAGAAAAATTAACTTTGTCATTATGGGGTATTGTGTGTAGATTGATGAGCGAAACATTGAATTAAATCCATTTCAGAATAAGGCTGTAATTTAACAAAATGTGCAAAAAGGGAAGGGGTCTGAATACTTTCCGAATGCCCTGTACTTTTGTACATATAGTGTATAAGAAAGTGAGGAAACATTTTTTTCCGTTTTTTTTACTTGTATTTGACCCATTCTTTTTGGCACTAAACAGTCTCCATACACACTTCCATCCATTTTTTCAACTGGTACCGGGGGACCGTCAGACAAGTCTTGTGAGGCCTGTGGGTGTCCTAGAGCAAAACAACCGATGTACGTGTTTGTGAGAGTCTCACTTTTCCACAGAGGGTGAAATTATGTGTAGCCCAAACTATTTGGGCGCTACAGAAAGGAGTTGGCAGATCGGCTGTACCAACTTCAGACAAGTCCCAAGACACTTGTGGGGGCCGTAAAGCAAAACAGAGAAAACCATCATGTTTGCGAGAGTCTCATCTTTCCATAGAGGGGTAATAGTAGTTTTGTAGGCCAAACCGTTTGTAAATTAAAGATGGGATTGTGAGTGGACCGATTTTCGGGATGTCTCATGGTCTGACAAACACCACTCCAGCTCTTGTCACATTTCACCACAGATGCGGAAGTGTGACATTGGCGAATGTGATGGATTGAGATGCATCCAATGCAAAAAAAGAGCAGATATCTCTAGCTGAAACTGACAGATTTTAATTGGGATTTATGTATTATGCTAATTTGATTTCAGCGGTGCACGGACATCAATTTTAGGGGATTAACAGGGCAACAGTAAACATTTCGTCCCCAACAAATGATGCACCAATTGAGATATCGCACGTGACTAACACATTTCAATTAATTACTATAGGTCCCTCCTTGGGCCAATCATTGTAATGTTGTAAATGACGCATCTCTATGCCAACACGCATCCTTCACCCAAGTTTTGTCCCAGTGCTGTCTGAGATATCGTGTGTGATGAATGAACGGATGGACAGAGACTGATCGACAGTCCCCTCCCCGATATATTTGTGGGGGACATTAGAGTCTACTAAGTGTGTAGAGGAGAGGACATCCACTCCGGCAGGGCAGGGCCACACCCCAGCCCTGGCAGTGGGACGCAGCTGACGAGTAGCTATGCTGAGGGAAGGTCTGCCTGTCCTGATCAACCTAACTCTCATATATCAGGCATAGGACTCGTGCCTAAAGGCGTCTGCAGGCTTCCCAACCGAAACAGTTCAGGAAGAGTTTGTGCATATATTATGACGACATTTTGTGACGTTTTTGTTAGTTTTGGACTTCGGTTAGGGTTTTGCAGGCTGTTCAGGCACACACAAAAAATTCTCAAGGCCCGCCGAAGTTCGGGAGCCGAAGTCTACGCCCCTTCGTCGGTAATTGGTGAACAGTAGGGATCCTTCAATAAAGACTATGTTGTCATAGAAACGAGATACGACTTGTTTTCATGCAAATTTTATCATTGAGAAATACTGCACCAAACATCTTAGTTATCTCCCTCACTAGCTTTAAGCACCAGCTGTCAGATCAGCTCACAGATTACTGCACCTGTACATAGCCTATCTATAATTTAGCCCAAACAACTTCCCCTACTGTATTTATTTATTTTGCTCCTTTGCACCCCATTATTTCTATTTCTACTTTGCACATTCTTCCACTGCAAATCTACCATTCCAGTGTTTTACTTGCTATATTGTATTTACCTCGCCACCATGGCCTTGTTTTGCCTTTACCTCCATTATCTCACCTCAGTTGCTCACATTGTATATAGACTTATTTTTCTACTGTATTATTGACTGTATGTTTTGTTTATTCCATGTGTAACTCTGTGTTGTTGTATGTGTCGAATTGCTATGCTTTATCTTGGCCATGTCGCAGTTGCAAATGAGAACGTGTTCTCAACTAGCCTACCTGGTTAAATAAAGGTGAAATAAAAATATGTAAAATCTCCTCGGGCAAAAACGTTAAGAATTAATGACCGATTTCCTGAGTGATCTCAGATTAATTAATAACAATTTTGAGGAAGTTCTTTTGCCGCTTTTTTCTCGTTCTTCAAGCGAAGGTCGTTTAAGGGAGTATGCGAGCACACTCGTTCGGTTCGCTTAGCCGACATCGGCTAGCCGCCAGCCGAACTGAAGCATACAGACGCCTTAACCCACCATACCGTATCCATAGAAATAGAATCCATTGATCCATGGATTCCATTTCTATTGCCTTATCTCAGCTTATTATCTCACCTTGTTAGAGATCACCCATCTCTCTGTCTTTTCATATTTTTTTTCTTCCCTCTCTCCTCTATTGTCTTTCCCTCGCACCTCATCCCCCTTTCTTAACTTCTACTTGGTCACCATCCCGGATCCGGGAGCATCCTCATCAGTAAAAAAGCTGACTAGCATAGCCTAGCATAGCGCCACAAGTAAATACTAGCATATAAATATCATGAAATCACAAGTCCAAGACACCAAATGAAAGATACACATCTTGTGAATCCAGCCATCATTTCCGATTTTTAAAATGTTTTACAGCGAAAACACAATATGTATTTCTATTAGCTAACCACAATAGCAAAAGACTCAACCGCATATTTTCAAAAAGAAATTACCGCATAGGTAGCTATCACAAAACCGACCAAATAGAGATATAATTAGTCACTAACCAAGAAACAACTTCATCAGATGACAGTCTTATAACATGTTATACAATAAATCTGTTTTGTTCGAAAATGTGCATATTTGAAGTATAAATCATAGTTTTACATTGCAGCTACCATAAAAAATATCACCAAAGCAGCCGGAATAATTACAGAGAGCAACGTGAAATACTTAAATACTCATCATAAAACATTTATGAAAAATACATGGTGTACAGCAAATGAAAGATAAACATCTTGTGAATCCAGCCAATATTTCAGATTTTTTAAGTGTTTTACAGCGAAAAGACAATATAGCATTATATTAGCTTACCACAATAGCCAAACACACAACCGCATTCATTCACCGCAAAGGTAGCGATCGCAAAAAAACAGCAAAAGATATAAAATTATTCACTAACCTTGACAAACTTCATCAGATGACAGTCCTATAACATCATGTTACACAATACATATATGTTTTGTTCGAAAATGTGAATATTTAGCAGTACAAATCGTGGTTTTACAATGTGAATACGTAGTCAAAATGCACAAAATTCTCCGGAGATATTTTGGACAGTCACCTAATCTAATCAAATAACTCATCATAAACTTTACTAAAAAATACATGTTGTACAGCAAATGAAAGATACACTAGTTCTTAATGCAACCGCTGTGTTAGATTTTTAAGAATAACTTTAGTACGACATACAGCTTACGTTATAGCGAGACAGCGCCCGCAATAAGGGCGGAAAATAGGACTAAACATTTTCCACAGAAATACGAAATAACATCATAAATGGTTCCTACTTTTGCTGAGCTTCCATCAGAATCTTGTACAAGGAGTCCTTTGTCCAGAATAATCGTTGTTTGGTTTTAGAATGTCCTCTTCTCCTGTCGAATTAGCAACCATAGCTAGCCATGTGGCGCAAACGTGCCCAACTTCACATGACGCAAAGAAAAGAAAATTCCAAAACTCGCAATAAACGTTCAATAAACTGTTACAACTCGGTTGAAAAAAACTACTTTATGATGTTTTTATCACATCTATCAAATAAAATCAGAGCCGGAGATATCTAACGTGTACACCGAAAGCTTTTCAGAAGGCAATCTGGGGTTCCTTCTCGCGCCTTCGAAGACAATGAAATTTCCAGACACGTCATTCCAAAAGCTCTTGTTCGGCCTCAGATCAAGCTAGACACCCCATTCCACCTCTTCCACCTGCCTGCCTGTTGACATCTAGTGGAAGGTGTATGCAGTGCATGTATATCCATAGATTTCAGGCAAATTAATAGGAAGGCCCTGGAACAGAGCCTCGATTTCAGATTTTTCACTTCCTGTCAGGAAGTTTGCTGCAAAATGAGTTCTGTTTTACTCACAGATATAATTCAAACGGTTTTAGAAACTTGAGAGTGTTTTCTATCCAATAGTAATAATAATATGCATATTGTACGAGCTAGAATAGAGTACGAGGCAGTTTAATTTGGGCACGATTTTTTACAAAGTGAAAATAGCGCCCCCCCTATTGAGAAAAGGTTTTAATCTATTGTCACTCCTCCAGCACTCTAATGCCAGAGCCCTCTGTTTTCTTGTATTCATCTAGAACAGGGATGACAGTAACCAAGTTTCCATCCAACCTTTTTATGCGAGTAAAGTACACAAGTCGGATAAAATATATAATGACAGGCCTGATGGAAACAGAACATTTGTCAGGGAAATTTCCAAATGTCAACAAAACAAAAATAAGCGAGACAAGGTAGGATCTTTTTGTGTCTGTAAAATGTATTATTCAAGAAATGTCGGTGGAAACGTTTTTATACTCAAATATTTATATAATAACCATCATGTCGAAGTAAACTTGGAGTCACGCGATGACCTGTTGTGTGGTCCTCCCACTACGACTCGTCTGGAAATCATGCAGTTTGTTAGGCTACAGATTAAATAAATGATGATGAACTTCACAGGGTGGTGAAAGTGCAAGGTGATGAGCTTGATGCTCCTTTCCAATAAATGTCGAGGGTCTTATTCTGGTGCCATGATCATCGATGCTTGGCTGCCATTTGACGAATACAAATTATGTCGCTCTTTTGTCCATAATAATCTCATCAAGTAGGCTATACCCGCACTGTATCTGCGAGCTGTTGGCTAGAGCGCACGTGCCAATACTAGTGTATATAATGCTACATTTTTTTGTTAGAAAACCATCCGTATTCGGTACATGGGAATTTATCTTAAAAATATATTTTCATGTGCATTACATCATCACGCACAGCCTTTTATCCCCCCAAAATCAATTTGATAGAAACACATCTCTGGTGGGGATGCAGATTTTAGAATATTTGCATGAAAATATGTCGCCAACCTAGCTAGTGATACAGTAGAGGGGGTTTTCATTGACAAGGGAAGCTATCAGTTTGGGAAATCAATAAGTCTAATGTGTCATCGACCACAACATAAAGCCTGATAGGAGTTTTTTTTTATGTGCTGTGGTATTTCCCAGGGGGGCGCAAGTTCTGTTTTCCAAAACCACCTGTGAGTGAAAGCTGTCCCAGCCGCCGTAAAGGTTTCACTATGATTCGCACAGTACTGAATGTATTGTCTGTTCAGCATCATTCCTGTCAGACCATTCAACCACTGACTGAAGGGATTTGATTCAAGGGGATCTTTAAGAACATTTCGATGGTGTCTTTTTCTGCAGTGTACGGGGATTCATAAAAGGTCATGTGGGTTGTAGGTGACGAGGATCGCGAGTTTTAAATATGTAACTTTTTGAGTGACCTAACCAAATTCACAAAGAAATGTGTGTTATAGATATGTCATTCTCATTGAAAGCAAGTCTAAAAAGTGGTAGATATGTTCTATGTGCGCTATTTCTATGCTTCCCATTCTTAAGTTTCGTTTTGCGTCTTTTACTTTCGGTTTAGTACACCAGCTTCAAACAGTTGAAAATACAATATTTTTGGTTATGGAAAATATATTTCACAGCAGTTTAGATGGTAGAATGATTCTCTACACTATACATGCTTGTTTTGTCACATAAACTGAAATTAGGCGAACTATTAACATTTTTGCAACCAGGAAACTGGTAAGTTTGTAATTTCCACATTTACATTTCAGACTTGATTTGCCCTAACAAAAAATGTATTAACCCGTACAAAAATGTCCATTGATTATAATACACATAATAATCCATCACATTTTTTGTCGCTGTAGGATTATTTTCCTGCTGTAGCAAACTGGCTCAAATTAAGATCCTACATCTGTATCAATCTTGACATTTCAAACAAACAATGAACACCCAAGAATAACCACACACGTCATACTTCTGACTTTCGAGCCACTTTGACAATGCTCTTAATTCACCGCTTACTGTCTGGTTCTGTGTACAGAACTCCACTAAACAAACAAATATGTCTGGTTCTGTGTGTTAAAAGGTTTATCTATTGTGTTGAGGAAGTGATGATTTCCACCAGGATTTATGATTCTGTGGTCATCTCATTTCCCTTAATTCTGCGTCAATATTTTGCATCAATAGTTACGGATGACTCCTCTGATGATATAAACAAGAAGACCATTAATTCGCTTTTAAAGCATGATCATTAAAGACCATTTCAGTGGAGCTGAACACATCTTTATTGTGGTCTATTTGTGCTCATTTAGATGGAGATATAATTCCTCTGCAAGTCTATATATTGAGTTGGCCTGGTCTGTCTGTCTGTCCTTCAGTCCCGTATATTGTTCAGTTAAAGACAGAATGGCTCAGCAATGGAGCATTCCCATAGTGCTGCTAGGAGGTAACACTTAAGATACAAGATCCCCTATGATCCGCCTCCTGCCCTACCAACACAGCCCAGCATCTGGCCACCAGCATAGCATAGATGTCCACTGTGTTGTGCATTGGCTGTGTGTGTGTGTGTGTGTGTGTGTGTGTGTGTGTGTGTGTGTGTGCGTGCGTGCGTGCGTGCGTGCGTGCGTGCGTGCGTGCGCGTGTGTGTGTGTGTGGAGGGGGGATTTAGTATTTTAAACATGGCTTCGTTGTTATGTCTGCCCAGGCTTTGATGTTCTCCAAACCTCCAACTAAGTGCCGCTCATTTTGGGTAACTCTGGAGAGGGAGAATCACTTCCAGATTGGGCTTCCTACTCTGTATGATTGGGTGTTGGGTTATAATGGCAGGGAGTGGCAATGACAGGGGGAAGGGATGTTAGGAGTACCTCTGCCTGACCGTCAGCCACTAGACGTGGGCCCTGGGCACTGGAAACACACACATGCAGAATGCATGTACGTACACACACACACACACACACACACACACACACACACACACACACACACACACACACACACACACACACACACACACACACACACACACACACACACACACACACACCACACACACACACACACACACAGGGTTGGGGAGTAACGGATTACATGTAAGGGATTACAAAAAAACGGTAACTGTAATCCGTTACGTTACCAGCAAAATATTGTAATCAGATTACAGATACTTTTGAAAAACTAGAGGATTACTTCGAGGATCACTTTTCAATTCAGAAAGGATGTTTGCGAAAAAAATATTCGACACTGTTTTTTTCAATGACATTCAAATCAGCATTGAAAAAAGGCGCAAGTTTAAATTCATTCCACGTGAGCGAGCCTGACCACAATTCAGAGACCACTATGACACACCAAATGTGTTTGATGGATCACGGGAAAAGGGCAGGAATAGGCTTTTGTAGGCAACAGTCCAAGCTATGTCTTCCAATGGTGCGACTGCTGTCGGCATCCAAAGATTATCCAACTTGAATAAACGCTTGGAGATAAGGATGACAGCAGTGGTGTAGTCTATGGCGATACGGATATCACTTACTATTGATATCTACAGAGCGCATTGATGTAAAATGTTCTCTTGCAACAGCTGCATAGTGCGGATCCCAGCCTATGGAATAAAAGTGACACTTTTATCGATCAATCTAATTCATGCTGATAAAAAAATATATATATATTGATTCTTGAAGAATATAACTTATAAATGCCTCATGAGCTTAGTTCAACTGTCACACAACTGTCACAATCCAAAAAAATAAGTTTGTTTTACTCCACTGTTTGTAAACAATGTAAATGTAAACAAACACTATATAGCCTCAAAACATGGTTTAAATAATAATTTTGAACAATTGAAACAAACGTTACTGAGTTTGGGTAATCCAAAAGTTATGTTACCGATTACAATTTTGGACAGGTAACTAGTAACTGTAATGGATTACATTTAGAAAGTAACCTACCCAACCCTGCACACAGACACACACACATGAAACTGTCTCAAGTCTTTTTATAGAAACCATAAACTTAGTCATCCAGAGAACTATTGAAATGATTTCCACCCCTGGCCTGGACCCATAAATAAACACATAGCCAGTTCCGGGATCAAAAATAACGTGAAAGTTTCAGGTCTCATTTTGAAGACATCCTGTGCCACCTCAAACAACCCTTTCACTCGCTCTGCACTGCAGTCGGGTGTGGGTTATTTCCCTACCTTTAGATTCAGGCTCTATACCCCTGCTCACCTCCAACCTGTCTCTCACCTTTGTATGTGTTGAATGCGTGTGTATGTGTTGGTGGGGTGGGGGAGGGGGGGTAGTGTTGAGAGTATGTGCAGGGGGTGCGGACGGGGGTATGTAGGTATTGTTGACAATGTGTATGTGGGGGGGGGGGGGGGGGGTAGTGTTGAGAGAATGTGCGGATGGGGGTATGTAGGTATGTAGGTATTGTTGAACATGTATGGGTGTGTGTTTGGGTGTGTGGGTAGTGTTGAAAGTGTGTCTGTATGACTAATGCCGCAGCCCCACCACAGCGAGGCTCTGGCTCAGTCTGTCTCAGTGTGGTTCAGTGTGGCTCAGTGTGGCGGTGGTACAGTGGATTGGTAAACAGTCACAACTGTCTCCCATCTCGCTCATCTGTGTACTTGCCTGTCTATGTCTGCAGCCCAGAGGCTCAACCTGGGATTTCACAGGGGCCACATATAGACTACACTGTATACTGTGGGAAAAGGCTCTCTATTGTAATGAATAGTAGATGACATTACAACCATAGTTGTGATCTGTACTTAACAGAATGGTAATTCATGGTAACTTGCGATTGATTCACACGGGGAGTGTTTTATCAGTGGTATTTTATGTGTTCTCCTCATTCATGTGGTGACAATGTTACAAAAATATCAAAACTAGCTTGACCCTGATTATGGATCGGATTTCTTTACTTTACAAAAATCGCTTTTTTCCCCACCTACCTGAAAGCCCCAAAGACCATTCAATCGAAACGATTCTACTTCATTCAGCCATGAGATATAACAGAGGGTAGACCTAGAGGAGGAACAGAGAAGTGAGTGTGTTTTAATCTAAATAGAGAGATTAAAGACGTTACTCTCAAAGCACTCTGGCCGTGCTCTAGAAAGGGCCCCTAATTTCCGCTTCAAAAAACCCTACTTAGGTCTGTGAAAACCAAAGAATACATTATGCGCAAAGTGTTTCATCAGCATAGGGAATGAAGCGGCAGAGACAAGGGTCAAGGTGTAGCCTATTGGCCGTCGGGGGGGGAGGGGAGAGGCCATCATCCATCATTAATTCCTAGTGATGTCTCAAACACCATTACCTCTTTTATTTAACACCGGATTCCTGTTCAAACACAACCCCGTGCCAGATAAAAGGCAATAACAATATGCTAATAGATGTCCTTTTAAGTGAAATTAGATTACTGCAGGAGGAGCACTGTGCGTTTGCCGTACTTTAAAAAGGTTTAATATCTAATTGGAATTTTGTCTTTGATGTTATCGGAGACCGAAGATTGTAGACTGGCGTTGGATTGAAGTCTTGCGTTAATTTCACCTCTCTTTAGGTGCATGCGCACTTTTGTGCTTACGTGTGTGTTCGTTTGCACTCGCTCCAATGCGTGTACACACTAGTCGGTCTCTGTTACAACAACAGAATCGCAATTATGTCTAAGTTGTGTGTGTGTGGGGGGGGGTTAAATAGAGGGAGGCTGATAATTATACGTTAAAGGAGTGCGCTCATTTGGTCTCTGCGAGTGTGTGTAAAGGAACACACATAGTGAACCACTTCAAGGACGGCTAATTTCCTTTAGGAAAGGAGAGACATCAAGAAACTGAAATATAAAATTGTGTGGCGGCTCTAATGTTACAAGGAAATGGTACATCAACCTCAGACCTTGAAACGGAACCAGTGGTCCTAGACGGTTTTTCTGGTCTCTTACAGATGAGAGAGAGAGAGAGCTAAAGAGAGAGAGAGAGACCTAAAGAGAAAGAGAGAGAGCAAAAGAGAGAGAGAGAGAGACACAGCTAAAGAGAGAGTGAGAGGGAGAGAGAAAGAGAGAGAGAGAGAGATGCCCTGCTCCTGAATATACTGTAGACCACGTGGTTTGTCAGATGCAAAAATACTCCTGAGATCCAGTGTTAGGAGGTTTACGTTTGATGTGATCAGGTGATAGAGGGGAATGTTGAAAGTATGTTTTAATGCGTGTCGCCGCGCGTGGGAAGAACTGCCTTAAAGTGATAAGGCATTCGCTTTGTAAAACAGCAGGGGGCAATGTGAAGCAGCAGGACGAGCCTCTCTCAGTAGTGCTGCTGCTGGAGTCTTCAGAGCAGCGGGGAAAACTTTTTCATAAATATGTACATACACATGAAAATCAATGCCTCTGCCAAACCTTCACACACACACACACACACACACACACACACACACACACACACACACACACACACACACACACACACACACACACACACACACACACACACACACACACACACACAACAAATATGAAAGGCTCTGCTATTGCAACTGTGTCCAAGAACGGGCGAATACCTCCAACATGGTAACCGCTGTGACATATCATATGTCACACAGCATGCTGTTAGCATTAGAAATAACTGGATTTCACGTAAGTTATTGAAAGACATTTGTAAACAGAAACATGAAAGCAAACAAGCTCTCACGCAACCTCCCTTGATCATCAAAGGCCTATCGATCAAATGTACCCCCACACCCTCCACCCCTCCCTGAATCCCCAGCCAACCCAATGGGAGCAAATGTATTCAGCCTCCAAAGCACATCTGTTTGTTCCAAGCCATGCTTAAAATGACGACCGCCTCTCATTCTCTCTCTCCTTCTCTGTCTCTCTCTCACACTCTTTCTTTCTTTCGTGCTCTCTCTCTCTCTATCTCTCTCTGTTGCAGTCCAACAAAGTTTCGGTGGTCCAGCAGTCTCACGGGATGCACCCCCTGACGTCCCTGTTGCCGTACAGCAACGACCACTTCAACCCCAGCCCCCCTCACCTGCCCACAGACATGAGCCAGAAAGGTAGGTCACCCAATCATCTCCCTCATCATCATCTCCCTCATCATCATCTCCCTCATTACCATCTCCCTCATCATCATCTCCCTCATCATCTCCATGTCCCTCATGATCATCATCTCCCTCATGATCATCGTCTCCCTCATCACCGTCTCCCTCATCATCATCTCCCTCATCATCATCTCCCTCATCACCGTCTCCCTCATCATCATCTCCCTCATCATCGTCTCCCTCATCACCGTCTCCCTCATCATCATCTCCCTCATCATCATCTCCCTCATCATCGTCTCCCTCATCATCGTCTCCCTCATCATCGTCTCCCTCATCATCGTCTCCCTCATCATCGTCTCCCTCATCATCATCGCCCTTATCATCATCTCCCTCATCATAACTCACACTAGCCAGATGAGTGGGAAGGCCTGACTTCTCCTGTCAGTCACCATAGCAGAGTAATACAATAGTCCACGGTCCTTCTCGATTCCCATTTTATATGGTCATTATTTCACCTGTATCTAATTGAAGTAGTACTTCCATCTGAATTTGAACAACAATCCTGAAAGAAGAATATGGTTCCCCTTTCACCATCTACTTGGGCCGATGCCTCTGTGGAGCCTCTCACTTCTCTTAAGTCAGACATGTACTGTGCCACTGCTATGACCTTACCATGAAAAACTCTGGGCCCTTATTAATAGCATATTACGTGCACGCACGCACGCACGCACGCACGCACGCACACACACTTCCACCCCTGGTTCCTGAGCTGCAGCGGTGGAGCCGAGCAGCAGCTGCAGCCCAGAGATGGGCTGCATCCCAAATGACACCCTATTCCTTATAGGCCCTGGTCAAAAGTAGTGCACTATCTGGGAGAAATGGTGCAGCCCAGAGACAGGCCCTTCTTTCCAGTGAGCCTCCAGCGGTCCCACCACCGCACTTGAAGTGGTCCCTTCCCCACGAGGGGCCGCTTGCCACACAACCCCCTCTCAAACACACACACACACACACACACACACACACACACACACACACACACACACACACACACACACACACACAGCTGGGAGCAATTAGGTGACAATCACACAGGGCCATCTCGGCAGCACACAAGGAAGGTTCTGCTTAGCACGCTACTCTTACACAGTCGCTCGCACACTTGGCTCGCATAGTCACTCACAGACCCACACCCACCGCGCTCACTCCATCACGCTTCTAAACATCTCCCACGAAGATGCTACTCAAATCCAGAGAGAGAGAGAGAGAGGTGACAAATGTGTTTGAGTTCATCTTTGTCAATTCAATGGATCCGATTCATTTTCAGTGGGATGAAAATGCCATTTTAAGCCGAACACAGCCGGAGTCACACTTTAATTAACAAGCCAATGAAAATGTAATCTTGCATCACTCTGGTAAAGACTGACTCTGGCTGAATAGCAATCAGTGTTGGAGTGTGGCTGTAGTTTGGCCAAGACTGGGTCTGTCTGTCAGTGCCGCTGCCTGCGTCAGGGCCTATCTCTGTCCACTCTGAGAGACGGGCAGGCGCAGAGAGACAAAACCCCCTCTCACAGACAGAGCAAGGCAGCAGGCCCCAGCCCAGACAACCTCTCTCAGTTTCCAGCTGGAATTCCCCTGCTCTCCCATTCCTTTTCTAGACTGGGGCTGAGCGGTGTAGCAGCTAGGTAACGTGCCAATGCCCAGGGGTGACGCGAGGGCCGAGAACCAGTGACTCACCCCATAATGAGAGGTCTGGCCCTACCTGTACACAGCTGATACCTCCTTACCTCCTTCTGACACCATCTCACCTCACCCCTGTTACTGTGCTACATCCTCTTACCTCAGACACCATCACACCTCACCCCTCTTACCACACACCTTGCGCTGCAGGCCTACCTCAGTATCCTCACATTGATTTCACACAGTACCTTACTTTGCAGTGTACAGAGACTGCAGCTGACAATCAGTCGGAGTTTCCAGCAGCTTCTCTGACAAGTGTCCCTTCAAGTACTCTCCATCCATGTTCCATTACCCCACTCAGCCAGCCAGCCATTCTGTCTGCATGTCAGTCAATCTGTCAGTCAGTACATTCACGACAGACATTGACTATTAGTCATTCAGTGTCAACCATCATACCAAACGATCAAAGTCAGACCATGTCGTCACGTTTGTTTACGTGTGCAGCTTTGCCTGCGCTAGGGTGAAGTACAGAGTGAAAAATAGAAAAGTACAGGATAAACGAAAGCTACTGTAATGCACTGTACTCTACGGGTCTTTGGGTCTTTTTTCAGGCACAGCACAAGAGCTACTGTCCAGTCATTTTGGATTCCGATACAATAACAGTTTCTCTTTCTGTGGTTTTGGCTACAGTAACAGGTTGTCAGTATTGAAATGCTCTTTTGAGCCGTGTATCCTAGAAACCTATCGAGGGGTTATTTGACTACGTTGTTTTATCTTGCACCTGAAAGATTCAGTTAACTGAACGATCTTATGTCTGATGTCATTTCACGGATGTTTGTTTCAATGTATTTCATGTTTTTCTTTACCGTCAGAAATGTTAAAGAAACAAAACAGTGCAATTACTACATTTTAACCGATAAATAAAACAAAAGTGACATTTCATTTTGAATTTACCTGGATAGATTCAAGTTAAAGTTAAATGTAGGGTTTTTTTTTTTTTTTGAAAGGCTAAGAATTGAAGTTGACTCCGTCATAAACGCATGAAATATCAAGCGGGGTTAAAGTTGTTTCTGGAGACCTCTTATTGTGACGTAACTGTGTTGGGAGAGTAGAGATTGAGACCGCACAGTGGTCTGTACACGAGGGACAGAGGCTTTTTTAGGAGGACGGGAGGGACGAGAGCGGTACATTCCAGTCCTTCAGATTTCTAAATGATCCAGTCCAGAAACAGGCCTGCAGCGACGGCAAATTACAGTAATCTGCAGCATTCTTCTGCAACAAATATAGGTTACCTTCGGGTTGCGCTTAAGTGCTAGGTGCTCGCTGTTGACAAAGGACTTCCTTTGAAAGGCACAGAGAGAGCCTTTTTTTTGTTTTGTTTCGGGACGCTGCTCTTTTATGTCGGCCGACTCGATAATGGGAAACGTCCCGTTTATTAAAACCATTTCGCTGCCTGGCCTAGCGAGCGTCAGTAGGGTGGGTGTCTGTGGAGCGGGGTGAAGCAGTGAGTGGGGTCCTAACCTCACAGGCTTCTGATTGACTGACACATCATGGGAAGGAACTTGTAGCTTGGATCAAGATCCCTCTTTGCCATGAGACAATTGTTGGTGGTGCGATGCAAGCAGCAGGGGCCAGACAGTAAAACTGCTTGCCCTAGGAGAAGACGACGTAAGCTCAGAATGTCAAAGTCGTGTTCACAGGAAACTGGCTGTTACAAAGGAGTGGAAACAAAGAACATAGTTCACGGCTCTGAGTTTCTTCATTTCACTTGGTAGTGGTTCAACAAGATGCTGGAGGGCTGACTTTAGGCCTTAGTTCTCGTACATCGTACTTCAACACCCCCTTGACCCTCCCAGTAGGGGTGTATGAGAATGGGGGAGGTTGTGTGATTGACCTGTGTGTGTAATGGTAGGTTCCCAGCCAGGTAATGAGGCCCTTGCTGAGTCAAGGGCCCTGAGTTAACAAGCCTGTCTTCTCCTGTGTGTCCCCTCCAGGCGTTCACAGGCACCAGTCCCAGGACATCTCAGGCTTCTACTCCCTACCTCAGGGCGGTGTGGGACAGATGCCCCCCTCCATGGGCTGGTAAGTCTCACGCACACACACACATACACACTCTCTCTCTCGTGCACACACACACACACACACACTCACATACTCTCAAGTACACACACACACACACACACATATACTCTCTCGCACACGTACATCAACCAATCCAGTTTCACCTCCGCTACTCAATACTTTTTTTGCATGGTGTTCTTTAATGGAAGCCTTTCCAACATAATCCAGGTAGAATCAGGAAATCCCCAGGGCAACTCTCTAGGACCCTTACTTTTTTCAATCTTTACTAACGACATACCACTGGCTTTGAGTAAAGCCATGTATGCAGATGACTCAACACTATACACGTCAGCTACTACAGCGACTGAAATGATTGCAACACTTAACAAAGAGCTGCAGTTAGTTTCAGAGTGGATGGCAAGGAATAAGTTAGTCCTAAATATTTCTAAAACTAAAAGCATTGTATTTGGGACAAATCATTCACTAAACCCTAAACCTCAACTAGGTGACTAAAATGCTTGGAGTAACCCTGGATTGTAAACTGTCATGGTCAGAACATATTGATACAACAGTAGCTAAGATGGGGAGAAGTCTGTCCATAATAACGCACTACTATGCCTTCTTACAGCACTATCAACAAGGCAGGTCCTACAGGCTCTAGTTTTGTCGCACCTGGACTACTGTTCAGTCGTGTGGTCAGGTGCCACAAAAAAAGGACTTAGGAAAATTGAAATTGGCTCAGAACAGGGCAGCACGTCTGGCACTTGGATGTACACAGAGAGCTAACATTAATAATATACATGTCAATCTCTCCTGGCTCAAAGTGGAGGAGAGATTGACTTCATCACTTCTTGTATTCATGAGAGGTATTGACATATTGAATGCACCGAGCTGTCTGTTTGAACTACTGGCACACAGCTCAGACACCAATGCATACCCCACAAGACATGCCACCAGAGGTCTCTTCACAAGTCCAGAACAGACTATGGGAAGCGCACAGTACTACATAGAGCCATGACTACATGGAACTCTATTCCACATCAAGTAACTAATGCAAGCAGTAGAATCAGATTTTTTTTAAAACAGATTAAAAATACACCTTATGGAACAGCAGGGACTGTGTAGCAACACAAACATAGGCACAGACACGTGCATACACACACACACAATAACATACGCACTATACACACACGTACACATGGCTTTTGTACTGTAGATATGCCTTCGCAGCAGCTAATGGGGGTCCATAATAAATACAAATACAAACCACTTCATCCCACACAGTTAGTAGCTCCTATAAAGCTGGTTATCGTGACAAAATTGGTGATTGAATAGTTCACTTCCTAAGATACGAACGCCCTGATTCATTGATCATATCTAGCCTGGTGTTCCACTCTCAAAATGAAACTACTGTCTTCCCTTGTCTTCCCGGCCTCTAAGGCACTATCACAGAAAGTGGATACGATGCCAAATCAGAACATGTTTTAACACCCATAATCTCAGACACGCTGTGGCTAACAATCCATCCATTGACTTGAGCTCAACTTTACAAATCCATGTATTAAAAATCTGTAACTGGCAGAATAACTTTGAGCGAATCCCCCTGAACAATTGTGGGCTTATCTTAAATGTGATGGGGATTTGGTTCACCATAATAGAATGACAGCTAATACTACTTCCATTCACATCCATGCTGTGTTTCTTTAAAGCTGGTGGAGGACTTTGCCACTCCCTAGGCAGGCTCCGTCCGCACGAGGCAGAGGTCTGCTATTTCTCTGGGCTCTCTCTCACTGACTTTTATTTCAAACAGTCAATGGCCACTGTGGAGTTTCTGTGGTATTGTCAACAAATCATCTTGTTTACAAACTCGTAATCTTCTTAGTGCAGATTATGCATTTGTTTGGTTTTCTTGTGTCCCTCTTTGTGTGGGGAAAGAGAGAGCAAGGAAAGGAGATGACAAAGAACTGGATGTGACTCACTCCAGCCACCGTATGGCACGTGACTGGGGCCTGGGAGGATGTGTATTGTCTTCTTTCCACATGAAGCTAGGCAGCCCACTGTAGGCACAGCCTAGCAGATTGCAATACGTTTCACAGTTAATTTGTTTCAAAGAAGTTCAGATACAGGTCTAAGTAAAAAAATGGATTGAGATTTCTCTATAGAGTTTGAATAGTTGGTACTCTTAAAGGGACATGAGAGGGACAAATCACAAATCTATCGGTATGCAAATACACAGAAAAACCCCATCCGTGCCTCAACACAAACAGGAAATGTTCTCTCCCCAGCAGAGGACAGACAGGGCTGTGGAGAGGAGAGGTGTTAGTTGGGTCCTGGATGTGGATGTTGCTCCTAATGGGCCTGTTGGCTGGGATTAGCAAGTGAATCCCTCCCTGAGAGAACCCTCTGGACCTGGGAGCCTCCCTGACACTGAGCCTCCTCTGCCTTCCTTGATCTCAGGGACCTCCTGGGGCTGAGGAGGGCTGGGAAAGGGGGTGCTGCTGCATATCAAAGATTCCTGCCCCCCCATGCATCCATCCACCACCCTTCACACAGTCATGCTATACAGGTGTAGAATCTTAATTTGACCAGTTTCTCACAGTAGGAAAATAATCTTGCAGCAACAGGAAATTTGAATTATTTTGTGGATTATAATTAATGGACATTTTTGTAGGGGTTGATACATTTTTGTTAGGGCAAATCAAGTCTGAAATGTAATATTGGACATTACAAAAATTAGAAGCCTTTTTAAACTATACACAATACACAATAGACATGGTCGCCCTGTTCATGGCTCCTAAGAGCCAGAGATACTCTATATAGGGTCATGGAATATTGGATGATGGTAATTGGCAAGCCAAATGTCACTGTAATAACCGTTTGAATAAGGAAACGAACCTCATCCCTCAACCGATCTCTCTCTCTTGTAGGACGTGGAACTCATATTCAAATTTGAAAACATAGTTCCACATTTTTTATATCGCTGCGCTCTCGTGTGACTCTCCATGAAATAGGAAGAACAACTAGATAGCTAAATTATTACAAATGCTGTGACAGTGATTTAATAGTTTGCAATTGTGAGAAAATAGAAACATACCAGTGGCTATCTCCTGCACAAATTCAGGACGTTAGTCGCCAGGCACTTCATCAGCTGTGTAGCTAACTGTTAACTTAGGCTCCTGACATAGTTAGCTAGCTAGTTAGCTAGCTTTTCCGTCACTGACATAAAAAACTTACTTAGCCTGTTTCAATTACCCTAAAGTTGTAGACATGCAGCCCCACAATTAAGAGGAACCGACTGTTATCAGAAATCAGTCCGTAGATCAGAATGTTTCTCCGCGATCGTTGGGTCAGCTGAGTACAGCAGCTGACTCAGGAGGCTACTGCAATGACTCGTGAATATTCATAATGATGTAGGCATTAGCACTACTAGCTACAGTAGCTTGCTAGTTAGCTTTTGTTGGAAGATTCAACATTGTGGGGGCGTTCGAGCAGATCACATGTGTCAAGTCGGTGACCAAAGTGTGCTGCATTATGGGGATAAACATTTTCGACTTGCGCCTACATGTTGACTCCATGAACTTTACAAAAATCACGTGATCAAAGGTCATGAATTTCTGACAGCAGTCGCCTGCAAGTTTCTGCAGTTGCTGTTCACCAACTTCATCCTGCAGCCATCGCCTGCACTGTGGGAGGCTGTATTGTCAACCAACCATTATGGTGTTTTTGTTTGACCCACGCGAACGTGACCAAAGATGTGACTGGAACAGGAACCAACTTTGCCGCAATACATGTATACAGTGGATATGTACAAATGAATGTAACATTTCAGGCTCTCTCTCTCACCAGTTGATTGTACAACGTACACACATATATTTTCAGTTTGTGAGTGTGTGGGGTTGGAGACATTCCTATATCGACATTATAAAGAACAACTTTTATAAACAATAGCAACACTGCCATGTTCCACTCAGCCTTGCTGTTGGGAAACCACACCAGTGTCCGACTTTCTACTGTCGCAGAGATGCACCTCCCGACTTCGCTCCTCGTCTTTGGTCTTTCAGTTGGTGACGTCACCCGCGCTGAGAACTAGAAGTAGTTGTTTCCCTTGCTCTGCAAGGGACACAGCTTTTGTGGTGCAATAGATAATGAGGTTTCTTGGGTGGCAGTTGGAAATGTGTTCAGAGGGTCCTTGGCTCAAGCCCTGGTTGGGGCGAGGAGAGGGACGGAAACAATACTGGTACATTAGGATGGACTTAACTCCATAACCAGTCATGATCAAGCCCCTCATTAGCTAGCTAGTACACAGACTGAGAACTCAGACTGCCCGTATATACCTATAGCAGGGCTATTCAACCAGGGTCCGCAAAAATATTTGTATATTTTGTTTTTAAGTGTTGTTTTTCCCCCACCAATGTTTTTATGAATATCGCTAGCAATAACAGAATCAACTCATTTTGAATTACATACCTACAGTAGAACATAGGAAAATATATTCTTTCTAATGATGTCAACTTCATTTCTAAACTCCTAATATTGAGCAAATTACACTTATTGGAACCAATTACACTCACTGGATTATCTGACATAGGCGAATAGGCTACCAGTGCGGCAAGTGCCACTGGCTGCTGGTAAGCTTTCTTGACTTCGACATCATGTTTTGCTAACATATGATGGAGGTCCCTGGAATGGTATCAAACAGATGGTTTCTATGTGTTCCATGCCATTCCATTTGCTCCGTTCCAGCCATTATTATGAGCCGTCCTCCCCTCAGCAGCCTCCACTGGTCTAAACATATTGTCAGAAGTTAGGCAGTGAGGATTTGGTCAGCAGCCTAGTTGAACCCTGTTGCATCCCTATTTGTCCTCCCAACCACAGGCAAAGTCAGCCTGTCTATCCCCTGTCCTCATGTGGATTCAGACAGCCCTACTCCTCCAGTCTCCCCAACAGCTCTTCCTACCCCAGGTACAGTATGAGCTGAGCCGCTTCAGTCTGGGGAGGGAATCGCAAAGTACATACCCCTTCCAGACCAATGCTTCTACTCCTCCCACCTACCATGTGCCCTTCGCTATTGCCTTGTACAGGTGCCTCCGCAATGTGTGTCCTGTCTTTCTGTGTGCCAACTGCTATAAACTACCCTGCAACTGTGTGGGGACACACATGAAGAGACAAACCCGTCTGTTCTCCTGGACGGAAGTGTGAGTGCAGCAGTGTGTCTCCTGTTGCTGTGACAAAGAGAGACGCTATACGCCACTGCAAACTGTCTGCTGTTGACTGTTGTTATTTTAGGCAAAGGCTCAGTCATGAGATCGCTCCTCTGTTACTGTAACTGGCGAGCCAAACATGCTAGCTCAGTTAGCTTCAGAAATAAATCCAACTGGAGACGTGGTTCACATTTAAATGTCACCAAACATCTATGTCACACCGCGTTCTCTCATTCCCATCAGTTCAGGGTGAAACTGTAGGATTTGAAATGTTTATTTTACACTAGAAGAATGATGTCTTTGGAATTGTATAAATCAGAAAATACATTTAATGACCAGGTATATCAAATATGAATTTCAGGAAATCCAAAAAAAAAACACATTTCCAACATTGCAACTAAAACGTTCAGTAAAGTTTCAGTAAATGGCACTTTTCATTCCCAATCCAATAATGAATAAATAGATGTCATCAACAATATGAATCTCAGAAAATAACACACTGAAAAGAAGCCTTTAACGAAACACTAATGAAAAGTAGAGCAAGTACATTCATGTTATCTACTGTATCTACAGCGCCGCCTAGCTTTTGTCTGAGTGTGACCACAGCTCCATCTGCTGGCGTTGGAAGAGACTTCTCACAGTCTTAACGCTCTGAGAGGACTGCCAGGAAGCCCATTCTTTCAGGGCCAACCAACCGCCCGCGTGCTTCAGCGCTTCATGTTCACGTTGCCATATATAAAGACAAAACATATTGTCTGATCCTTTGGTCTCTGTCTCTCTTTGTCTCTCTCTCGCCCTCCCTCTGTCTCTCCCCTTCTAGGTTCTCTCACTCTCTGATGCTAGGGCCAGGCATGCACTCAACGGGGATCCCCCATCCAGCCATCGTGCCACCTTCAGGCAAACAGGACCATCATGACCATTACGACAGGAACATGTACGCGTAAGTACCCCCATGGTGAACTCCTGTCTCTACAATGACACACGTGTCTGTCAAAGGAGATGTGTGATCTGTGTGTGCTAGCTACATGGCATACAATATTATAGTATCTCATTGATGCATTGAAAGTGTATCAAAAGCTTAGATAGATGAATAGCGCCTTACTGTTTTGATGTTCTTGTGTACATATTCACCACGGGTGTCCCTGTTGATCTTGTTTGTTTTGCTCTGCTCTGCTCCTCCCCCCCCCCCCCCCTCAGTAAGCCACACCAGGAGCCCAAGCGGGAGAAGGAGCCTAAGAAGCCAGTGATCAAGAAGCCTCTGAATGCTTTCATGCTGTACATGAAGGAGATGAGGGCCAAGGTGATCGCTGAGTGCACGCTGAAGGAGAGCGCTGCCATCAACCAGATACTTGGCAGAAGGGTGAGCAGCGAGCACACACACACACACACACTAAAACACACACATACATCCATGAATACTCATGCAGCAAAGAGACTCATTCCCAAATCCCTCGTCTCAACCCCTGCTGTTGATTTCACACATGAGAGATGGACTTGAGAGGAATATCTCAGTAATGTGAGTTACCCCCTGCACGACTGACTGCTGCATATGATACCATTGACCAAGATACAGAAATATATCAATGGGATGAATATCATCAAATCAAATCAAACTTTATTTGTCACATGCGCTGAATACAACAAGTGTAGACCTTACTTGCTTACTTACAAGCCCTTAACAACAGTGCAGTTCAAGAAAATATTTACCAAATAAACTATGGGGGGGGGGGGTCAATGTAATAGTACGGTGGCCATTTGATTAATTGTTCAGCAGTCTTATGGCTTGGGGGTAGAAGCTGTTAAGGACCCTTTTGGACCTAGACTTGGTGGTCCGGTACCGCTTGCCGTGCGGTAGCAGAGTAAATAGTCTATGACTTGGGTGACTGGAGTCTCTGACAATTTTATGGGCTTTTCTCTGACACCGCCTATTATATAGGTCCTGGATTGCAGGAAGCTTGGCCCCAGTTATGTACTGGGCCGTACGCACTACCCTCTGTAGCGCCTTACGGTCAGATGCCGAGCAGTTGCCATACCAGGCGGTGATGCAACCGGTCAGGATGCTCTCGATGGTGCAGCTGTATAACTTTTTGAGGATCTGGGGACCCATACCAAATCTTTTCAGTCTCCTGAGGGGGAAAAGGTTTTGTCGTGCCCTCTTCACGACTGTCTTGGTATGTTAAGACCATGATAGATTGTTGGTGATGTGGACACCGAGGAACTTGGAGCTCTCAACCCGCTCCACTACAGCCCCGTTGATGTTAATGAGGGCCTGTTCGGCCCGCCTTTTCCTGTAGTTCACGATCAGCTCCTTTGTCTTACATGATGTTGTCTGTCTCAGAACTTTTCACAGTGGCCCTTCATCTATCCAATGTCACTATATCTTGTGAAATGATTAAATAGTATGAATAAGTTGGTAACCCGTTGTATAAAAGTGATAATGCCCTCGAAGCCGGTGTTTGGAGTATATCTTGGCACAGTTTGCCAATATATCCTCCAAACACCGGCTTATCGGGCATTATCACTTAATTAGAGTTCTAAGGAGAATAATGAAAGACATTGAAGGTGTGTTCCACGACGCGCTAGCGGAGTGGAACTGACCTTGCACAGAGTTGCATTATTTTCCAGAGAACGCATGGAGCCCCGAGTTGATTATCCCTTTTATACCATGGCTATAATTTAACACATTTACCACTAGAAATGGTTTAATTTGCTGTTGGAAATGTGTTCAACGTCCACTGAAGTAGCTAGCAAGTTTACTAGATAGCTACAGTAGTTGCCGTGGTAACCAAACAAACAGACTGGTAACCAAACCATCAGTCCTAGCTTGCTATTATGAAAATCTAATTCAACAATACCAATACTGTTTTCAATTCTACTTTTGCTTTCAAAAGCAGCTCAAACAAAACATGTAAAAAATTAACTATAGCCATTGAATTCTACCATGCAAACATACCGTGTGTTATAAGGAAAGAAACGCACGCTCTAGAATGTACTTCAAGTTATTCAGCAATGCCATGGTATAATTAAGCAATAAGGCCCGAGGAGGTGTGGTATATGGCCAATATGCCAAGGCTAAGGGCTGTTCTAAGGCTCGACGCAACACAGAGTATACCACAGCCCTTATTGCTATTATAAACTGGTTACCAACGTAAGCAGGTAGCCTAGTGGTTAGAGTGTTGGGCCAGTAACCAAAAGGTTGCTGAATTGAATCCCCAAGCTGACAAGGTAAAAATCTGTCGTTCTGCCCCTGAGCAAGGCAGTTAACCCACTGTTCCCCAGGCGCTGAAGACATGGATGTTGATTAAGGCAGCCCCCTGCACCTCTCTGATTCAGAGGGTTTGGGTTAAATGCAGAAAACACATTTCAGTTGAAGGAATTCAATTGTACAACTGACTAGGTACAGTGCCTTGCAAAAGTATTCAACCCCGTGGCATTTTTCCGATTTTGTTGCATTACAACCTGTAATTTAAATGGATTTAGGTTTGGATTTCATGTAATGGACAAAATAGTCCAAATTGGTGAAGTGAAATGAAAAATGTAAAAAAAAATAAAAAAACGGAAAAGTGGTGAGTGCATATGTATTCACCACCTTTGCTATGAAGCCCCTAAATAAGATCTGGTGCAACCAATTACCTTCAGAAGTCACATAATTAGTTAAATAAAGTCCACCTGTGTGCAATCTAAGTGTCACATGATCTGTCACATGATCTCAGTATATATACACATGTTCTGAAAGGCCCCAGAGTCTGCAACACCACTAAGCAAGCGGCACCACCAAGCAAGCGGCACCAAGAAAACCAAGGAGCTCTCCAAACAGGTCAGGGACAAAGTTGTGGTGAAGTACAGATTAGGTTATAAAAAAATAATCCGAAACTTTGAACATCCCACAGGGCAACATTAAATCCATTATTAAAAAATTGAAAGAATATGGCACCACAACAAACCTGCCAAGAGAGGGCCGTCCACCAAAACTTATAGACCAGGCAAGGAGGGCATTAATCAGAGAGGCAACAAAGAGACCAAAGATATCCCTGAAGGAGCTGCAAAGCTCCACAGCGGAGATTGGAGTATCTGTCCATAGGACCACTTTAAGCCGTACACTCCACAGAGCTGGACTTTATGGAAGAGTGTCCAGAAAAAGAAAAAAAATAAGCAAACACGTTTGGTGTTCGCCAAAAGGCATGTGGGAGACTCCCCAAACATATGGAAGAAGGTACTCTCGTTAGATGAGACAAAAATGTAGCTTTTTGGCCATCAAGGAAAACGCTATATCTGGTGCAAACCCAACACCTCCCATCACCCCGAGAATACCATTCCGTTTTTCATCGGCAGGGACTGGGAAACTGGTCAAAATTGAAGGAATGATGGATGGCGCAAAATACAGGGAAATTCTTGAAGGAAACCTATTTCAGTCTTCCAGAGATTTGAGACTGGGACGGAGATTCACCTTCCAGCAGGACAATGACCCTAAGCATACTGCTAAAGCAACACTTGGGTTTAAGGAGAAACATTTAAATGTCTTGGAATGGCCAAGTCAAAGCCCAGACCTCAATCCAATTGAGAATCTGTGGTATGATCTAAAGATTGCTGTACACCAGCGGAACCCATCCAACTTGAAGGAGCTGGAGCAGTTTTGCCTTGAAGAATGTGCCTATATGTGCCAAGCTTATAGAGACATACCCCAAGAGACTTGCAGCTGTAATTACTGCAAAAGGTGGCTCTATAAAGTATTGACTTTGGGGGGGTGAATAATTAAGTTTTCTGTTTTTTGTCTTATTTTTTGGTTTGTTTCACAATAAAAAAATATTAGGGGTAGGCATGTTGTGTATATCAAATTATACAAACCCCCCAAAAAATCTATTTTAATTCCAGGTTGTACTGCAACAAAATATGAAAAATGCCAAGGGGGTGAATACTTTCGCAAGCCACTGTATCCCCCTTTCCCTAATTAGAGCAGTAAAAATAAATGTTTTGTCATACTCGTGGTAAATGGTCCAATATACCACGACTGTCAGCCAATCAGCATTCAGGGCTTGACCCACCCAGTTTATAAAACAATATACGGTGCATTTGGAAAGTATTCAGACCCCTTCACTTTTTCCACATTTTGTTACGTTACAGCCTTATTTTAAAATGGATTAAATAAATAAAAATCCTCATCAATACCCCATAATGACAAAGCAAAAACAGGTTTTTAGAAATCTTTGCAAATGTATAAAAAAACTGAAATATCACATTTTCATAAGTATGCAGACCCTTTGCTATGAGACTCAACATTAAGCTCAGGTGCATCCTGTTTCCATTGATCATCCTTGAGATGTTTCTACAACTTGACTGTGGTAAATTCAATTGATTGGACATGATTTGGAAAGGCACACACCTGTCTATATAAGGTCCCACAGTTGACAGTGCATGTCAGAGCAAAAACCAAGCCATGAGGTCGAAGGAATTGACCGTAGAGCTCCGAGACAGGATTGTGTCGAAGCACAGATCTGTGGAAGGGTACCAACACATTTCTGCAGCGTTGAAGATCCCCAAGAACCCAGTGCATTGTAATAAGATAAACGCATTCCCTCAGCCCTCCTAGCCTCAACAGTTGCCATTGTGCATGTCATTGTCTAGGCCACGTGTCACAAACTCAAGGCCAGGTGCCAGATCCAAATAAAACGACATTGAACGAACTAAAACCAAATCAAACTGTGTAGAAATGGTAATGGACCTACATTTCTAGTCTCTTCACTCTGTCCAACTTAGAGGACTATTTTTTGCTAATGTTGATGGCGAGAAAATATCAATTTTAAGTGCGGCTGTCCGGACCTCAATGAAGACTGAATGTGGCCCGTGGGGAAAATGAGTTTTACACCCCTGGTCTAGGCTAATGAACAAAACCTAAATGGCATCTTTGTCTTGTGTGTGTGTGTGTGTGTGTGTGTGTGTGTGTGTGTGTGTGTGTGTGTGTGTGTGTGTGTGTGTGTGTGTGTGTGTGTGTGTGTGTGTGTGTGTGTGTGTGTGTGTGTGTGTCTCTTCCCTGCAGTGGCACGCTCTGACCCGGGAGGAACAGGCCAAATACTATGAGCTGGCCAGGAAGGAGCGGCAGCTACACATGCAGCTCTACCCCAGCTGGTCCGCCAGAGACAACTACGTAAGGCCCGCCTTTTCCTGGTTACACACACGCAGCATGATCACCCCACCCTGCCACCTGTCAATCAATGAGGCTAGTGGCTACACATAGAAATATCAACCTATTGTATCTAATCATATTTTTATTTGGAGCATTTCCAGAGTTGGTCACGTATCAGTGCAGACATTGTTAGCGAGACTAGTTTACGACCATAGTGTTATGACCAGCGTTATAACCTCTATGACCAGTGTTATAATCTCTTGGCATGCCATTCCTTTAGAGTGGGTTTTGAGAATGAGAGAGAGCGTACTGGACATTAGTTGGTCAGACATGGCTGTTCAGCGCTGTTCAGTGAGGTGATTTAATTGGCTGTTGAGTGCTTTGCTGTTAGGGACGCATGACGAGCTCCGCTTTTATTACACATAGCATTACACAGTCAGCTACAAACCTCCCGCTCCCCTCTCATCTCTGTATTACTATAATAGGTTTTTAAACCACTGGTAGTTATATACATGGAGGGCACCTTTGTACTGTTGTAACTGGACCTTAGTATAAGTGCACTGTCTGTGAAATCTGTAATTAGTAGCGGGCTTGTAGACTGAGTTAAGAAGTAGTGTAGCGAATCCCTTGCTTCAAATACTGTGCAGATGAATATGATGTGTATTAGAGAGACATGTCTCTAAGAACGTCTCTATGTTATGTGTGTTAGCTTAATGCTGCTTAACTACCCTTCTGTGCTGTGCTCAATTGTGAAGTTGCTGTTGAATTCTTCCAGGAGGCGGGCCTTAGAGAGGGCGCGGGGGAAAAGAATAAAGCTGATTGGGTAGGGCACACATTTTACCCCACTTACCCGCTCTACTAACAGCAGGGTGGCTTTGGCTTGCTCTCCTCCTCAGGCGGTGGGGCGGTGGGGTTCGGACTGTAGAGAGGGAGAGGACAGCTGGGAGCTGGGCTGGAGAGGCTTTCTGGGCTTTGGGGGACCATTATTAGGCTATACCCTCCCTTAGGGCAGGCACAGAGGGGTGGAGGTGGCTTATGTTATGTAAGTTATGCTATGTATCTGGATGTGTTTCAATGGGAGGTGGTTTTCCTGGACTACATAATTGCCAATGTTCGCTCACCCCATGTGAAAACAGACAGGATGAGTCTCACAGGGCTCACTTTATTGCTTTCCTGGAGATCTTTTACACAGCCTATTTTCCTTTCCTTGGCTTGTTAAAGTTTGGGGTTTTGTATCATAACACACCATAGGGGCTTGGCTCTCTCATTTCTCTCTGTCTCTTGGCTGTGGATAGTTAGTTAGCTGGTTAGGGTAAAGAGGGTTACGAGCTGGTCGTGGTGGCATTCTCAATGAGGTGAAATGTGCATGAAGCTTTTACTGCTGCATCTGATTTCGTATCAAATCAGATGAATATGATGCAACGTACTCTGGATAATGTTTTTATGTGAAGATAAATGTCACTATTTAACACTTGAATGTATGTTTCCATGCATGTTTCTTCTAATTTCAAAGATGGGAAAATATAGCCAGAGACAATATTGTCCCAAAACACATTAGAACTAATGGAAACTCTATAATAATAGAATATAATAAAATAGTAACACTTTATAGCAGTGGTATTCAAAGTCGAGGTCGCGACCCCTTGATAAGAAATTGACCGGTTTTGCCATTACATTACAAATGCCATTACATTTGGGGTGAGGTGGGGTCGTGAGAAATTCTCGGGGGAAAAATGGGGTCCCCGGATATTCTGGCTGAAAAAATGGACTCGCCGCTGAAAAAGTTTGAATACCAATGTTTTATTGTGACCGTATAGATAACACTTTATTTGGATAGTCCCAAGCAGATGGTTGGTAGATGTTCAGTAGATATTACCAACAATAATAATAATAATCATCCATTTATTTTATATAGAGCTTTTAATTACAAGTCAAATCTTAAAGTCGCTTTAAAAACAAAATAATCAAAAAAACAATTTAACAAAACAAATATAGGGATTTGGCAGTTCTTGGGCGAAGCTCTTCCACAACTTTAGATGAAAGGCAGTTCAGAAATGTATTATCTTGAGAGGAGGGAGCATAGATGGTACAGCCAGGCAGGGAGATAGAGACATCAGAGAGACAGGCCACAGAGCTCTTCATCAGCCCCCTCGTCATATTCAACAGTCACAGCTCTTCCTCCTCCGTAGGTACACTCTTAGAAAAAAGGGTTTCAAAAGGGTTCTTTGGCTGTCCCCATAGGAAAACCTTTTTGATTCCAAATAGAACCATTTTGGGTTCAATGTAGAACCCTCTGTGAAAAGGGTTCTACATGGAACCCAAAACGCTACTATTTGGAACCAAAGGGGTTCTACATGGAACCAACAAGGGTTCCTTCAAAGGGTTCTCCTATGGGGACAGCGGAAGAACCGATTTGGGTTCTAGATAGCACCTTTTTTTCTAAGAGTGTATGATGGATCGTCCACTACTGAAATGTACCACGCACGTGGGTGATGCTTCGGCACTGTAAAACGCCAGTAAGACCACCTCACCTCAGCAGTGGTTCAGAAAAGCCCTCAACAAAACAAGCTTCTAGGAACTGGGGCAGGGGGTCAAAAATAATTTTAGCTAGCTAGCTAGCCAAGCCAAATATAAACTGGCTTGCCATAATCAGTCCTGCAATTCCGTGGGTCAGCACCAGATATTTCAGTTAATAATTTTTTTTATTTTACCATTATTTAACTAGGCAAGTCAGTTAAGAACAAATTCTTATTTTCAATGACGGCCTAGGAACAGTGGGTTAACTGCCTTGTTCAGGGGCAGAACGACAGATTTTCACCTTGTCAGCTCGGGGATTCAATCTTGCAACCTTTCGGTTACTAGTCCAACGCTCTAACCACTAGGCTACCTGCCGCCCCATCTATCAATAAGTTATCAAAAACAAAAAAAAGTTTGATTCAAATATGCAATGAAAAACACTTAAAAACAATAAAATATGAGCTCTCTGCCTAGGCTACCTCACGGTGCCATGGCAACCACGGAACGCAGCAACTTAATAATTAATTTAATTATAATATTATTATTATTATATATATTATATTAATATTAATTAATGAACATAAGATGTTCAATAACTGTCATCAAAATGTCAACTAACTATCCACTAACAACAACCCTCAACTTAGCAAACAGTTGCTTATCAACAGATAGTTTGTTAGCAGACGATTTTATCCAAAGCGACTTAGTCAAGCATACATTTTACATATGGGTGGTCAAGGGAATCGAACCCACTACCCTGACGTTACAAGCGTCACGCTCTACCAACTGAGAAACAAAGGACCACTAGCTCTGCTACAGTCTAACCCCTTCCCAGACACAAGCCAGAAAACCAGGGTAGTCATGTGATCTGTTAGCAAAACAGGAAGTGAAGGTCCACCTACGCAGTCGTGGGGTTTTCTTCCGCAAGCCGTAACCACACACACACAATGCTTTAGGGAGCAGTGAGGGTAGACGAGTCTAGGCATCCAAGAGCTGTTCCCACATCCTCTCCCCAATATGAGACTTGAGACTTTATTACTCTCTTCATGAGAACAACCCCAACCATACTATTAAGGCCCCACTGTATAGCCCATGGAGTTTACAGCAATATTACTGTAGATCATTCGAGTTCTTTCCCTTCTCTTCTACTGTCATCGTAACTTGTGGCCTGAGTGATCATGAAGTGCCCTCATTCACCCCCATTCCACGACTTGTGAATTGGGCCGTCTCTGGTACAGTTGACTTAAGTCTCATGAACATGGTGAATATCACGACGTGGTTCTCCCATGGTCTTCATTGAGATGTCACTGACAGATACTGTCCCGGTGGTGTATAGGACCCCGTCCCCCCTACTGACTCTCTGTGGGTCTGGTCGTGTGTTCCAACAGGGCAAGAAGAAGAGAAGAAAAAGAGAGAAGCAGCAGGACTCCACCACAGGTAATGTTCAATTAACAACCTTCAACATCCTCTCAGGCCAAACCACCACGCTTCAATACAACATACCAAAACGTCAAGCCCTATTCTAGCGTTTGAAACAACTTCACTGGTCGACTATCCTCTACTCGGACTGGGTCTCTGCTACTCTAACTAGCAGAGTTTGAACGCATGGCAGACTTCCCACTTAAAGTGTTCCTCTCTTCCCTAGTGACCTCAATGCCTGTTGTGAATGGAGCTCCTGCTCCCTCTACTCTGTTCTGGCTGCAGTTATGGGTTGTTGTTGTTGTTGTTGACTTGGGCACTAACAGTCTGGTTTGATGGCTTTCTGATTTACCATCTCTGTCAATGCGTCAACGTCTGCCCTGACCTCTTTATCTAATCTGATCTGATCTGATCTGCTCTCTCTCTCTCTCTCTCTCTCTCTCACTCTCTCTCACTCTCTCTCTCTCTCTCTCTCTTTCTTCATCTCTTCCTCTCTTTCCTTACTTCTTTCCCATGCGCATGTTGCCTTGTGCTCAGACCCTGGCTCTCCTAAGAAATGCAGAGCTCGCTTCGGCCTCAACCAACAAACGGACTGGTGTGGTCCCTGCAGGTGTGTATCTCTCGCCCTCTCGCTCTGCTACCCCTCTCTCCCTCCTCTGTGAGCGTGCCTCAGCCCACTGCTGTGCTCTGCATGCACTCATCTCACTAACCCTGTGACCCACGTCGCCCCCTACAGGTAGAGAACGCCAGCGTACTGGGGTTCCAGGAGGCTGTATTGGAAACTAAAGCTGCTTTGCTGGCTGGTGATGGGGTGGGTGTCTCCTCAGGGATTTGTGGGTGTAGAGGTGGGGATGATGGGTGATGATGATCAAAGGAAAGTGGGAGAGAGGTCCTGTAGTTCTGAGGGGAGGAAAGGGTTTCACACATACAGTTGAAGTTGGAAGTTTACATACACTTTGGTTGGAGTCGTTAAAACTCGTTTTTCAACCACTCCACAAATTTCTTGTTAACAAACTATAGTTAGGCAAGTAATTTCTCCAACAATTGTTTACAGACAGATTATTTCACTTATAATTCACTGTATCACAATTCCAGTGGGTCAGAAGTTTACATACACTAAGTTGACTGTGCCTTTAAACAGCTTGTAAAATTCCAGAAAATGATGTCATTGCTTTAGAAGCTTCTGATAGGCTAATTGACATAATTTGAGTCAATTGGAGGTGTACCTGTGGATGTATTTCAAGGCCTACCTTCAAACTCAGTGCCTCTTTGCTTGACATCATGGGAAAATCAAAAGAAATCAGCCAAGACCTCAGAAAAAACATTGTAGACCTCCACAAGTCTGATACATCCTTGGGAGCAATTTCCAAATGCCTGAAGGTACCATGTTCATCTGTACAAACAATAGTACGCAAGTATAAACACCATGGGACCACGCAGCCGTCATACCGCTCAGGAAGGAGACGCATTCTGTCTCCTAGTGACGAACGTACTTTGGTGTGAAAAGTGCAAATCAATCCCAGAACAACAGCAAAGGACCTTGTGAAGTTGCTGGAGGAAACAGGTACAAAAGTATCTATACCCACAGTAAAACGAATCCTATATCGACATAACCTGAAAGGCCGCTCAGCAACGAAGAAGCCACTGCTCCAAAACCACCATAAAAATGCCAGACTTCGGTTTGCAACTGCACATGGGGACAAAAATCGTACTTTTTGGGGACAAAGATGTCCTCTGGTCTGATGAAACAAAAATAGAACTGTTTGGCCATAATGACCATCGTTATGTTTGGAGGAAAAGGGGGACGCTTGCAAGCCGAAGAACACCATCCCAACCGTGAAGCATGGTGGTGGCAGCATCATGTTGTGGGGGTGCTTTGCTGCAGGAGGTACTAGTGCACTTCACAAAATAGATGGCATCATGAGGATGGAAAATTATGTGGATATATTGAAGCAACATCTCAAGACATCAGTCAGGAAGTTAAAGCTTGGTCGCAAATGGGTCTTCCAAATGGACAATGACCCCAAGCATACTCTCAAAGTTGTGGCAAAATGGCTTAAGGACAACAAAGTCAAGGTATTGGAGTGGCCATCACGAAGCCCTGACCTCAATCCTATAGAAAATTTGTGGGCAGAACTGAAAAAGCGTGTGCGAACAAGGAGGCCTACAAACCTGACTGAGTTACACCAGCTCTGTCAGGAGGAATCGGACAAAATTCACCCAACTTATTGTGGGAAGCTTGTGGAAGGCTACCCTAAACATTTGACCCAAGTTAAACAATTTAAAGGCAATGCTACCAAAAACTAATTGAATGTATGTAAACTTCTGACCCACTGGGAGTGTGATGAAAGAAATAAAAGCTGAAATAAGTAATTCTCTCTACTATTATTCTGACATTTCACATTCTTAAAATAAAGTGGTGATCCTAACTGACCTAAGACAGGGAATTTTTACTACGATTAAATGCAAGGAATTGTGAAAAAAACTGAGTTTAAAATGTATTTGGCTAAGGTTTATGTAAACTTCCAACTTCAACTGTAGATGTTCTCTGCTTAAAACAGATATTTCTTGGTTATGCTATTGGTAGAAATGACAAAGCAGACATTTTTTATTTATTTACAGTGTATGGATGATCAGTCATGCTCATCATCAGTGCCTTTTTTTTTACCAACTCAATCTCTTCTCCTTTATTCCTTTACACATCTGCACACTCAAAGTCACATCAGTGTAGAGGTACCAGCCCTGCCTTCCCCACCATGCCGTCACATCATGGAAATCTCCTGACCACTGTGCGTGTTGTATGTGTGTTGCGCTGCAAGAGAACAAAGGGAGGTGAATGTGGTTAGAGCGAATCCTGATCACCGCAGATGAACGCACACACAGACACACACAATCTCGCACATGCACCGCCGCTCTGCACTTTGATGCCATTTCTCATGCTCATCTGCCTTCAACTTTCTCCATTCATGCGGTCAGGCAGTGCAGCTTTTGATAGTGAACTCTGACATTTAGAATCGCTCTCTCTTCCTCCCCATCTCTAAATATTTCCTCGCACCTTCTCTTGCGCAGGCACTAAGTGACTCATGTTGGGTTCTGGTAATAATCATGGGATTATTGTTCACTTTCAATTTAGCTTAGAAAACAACATTTCTAATGATCACGAGAACAACCACAAAAATCATTCATGATTTGAAGGAAATGGTGGTGGATGATCTATAAAAACATATTTGATGGTATTCAATGGATTTGCTCTTTTGGGGTCTTCAAACTCAATTCAATCATGTTGAAAACAGTAAAAAAGTTCATTTTGGTGACGCTTTGCATCCACGCTTTATTCACAGATAACTCTCTTGACTGTTCCTAGGAGGAAAAAGAAGTGCGTTCGATACCTTCAAGGAGGATGGTGCGCCAGCCCCACTTCTTCCGATGGAAGCGCTATAGACTCGCCCCCCTCCCCCGTCGACGGCGTCCCCCCTCAGCACCCCTCCCTGCCCAGCTCGCCCTCGCCTGCTTCCCCCTTACACATCCCTCTGCACCCCCAGCCCAGCAAACAACACACGCCCCTTATCCTCTCAAAACCCAAGACCACAGAACTTTCTCTCAAAGCTTTAATAGAATCATCCCAACAGCACGACAATCTCAGTCATCATCATCATGACTGTACCCTGCCCAAGTCTCACTAGCCAGCCTCACCTGTCCTGTCCCCTCTCACACTTCCTCGCACCATCCCAACACACCGCCAGACAGACAGACAAAGCCCAACGTCATCAGGACCAAACAAGGAGTGGGGAGCAAAACGCTGGAGAAAGACCTTCACCACAAACATCCAAAAACAATGACAGAGCATTGTGTCTGGGAGAGGATGCCATTCACATCAATATGACTAACTGACTCCTGACTGATTTACTCAGTGCTCATGTCATTTTAATATTGCCGGGATGATAACTGCTTCTCTTCCTCACTGCCTAAAATCGAATTGATTCCATTTCCAAAGATTTTTACAGAGGATTACTGTACTCCTCCTTTTCATAAGACTTTCAGACGTGTCAAAGGAACCTTTTCCAGAATAGATAGTATTTATATTGATTAATGATGTCGTATAAGGTTGAAGCTTCAAGGTAGAAGTGACAGTGGTTTTCACTGTGTAGACATGTTCTTGTCTCCCCTCGGAGAGACTCATCTCTATGTTATGTTCATTTGTTTTAGGCACTTCCTGCTTGTCAGTCAAATTCTTGCTAGATACATTATTTTGATGTAGGTCTCTCACAGAGTATTAAAACATCATTGGTGTTTGTTCAAAAGGATGCAGTTTGGGAGATTAATTTGTTTCCTGGTGTCAAAAAGCCTCCATTATATAATAAAAAATGAAATTCAGCAGTCCTAAACTGCCTCTGACTGAACATTCTGTAAACCGGGGTTTCTAAAACTATGGGTCAGGACCCAAAGTGGGCCCTGGGATGTTAGAGGTGGGTCGCGAGTTATGAGAATACATCTTCCTTCATACACTATTTCTTCTTAATTTGGTTCAATGGAGGACGATTTGAGTCACAAGAGGACTGTTAATTTCTCATTTGGGTCTCAAGCTGAAAAAGATTAAAGAACCCTGCTGTAAACTAAAGACCAAATGAGTACTATATTTCATTGTGTTGTAAAGTTTTATGTTGAATTCCCTACATAAAATGTACGTTTTGTTATGTAAAAATGAACATTTTGTTTCTCCCAACGTTGTTTCTTTAGTCTCTAATTTCAGTTTTCCACTAAAAGCAATATCATTTTTTATTTTACACCCATTTTCTGAGAGAAAAACACATTTTGTGCAGAAGTTTTGCGTTAGCTTTTCCTTTCATTGAAGTTATCACAGCTGTGTCAATCCTTTTCAGTGTGTTCATGTTCCACCTAAGTGTACCAAAAATATATGTGAAAAACAATGGCTTTAATTTACTGCTTGCAAGTGTCAAACCCTGCTTACTTTGGAGATACTGTAGGTGGTGTACAGCAAGGCTTTTCTGTTTGTTCAATCAATGTCTAGTCCATCAGAGGGTGCTCTAATGTTAACACACATCTTAGATTTGGGGACTGCTCGTATCAGAATGACCACACATAAAAAAGGTGTACTGATGTCTGTCTTTTCTATTTTTTTTACACATTAAAAGACTTCTGCCTTTGATGTGCTCATTTTTGTTTGATGTATTAAAGTATTTTGAAAATCTGGATCAGTTTCCTCACTATTTCCCATTAGATGTACAATCACAAACAGCAGCAGACAGACATTATTTTAAGTAATTTATTAACTCCTGGAATTCAATGGGTGTTAACCCTAAATGTCATCTTCAGAGCAGAACTGAGAAAATATTCCAATAGTACTAAGCTAGGTAAATACCCTAAGTTGAGTGACAAACAGCTCGCACACATTTACTTCTTCGACAAGCACTTCCAATCCACAGGACATTTTGCACACGTTTAGCCCCACTTCAAATCTCCTACGACAGCTTGTCTCCTTATCATGACTTTAAGAAGACAGCACAGAAGAGGCTGCATTTACAAAATTCTGCACTGCGCTATCATTTCAGTCAAAAAAAAGCTATTTATTCAGTTGACTCAAAAAGAAAAAAAATAAGATATTCAATAAAAAAAGACAACTATAGCAATTCAAAAAAGGAGTTAAATTGTAAAGACCAGATGCATCTCATGTGAATATGTGAAGTAACATTTGTAAAAACATGAAATAGCTTTTTTAATTATTTTGCTCAAGCAATAGAAATGGTCATGCTATAGGGGGGCGCTCTAATAGACTAAATATAATATTAACACGTATGAACAGCGCAGTGCAACCAGTTAATGGAACAATCCTTTCAGTGTGTTAGTGTTGGCATGATCCTCCTTTATTTCTCTTCACACCACTGGTTCTCCTTGCGTACCTGGGGAAGGGGGGAATGGAAAAGCAGCACACACTGTCACATGGCTCAAATGTATATTATCACAAGGCAGCTCCGCATTTAGGACTGCGGTTCTGCCCTATATAACACCTTATTCATTTTATAGAGTACTACTTTTGACCAGGGCCTATAGGGCTCGTCAAAAAAAGGTAGTGCACTGTGACTGTATAGGGTGCCATGTGGGACATCCTGAAAACCACAGAAGGCCGTATTACCTGGGCTTCCTCCTCCTCTGTGAAGTCATTTTTGATATTGAACGTCTTCCTGATCTCCTCTGGGGTCTTGCCTTTTATCATGTTGGCCACCGTCTTGCAGGTGACATCTAGCAGTCCTTTGATGTCCAAATAGTTTGCGGCCTAAACATTTAAAAAAAGAAAATAATAGGAGGATGAAGAAGAAAAGAAAACAACTGCAAATACTGCCTTTCAAGTGAACTACTGCAGCCCTGGGCTTAGGCCGAGTAAACAGGTCTCAGGAGCTGGGTAAAACCTACTCCTCAAATGACAGACTTGTGTTACAGTTCCTAGAAGCCCTGAGCGCTATAAGAACATATTGCGCAAATCACTGCACAAGAGCCATGCAAGGCTGCTTGTTTAACTTCATATGCACATAGCTGATACTTCCTGAGCCGCTTACACACAGGAAGAGAAAACGCAGCCGTCTCCATGTGTTTCTATGCAAAGCCGGTGGCAGATTTGCCTCCCACCTCGGCGGAAACAGCACAGGGAGGGACGGCACATGCACAGCGAATTTCTCTGACGCACAAGTTCAAATATTTGCCACCTGTGCCTCCCCTCGGTGACCAATCGAATTACAGGGGGATGGATCCCTTTTTCTGGGGTGTTTCATTGGATAATCTAGTGGTAACATAGTGGAGGCGTTTTGTACCACCAGAGTTTAAGATTTTAGATAAACTGTCAGAAACTTTTCTGCTTTTTTGACTGTGTGTAAGGCTCTTTAGTAATGAACTACTACTACCTCCAGTTATAACTTCATTACATTTTATTAAGCACCTACTAGCTTAACTGGTGTGGTATGTTCAGCTAAGCCATTGCCTAAATTCAAGACCTGAGACACTTCCACTTTGTATGTGTGCAGGTGTCAAACTGTTTCTGTGAGTGAGTGGCAGGGGGGGTGGTAGGTACACACCAGAATGAGTTCGAAGAGAGTCCCTTGGTCCACTTTGAGGAATTCCTGGTCCCAGACGGGAATGTCGTCCGTCCTCTTCTCCTTGTTCTCGTCATCCTCGGGGGGAGGGGGGTCGTCTTTATGGTGGGTGCACCACTGGATCACCTGGAGGGAGGAAACGGAAGTGAGAAAGGAAACAACATGAAAAGGAACAACTATTCCTGGCACACAGTCCGTGAATCAACAATCAGACACGCCAGGGCATCCATCTCCCACGGAGTTCAGTTTCAGAGGCCTAACTTGAGGACGGAGGTCAGAGCACACACATGCTATTCTACAGATGTAAGAAACAACAAAAAAACAGACATTAATTAAGCCAGGCAGAAAATTTATAATTGTCTGACCATGCAAACATTTCCCCAAACAAAATGTAATTCATTAGCCACATGGATACAGTTGCTGAACAAAGCCGCAGAAACAACATCAGCTTGTCCCTCAGTTGGAGACATGCACAAGACAGCATGGAACAATTCAACTGGGAGATGGAATAACAAAAATCATCTTTAATCCCACAGTATAATGCCAATTAACACCGTCTACACCTTCAGCAGACAATCACACCATTTGATTTCTAGAGATTCAGACAGGCACAGATGACTAGTTGCATTTGTTCTTTCACATTGTAGACTGTACCCCTAAGGCCAACTATCTCAACCATCTGTCCTTGAGCAAGGCTGCTCCTGTAAGTCTCTCTGGATAAGAGCGTCTGCTAAATAATGTAATGATCGAGCATGGACCCTCACAGCTCCTCCCACATAGGTACGGATCCCTGTTACAGGTTTGAGAAAGTCATTCTGCCTACACGTTTGGCTTACATTGGTTTAAATTGTGCCCAAATGTTCCACTTCCTGGAAAAACCTCTAGGAGAAAAAGCTAAGAAGGGTTTGGGTTCAATCGAATTGTGCCGCTATGGATAGAATTGATGTGCAACTAAACTGATAAAAGTGGAAATAGAGATAAGATAGCCCCAGCTCTGGTTGGGAGGAGGCACTTTACCTAAGGTTATCAATGTCCAACTCCCAACAGTTTGCCTGTCCCTCAGTCCATTGCACCAGATATGGGATAACTGTCAGACAGTGAGTCAGTCCACTTGCCTTCTTGAGGATGGCTGCATTCACATTCGGGAGGGGGACTGGATCATCATCTCCTTCATCATCCATACCCAAATCTGTCAAAGACAACCATTAGACAAGTGCACACAGATACTGACAGACAGTTTTGATAGCTGCACTTTGAATCAAATTGTATTTGTCACATGCGCCGCATACAACAGGTGTAGAACTTCCCACGAAATGCTTACTTACAAGCCCTTAACCAACAATGCTTGTTCAAGAAATAGAGTTCATAAAATATTTACTAAATAAATCAAGGTAAAAGAAAATGACGTAACAATAACGAGTATATACAGGGGGTATGGTACCGAGTCAATGTGCTGGGGTACAGGTTATTCAAGGTAATTTGTACATGTAGGTCAGGGTAGATGTTTAATACGTACTAGTGGCTATGTAGACTACATAAAAGATTTAACCTCATGTAGGGTGTCCACCCACTCTGCCCAGAGTTGGTGGAAACGCACTTTGGCGATGAAATTTCACTTCCTTATGTTCAAAAAATACATATTAGCAAGACAAACATGTTCTGAATCATTCAGTGGGGTTTTCCCTAAAATATCATTCAATCCAAAAAGTCGGATTTTGTAACCTAATACAGCCAATAAGAGCTCTGTTGACAGAACGGCGCTCTTTCTCCCAGTGACCTTTGACAGTGGGTTTTGACCAGAGGCTTCCACTTGAAAACAAGTCGCTTTATAGACATTTCAAATAGAGCGCTCTGCGTGCCCTCGTTCAAAATCAATGAGAGCGCCATTTCTCCTGCTGAATTCGTTGTTGGTGAAAACTCTAGGTTAGGAATTTGCATGTTGTGGTAGTAGTGTGCAAAGTTCTTTCCGCGGATCGCAAAAAGCTAAATTAGCATGACACAAGTTGGATTAAATGTAAAATATTTTGAAAATAAAACGCTTGGTATACGCTCAGTGCTCCTTTAACATTTTACAGAGATATGCTTGTTTGTGAGAAATCTTCAAATAAGAATTTCGTATTAATATAGGGTGTCTAATTAAAAATGCATCTTTTGACCAATGGGTAAAATAATATGTTAATTTTGTAGATGATCCTCTATGAAAACCAATGGTCCAAACCTCACGTCTATATCCAATCAGATAAAATGTTATTTGTCACATGTACCGAATACAACAGGCATAAACTTTACAGTGAAATGCTTACTTACGAGCCCATTCCCAACAAAACAATTAAAAAACTAATATTTGCACCAAAGAAAAAGGAAATAGTAACACAAAGAATAACAAGGCTATACACAAGGAATACCAGTACCAAGTCTATGTGCATGGGTACGAGGGTGTTGAGGTAATACAGTATGTACATGTGGGTAGGCAATCAGGATATATAAGAAACCGAGTAGCAGCAGCGTATGTGAAGTGTGAAAGTGGTTCTGTGTGTGAGAGAGTGTGTGTGGCGTCAATATGCTTGTGTATGTTTTGTTTGTGAGCGTATGTAGTCTGTGTGTGTCAGTGTAGTATGTGTGAGTGTGTGGGTAGAGTCTAGTGAGTGTGCATAGAGTCAGTGCAGAACAATTCAGATAAATAAATAATAAAAAGGAGGTCAATGTACACTGTCCAGGTGGCCATTTGATTAACTGTTCAGCAGTCTTAAGGCTTGAGGGTAGAAGCTGTTCAGGTGCCTTTTGGTCCCAGACGGTACCACTTGCCGTGCGGTAGCAGAGAAAAGAGTCTATGACTTGGGTGGCTGGAGTCTGAATATTTTTAGAGCCTTCCTCTGACACCACCTGGTATAGAAGTCCTGGATGGAAGGGAACTCAGCCCCAGTAATGTACTGGGCCATACGCACTACCCTCTGTATTGCCTTGCAGTCAGATGACAAGCAGTTGCCATACCAAGCGGTGATGTAGCCAGTCAAGATGCTCTCATTGGTGCAGCTATAGAACTTTGAGGAGCTGAGGACCCCCGCCAAATCTTTTCAGCCTCCGTTCAAAACTTATTGGGAGTTTTTACCCTTGTTGGATGGTCAAAATTAGCACGACTAAATCAATGGAGGCCAGAGAAGAAGAAAAAAGTTGTCAATCTGAAAAACAGCATTTTGTCAGCTAGGCTGGATGCTGTGTGAGAATTAAGGCTACCTGACAGGGTCACCGTTGAACTCTTCATCTTTCTTCTCAAATCCAGAGGACATAAAACAATATAGAGGTAAGATATATATCAGAGGTAAGATGTATATCGATTTGAGACATGACATGTGGTATTTTCATATACACTGTTAAAACTCCAATAACCTTTGATGGGATTATGGTAGTTTCATGGGGTTTGGACCATTGGTTTTCTTAGAGGAGTAATAACATAATTAACATGTTTTACCCACTGGTCAAAATATGCGTTTTGATTTGAACACCCTACTCATGTTACAACCACATGATCACAACAGAGTACATAACTACATACCTTCCAGCATTGTCTTTATTGTAACAGACTGCTTAGCTATTTCCACATCCACCTCAAAGATCTCTCCATCTGAGCTTTGCAGTTTAATTGTGGGCATCTGTAAAACAGGAAAACGTTTCAGTTTCAGGCTTCGCGTTAGCTAGCGGGGTAATGAACTACATTTTATAAACTACGTTTTATATAGGGTGACAGGCGAGCCCTGTATTCGGTTTACTGACAAGGTAACAGTTACGCTACCTTGGCTAACGTTAAGGTGGCTAGTTAGTAAGCCATTTCCAATCCTAGTTAGATAACGTTACTGTAGTCAGACAAGTAACGCCAGTTATTCGCTACCCAAACACTTGCCAGCCAAGTTCATGTTTCGGTAGACAGGCAAGTTAGTTAACTAACTAAGTAGTTCTACCTAGCTACGTTACCAGTTCACGCATCTTACTGTTTAACGTTAGCTGGATACCGTTAGCTAGCTTCACACGCTAACTCAACATAGCTATCTAGCTTCGATTCCAGTCTGTTTCATGAACTAGGTACAGTAGTTAGCATTAACTTGCTTGGTTACTACCGACACATATAGCCTGCGCAACTGTAAACAAACAAGATATCTGAAACGGGCATAGGCTGAAATAAGATGTTAGATTCAATACTAGCGCTACACTTAAAGTAGCAATAATTTCAGGTAACAGTAAGCTAACTAGTTAGCTACGTTAACCTTAGCCTGCTGTGTTAGCTGACAACGACTAGCTAACGACGTCGTCAGCAAGGCCTCGTCTTAGCAACCATATTCAAGTAATTTATATTTTCATTTAGATATAGGAATACTACATTTAAAACACAAATTATTTCACCAAGACATGCAACTAAATCGTATGTAAATGGTGGTTACTTACTGTGAATGTTTTAAAGCAAATCTAGAGATAAAATGTTAAACGTCAACAGGGCCAGACCGAAGCACAGGCAATCACTGGAACTGTGCTAGCTACGCTTTGTCAAATGGAGCAGGTAGTCTTGTGATATGCCTGTGAGTGATTTTCCCCATTGACATTAAGACAGAATTTCACGTAATATTTATTAACAGGATTGTCTTCTAATGCTATTATTGTAATATTTAGTGCATTCTGTTAATTTTTGCGTCCAAAATATATACAATTATAGTATTATCTGCGCATGTTGCTCTTTCATGATGTGTTCTGCTCAGGTTCTGTCAATTTGTCCCAGCACAAAAACAAATGACCGTAATTGTTTTACTCTCTTTGTGCAGTCATATTGTTGGCCAAGATGTTAGTATTTTTTTAAATGCCATGACAGTAATTGTTTAATGTAAATATGCCTACAATTTGTTGTTGCCTTACTTGAATAGTAGGCCTATGAAGTATTGCATATAACATGTGGCTATAATATTATGTAAAATATTATTCGCATATAACATGTGGCTATAAATATTATGTAAAATATTATTCGCATATAACATGTGGCTATAAATATTATGTAAAATAATATTCACAACAATGATCACTGATTCACAATCACACCGTTACCTTGACAGACATTCCGAGTTGTAATGTTAAGTCCTGCCGTGAGATGGCACTCTTCCCACATTATTTGTATATTATTTGTATTCACTTATAATAATATTTAGGTGGGTGCTTAATATTTGCATTATATTCATGTGTGAATTGAATATATATATTTTTTTGCATATACCAACTCCCCCTAAGACACCCTCTGAGAGTAGGGTCACGGCCAAGATCTGTCATTATCAATGGAGCAATTTTTTTATTTAACCTTTATTTAACCAGGTAGGCCAGTTGAGAACAAGTTCTTATTTACAACTGCGACCTGGCCAAGTTAAAGCAAAGCAGTGCGACACAAACAACAACACAGAGTTACACATGGAATAAACAAACGTACAGTCAATAACACAATAGAGAAAATCTATATACAGTTTGTGCAAATGAGGTAAGATTAGGGAGTTAAAGGCAATAAATAGGCCATAGTGGCGAAAGTAATTACAATTTAGCAATTAAAAACTGGAGTGATAGATGTGCAGAAGATGAATGTGCAAGTACAGATACCGGGGTGCAAAGGAGAAAAAAAAAGAACCATATGGGGATGAGGTAGTTGGATGGGCTATTTACAGATGGGCTATGTACAGGTGCAATGATCTGTGAGCTGATCTGACAGCTGCTGCTTAAAGTTAGTGAGGGAGATATGAGTCTCCAGCTTCAGTGATTTTTGCAATTCGTTCCAGTCATTGGCAGCAGAGAACTAGCCTTTGAAAAAACTAGCATTTGCTTTCCTAACTGCCTGTGTATATTGGTTCATAACTTCCCGGAAGTTGCATATCGCGGGGGCTATTCGATGCTAATGCAGTACGCCACAGGATGTTTTTGTGCTGGTCAAGGGCAGTCAGGTCTGGAGTGAACCAAGGGCTATATCTGTTCCTGGTTCTACATTTTTTGAATGGGGCATGCTTATTTAAGATGGGGAGGAAAGCACTTTTAAAGAATGACCAGGCATCCTCTACTGACGGAATGAGATCAGTATCCTTCCAGGATACCCGGGCCAGGTCGATTAGAAAGGCTTGCTCGCTGAAGTGTTTTAGGGAGTGTTTGACAGTGATGAGGGGTGGTCGTTTGACCGCAGACCCATTACGGACACAGGCAATGCAGCAGTGATCGCTGAGATCCTGGTTGAAGACAGCAGAGGTGTATTTAGAGGGCAGGTTGGTCAGCATGATATCTATGAGGGTGCCCATGTTTATACATTTGGGGTTGTACCTGGTAGGTTCATTGATGATTTAGGGTTAAGTGCCTTGTCAAGGGCACATGGGACAGATTTTTTGGGATTTGAACTAGCACACTTCCACTTACTGGCCCAACGTTCTAACCGCTAGGCTACCTGCAACCCTTTATCAACAGTAACACATTCTTATGGGAAATAAGAAGTGGTGAACAGGTTGGACCATTGGAAGTATTTATCACTACCATGTGATAAAAATAATTATCAGTGCAGTTATTACTTAGCTATGTAAAATTAGAATAAGTGAAGTAGCAACAAAATACATATATTCAGCATCCATGGAAGCTTTATTCTTCACCCTTAATCCAAAAATCAATCATGGTTTTGGTCATTTTATGTAGGCATATGACTTACATACAGTGCATTCGGAAAGTATTCAGACCCCTTGACCTTTTCCACATTTTGTTACGTTACAGCCTTGTTCTAAAATTGATGAAATGTTTTTTTCCCCCTCAATCTACACAATAGCCAATAATGACGAAGCAAAAACAGCTTTTTAATTGTTTTGCCAATGTGGGGTCTCGGCACTCTACCGATAATTTCGTCGACCTCATGGCTTGGTTTTTGCTCTGACATGCACTGTCAACTGTGGTACCTTATATAGACAGGTGTGTGCCTTTCCATATCATGTCCAGTCAATCGAATTTACCACAGGTGGACTCCAATCAAGTTGTAGAAACCTCTCAAGGATGATCAGTGGACACAGGATGCACCTGAGCTGAATTGAGGGTCTGAATACTTATGTAATATTTCATTATTTGCAAAAATGTATAATCCGTCTTTGCTTTCTCATTATGGGATATTGTGTGTAGATTGAGAAAATTTGTTTATTTAATCAATTTTAGAATAAAGTTGTAACAAAATGTGGAAAAAGTCAAGGGGTCTGAATACTTTCCGAAGGCACTGTACATAATCATTAGCCTTGGTTAAAAGTCCATCAGTAGTGTCAGATGACGCAAAGTCAAGTGAATAAACCAACACATCGCACAAGTCAAGGAGCAACTTTCATCTTTATTATTGAACTGGATCCTTCAATACAGAAACTAAATAATCATGAGTAGTGAGTGTGTGACCATTTACACAATGGTATTTTTCAAATCGGTCTGCCATACACATTTGAATGGGCGTCTGTTTAAGCAAGTTTGTCCTCAAATGTATACCGGAGAGATTATCCCATCAAAAAGCTGCTGACAGAATCTAAAATAAAACATTCTGTAGAATGAAACAGCCAACTTCTGACTTATGTTAAAATGTTCTTAGAAAGTTAAAAAAAAAAAAAAAAAAAGTGCAAACAGTGATTCTTTTTACATCTGAAAATGTGGGGACTCACAAAATAAGCCACGATACAGTGGATTGAAAACGTTTCAATTTACAAAACTCGGTTGCCGCACTCACCTTGAGATTTAAGACCGAGTAGAGCTAGTGGAGTAAGGAATTGGGGTTGTGATCTTGGACATTATACTCTTCAGCATTTCGTAATGAATACATGGCACGCACCTTTTGGTCCATGTACACAGATATTTTCTGAATGTTTAAATAGCATTTTGTGTGAATACAATTATGTACATTGATGTTTTGCCTTGTGCCCCCCCCCCCCCCTCCTCCCATTGTGTTGGATGCTAAAGTACTTTCATAAATCATGGCAATACTGGACAGTACAAGGGGTGAGGTTTTACAGGAAGTAGTCTGGGGTGCGACGGGTGACATGAGGTTCCCCTCTACGAGGCGCCGGGTCAAACTGCAGGCTGGAAAAGAATAACACATATCACACATCTTGTTTTTCATCAACAATCCTGTTGAGAGTTGATGGAACATCATTACATATACAGTTCTCTCTCACTCACTACTCATTGTATATTTATTACTACACATTTTACTTGTCTATTATTTCTCTCTGCATTGTTGGGAAGGTCCTGTTTAATTAAAAATATATATTTTACCTTTATTTAACTAAGCAAGTCAGTTAAGAACAAATTCTTATTTTCAATGACGGCCTAGGAACAGTGGGTTAACTACCTTGTTCAGTGACAGAATTACATGTTTTCACCTTGTCAGCTCGGGGATTCGATCTTGCAACCTTTCGGCTACTAGTCCAACGCTCTAACCACTAGGCTACCTGCCGCCCCAGTAAGCATTTCACTGTTAGTCTACACCTGTTGTTTACGAAGCATGTGACAAATAAAATTTGATTTAATTCATCCTCCTCCAGAAATAAGAGTCCCTTGATGGTAGTTCATCAAATGGAGGAGGTAACACTTCTAAGGGTTGGTCATGTATGGAATGGTAATCAATATGCTTACAAGGAGTATTTCAGGGTGTCGTCGAGTTCCATGATAGCTGCCTGGTTACCACAACGGTAACAGTAATTTGGTGCACTGAATATTGTTACTACGTTTCGCTCGTGGCACCAGTTATAACCCTGTTAGAAGAAAACAGGAAAGCAGCGAATTAGTAGTGAATGCAGAAACCTGAGACATGCATACAGACGCAACATTTGACATATTCAACAACCTGAATGAGGGGGCTAACATGAAATGCATTCCAAAATGGTTTCACACTCATACGCTTCACATCATGGTCACCTTTTGAGATTTCAAGCATGGAGAATCAGCGACAGACAGCTTACCTCCATAACCAGCTGATGAGCTCTGGACACCAGAGTAAGGCGGTTGGCATGGTTGAATGTCTCAGATATGTCCTGGCCAAAGGTGTAGCCAGCCCCCCTGGGGGAGATGCCCCAACCCCCACGGTCATCTGGGTCTGACCACAGCAAGTCACACATGGGGCCCTGGAGGAGGAGGTGCGTTTAAGCAGTAATAAAGATACAGATAAAGATAAGGATCCAATATGATGGAGTAGGATGGAAAGTTGCCTCAATAAGCTTTTGTGTTTTTCAACCTAATGGTTGAGGTTAGGGTCAAATAAACTGATCCTAGACATGTGCATACAAGCTATCTGCCTAGCACCAATGAGACAGCAGAGCATGCTCAGAAGCAGGGTTGTTGAGCCATGTACCTCGTGTGGAACTTCCTGCAATCGGTCCAGCGCTCGGATGTGATCCAACGTGTCTATGGACGGTGACAGGCCCCCGTGAAGACAGAATATCTTTGAAGGGAAAGAAAACAGAAATGTTACTTGAGAATTTCAATATTGGTTTTGACTCGGAGTAACAGGTTGACAGAGACATAAGACATGAGTGAACATGTATTTACAGCAGGCGGTAAAGCACAGATCATTTCCATGTAAAAGGACCCATGAGCACCAACGTGTTCATAGGAGCATATCAAACTGGGTGTCAAATGAAAGCTAAGGGTCTACATCTTTGGGAAATGCAAGCAGATACATTTTTCAACCATTTTCCATCTAAAACAATGTAATGGATTTGATTTCTAGACCTAAGGATAAAAAACGGGTCTTTGAAAACATCTACCAGAAAAAGTCTTAAAAAGGTATTAGAAATACATCAAAACACAATGTTGAAGACCCCTGACAACTAATAAACACATATTTACAAAGCAAGGTTATGCCATTGCACAGCCATAGGCTTCTACAAGCAAGTGTCACTGCTGAGGTTACTGCCTTTTTGAAGACTGTATTTCACAATATAATATAACCAAGGAGATATTCCAGTTTCAATAAATTCATAAAATGGCAGTTGCTTTTTTATTGACTGAATATACACTGAGTGTACAAAACATTAAGGACAACTGCTCTTTCCATGACAGACTGACCAGGTGAATCCAGTTGAAAGCTATGATCTCTTATTGATGTCACTTGTTAAATCCACTTCAAATCAGTGTAGATGAAAAGGAAGAGACAGGTTAAAGAAGGATTTTAAAGCCTTGAGACAATTGAGACATTTGAGATTGTGTATGTGTGACTTTCAAAGGTTGAATGGGCAAGATACAATATTGAAGTGCCTTTGAACGGGGTATGTGCCAGGTGTACCAGTTTGTGTCAAGAACTGCTACGCTGCTGAAATTCATGCTCAAGTTTCTCGTGTGTATCAAGAATGGTCCTCCACCCAAAGGACATCTAGCCAACTTGAAACAACTGTGGGAAGCATTGGAGGCAACATGGGCCAGCATCCCTGTGGAATGCTTTCAACATCTTGTAGAGTCCATGTCCCGACGAATTAAGGCTGTTCTGAGGGCGAAAGGGGGGTTGCAACTCAATATTAGGAAGGTGTCCTTAATGTTTTGTAAACTCAATGCATTTGGTGCAATTTATCTGTAAAGGCTATGATAAATTAGGCATTGTCGCATTGTGTTGGCATAGTTCTAAATGTGCACATATTTCTTCCCTTGTGTTCTAAATTATATATATTATTTCATTTGAGTACTCAAAAGAAAATCACGCAAGTACTCACATTCCAAAAATGTCAAATGCCCATCCCTAACCTATGTCCATGGACATGATTTCAATGTCCACAGACGTCATTTTTTGGGCCAGTGCGGCCTTGATTTGGCCCAAACAAAGGCGTCCATGATTGGTTCAGATTTGGTCTGAAACAACCAAATTTGGTCTTGTTTGGGGGCTGCGCTCATTAGAATAATAGCCAGTGTGTAGAATAATACCCATATACAGGGCTCTACATGTATATTTTTCATTGGTAGCACTTTTAAAAAGTTAGGAGTACCACATGAAATTTAGGAGCAGCAAAAAAAATGATTTTTTCAATTGAGATACAGCCTCTACTGGAACTATATGAATTCTATCTACTTTTGAAGTACATGTTGTGGCCTAGAAACTAATATGTAACACTGTAAATACATTTGTCTATTATAAAATGTTACGAATACCTGTCATTGAAATTACAAAGTCATTTGTGGAATATTAGATTTTACATTTTGTAAAAGCACTAATTTTCCTATTGAGGATGGATTACATTGAAAATTGTACTTTGTCTTTAAAAACGTCACGTACGTGATGACAACCAGCAAGAGATCGGTCATTGCTATGTTCATTGATCTCCTGAAGAAGCTATCCCTTTTCCTTTCTTTCTCTGCCTTCAAATGTTTGGATATACTGGTAAGGTTACCGGGTTGTTAGCTAGCTAGCCAACGAGGTAACATGACTGGACAAAGTGTAAACAAATGGTTATCGACGTCGACACGCGAGTAGTTTTAGAACAGAGCACGACATGGTTTATGAATGTAAAATACGGTCCGGGGGTCCGTTGTAGAAGGATAAAAAATGTTGCGCTGGTAATATGGGTCAGGTCTTTTGACGTGGTTGGGCAAGAAGCAAACTACGTTCGCTGTAGTTATGGTGCAACCATGATGCTAACAAATCTGCAGCCCTCGGAAACAACCGTACCGGGAAACGCTATCATTACAACAATTCTCCCAAAATACAACTCCTGGTCGCACAGCAACATGTTTTGTCACACTAGAGCCCTGCCCATATATGCAAAGGATGATATTGCATCTTTCTATCTTTGTGTAACTATTTAGTATACATCATGAAGCGAATGACATTCCTATCCACTATTATGCTATGCATTTCTGTGTAGTACAGAACAGGGACCCATGATGTAAATCCACTTCACTTACTGTAGTTCAAACTGTAGTTTCAAACTCATGGTGTCATGCCATAGCTGATATCATTCTTTCTGTAGACATCTTTGAATCTTAATTCGGAGTAGATATTTAACAGAGTTCTTGGAAAATGTGGTCGCATAATTGTATATATTTTTTTAAAGGGATTATACCGTAATTCTGTTACTAAACTTTGTATCTGCACAGTTCTTCCAGTAAATGTGTTTATGAAATGTGTGTAAATTGTTCAAACAACTCCTTATGCATATAGTTGTATGGTTTGTTGATCACCACCTCAAGCTGAACCTCGGCAAGACGGAGCTGCTCTTCCTCCCGGGGAAGGACTGCCCGTTCCATGATCTCGCCATCACGGTTGACAACTCCATTGTGTCCTCCTCCCAGAGTGCTAAGAACCTTGGCGTGATCCTGGACAACACCCTGTCGTTCTCAACTAACATCAAGGCGGTGACCCGTTCCTGTAGGTTCATGCTCTACAACATTCGCAGAGTACGACCCTGCCTCACGCAGGAAGCGGCGCAGGTCCTAATCCAGGCACTTGTCATCTCCCGTCTGGATTACTGCAACTCGCTGTTGGCTGGGCTCCCTGCCTGTGCCATTAAACCCCTACAACTCATCCAGAATGCCGCAGCCCGTCTGGTGTTCAACTTTCCCAAGTTCTCTCACGTCACCCCGCTCCTCCGCTCTCTCCACTGGCTTCCAGTTGAAGCTCGCATCCGCTACAAGACCATGGTGCTTGCCTACGGAGCTGTGAGGGGAACGGCACCTCCGTACCTTCAGGCTCTGATCAGGCCCTACACCCAAACAAGGGCACTGCGTTCATCCACCTCTGGCCTGCTCGCCTCCCTACCTCTGAGGAAGTACAGTTCCCGCTCAGCCCAGTCAAAACTGTTCGCTGCTCTGGCACCCCAATGGTGGAACAAACTCCCTCACGACGCCAGGTCAGCGGAGTCAATCACCACCTTCCGGAGACACCTGAAACCCCACCTCTTTAAGGAATACCTAGGATAGGATAAAGTAATCCTTCTAACCCCCCCCCCCCTTAAAAGAGTTAGATGCACTATTGTAAAGTGGTTGTTCCACTGGATATCATAAGGTGAATGCACCAATTTGTAAGTCGCTCTGGATAAGAGCGTCTGCTAAATGACTTAAATGTAAATGTAAATGTTTGTTAAACTTTGAAAGCAATGTTTTTTGTTTGGCATACATTTTACAAATAACCATTTTAGTCTCAGTGTAATTCCATTAGTGTGGAATTGCACCATAGAAGATTCAACTACATATCAAATAAAAATGCGAAACCTCTTACCTGAGTATCTACCAAGGCAGTGAGGGGAAGGTAATCGAAGAGGTCTGTGAAGTATTTCCATACGTTTGCATTGCCATACTTCCTTAGGCACTCGTCATAGAAGCCGTACACTTGTGTGATCTGTCTGCTTTCGTGGTTCCCCCGAAGGATTGTGATGCGTTCACGGTACCGAACCTGTGATCAAATGTTAAAAATACAGGGAATTACAAAACGGCACTGTTCAATGGAGACTAGTGCATTCTGTAAACGAGTGTCTCTCAGCATTGCATCACAAGGCCCCCCTTGTATAACTAACCATTCAGCTCTCTCATTAGTCAAATTAAAAAGTGAAAGGTAATTCAAAACTTGCAGGGGCGGTTTCCCTGACACATTAAGCCTAGTCCTGAAGTGAAAAACATTTGATGGAGATTCTTCATTGAGTTTGCTTTTTAATTCCAGGACTAGACTTCATCTGTGTCTGGAAAACTGGTCCCCAGTGTACAACTACAACAACTTGCCTTAAGTGATACAAGTAGCGTGACGGTTTCTACAGAGTAGTAGCCTCGGTCCACGTAGTCTCCCATGAACAGGTAGTTTGTGTCTGGAGACTTCCCTCCAATTCTGAAGAGCTCCATTAGGTCGTGGAACTGGCCGTGGACATCTCCACATACTGTGACTGGACATCGGACCTCCTGCACATTGGACTCCTTGGTCAGAATCTCCTTCGCCTGGACAAAACATAAAACACAAACATCATAAGGCTGTGTTGTGGGCTACATTGCATTACGTTTCAGTCCCCTCTCTTCCCAACTGTCATCTTCCCAAGACATAAATAGACTAATGACATTTGGCAAGCTAGTTGAATGCCAAAGCAGTTCCTAGAAACCATTGGACTGTGTAGGGCAGCTCTAAGAACAGTGCTGCCTGCTGGGCGCAACGCCGGTGGTGTTACAGAGGAAAACAGTCCACTACTGTTCTCTAATGAACGAGTGATTGCATGCAAGGCTATAGGTTGTCAATCTCTCCCTCTTTCTCAAAAAACATCAGTGCAGGTCTTTGATACACTAAGGGTTTAAGTGATTATAAGGCGCTTTGAGAACATCTACTCTCCCATGTTGAGAGTAGAGCAGGGATGTGTCACTGGGTTTGTGCCTGTGGGTCAAGATGAGAAATAACTTTTGATCTCAGCTCCAGGCAGCACCCTGAGGGGGAGAGAGCCACACTGGCAGATGGACGCCAAGGAGAAACAGAGTGACCAGGGCGAAAGCGGACTATGGTTAGTTTTGACCCAATTGCCCACAAAACAAGCCGGCTCCACGTGCCCTCACAACCATGCCGCATCAGGCCTTTCAATCAACTGCTGGCTGGGGTTTCTATAAAGCCATTCAATCATTCAGCCAAAAGGCAAATTCTAGATGCGTATTACACAAATCTGATATTTTTCCGAATTAATTTGAGTGGGAATTGAAGAGAGTCAGATAGGGCCAAGACTGGAAAAAAATTGTGGGTCAATGGGACTCTAATCTTGGTTAACCCAGAAGTAAAGTCTTGCGTAATTTGATCAGATACATACGTTTACGAGAGATTAGTGGGACTCAGAACCTCGGTAAACATGATTTGTACCAGAGTTAACAAATCCTAGAATATAGATCCTCTTAAATCAGTAACCTGAACCAACTGATCTGGGGATGTCTATATACACTGAGTATACCAAACATAAGGAACACCTTATTGAGAGGCTGACCCTCAGTCTGCTGCTCTCTCCCTCTGCTGAGAATGACCATCAGATGCAGGCACCATCAGCCCAGGAAAATAAAAACAAAAAGCTAATTATTGAAATTTGTGCTCACTCAGCTGTGCCTCACAAGTAATACAACAACGGATCTATTATCGGTGTGATCATATAGACTACCTCAAATGTTTAAAATGGCCCGAACAATGCATTGGCAGGTCAATTCAAGCAAAGCCAAAATGCGGTAATGTATTGGGCCTATATAGGGCTGTTGCGGTGACCGTATTACCGCCAAACCGGCGGTCACGAGCCATGAAGGCAGTCAAATTCCACATGACCGTTTAGTCACGGTAATTAGGCTTTCCCAAGCTCTGATGCAGCTGATGGTCATTAGTAGCCTACCTAACTTGCTAACTTCCTGGTACTCAGCACTCTATTGTCTCTCTAAATCACTCTGACATCAATGCAAATGTAATCGAAAATCTAATCAAACACTTCATGAGATCCCATGAGCTCAAGTTGCGCAACATTTCTATAGGCTATGCAATTGCGTGAGAAAACAGTGATGGCCTCTACTAAAAAGAGGCTACCATCAGCTTTCTATAGGCTAGGCCTACTATATTTAATTCTCAACTTTCCTAATATTAAGCATATTGCGTCTTTTTACAACAGGAGAATAGCCTACCTGGCTGGCATGAAAATGGACTACGGGAAAAGCGACCTCCATTCACTATTTAAGTGCAAAGATGACATGTATTTTTCCCCGCTGCCCCTGTTTCAATACAAGTGCATGATAAATGGTCCATTCTAAATAAAAATAAATAAAAATCATTTTATTTAGTATATTTGAAGACGAGATTAAAATCAAGAATAGTCTGATGGGTGACAATATTAGCCTATCACTTGTGAGTTAGATATTATCACTTGTGAATGACGCCCAGCATAAGAAACAATTCCTTTTTTTTGGCGACTATAGCCCATAGGCCTATATGTTTTAATAAGGTTTGTATCACAACTAAATTGGCCAAATAACTTCTTAAAATGAAGCCCATTAATCCACTTTACAAGGGGTGTACTGCCTAACTGGCATTCATAAGCAGTGGGTGAGTTTCAAGTTTAGGGAAGATCATTTCACCATAAAAAAATGCACCTTTATAATTAAAGCATTACATGCATAATTGCATTTGTGGTCACTTTTGATAATAATGTTTTCCGCTAATGGAACATTCACACTTATAGCCTATTACCATCTGCGCTTATAATGTGAAGAAATGGTCTAATAGTTTATCAACATTTCAAGCTAAATGTTCTGATCTGTTGCGTCAGCCACATTGTGTCAAAAAAAATTTTGATGCTAGTGGTTGTATTGATTTGGGATCTATCGCATCCCACAACCGTCCCAGACTGTTTGGGATATTTATTTCACGCACAGAATAGGTCAACTTTTGTACTATGTGGGATAGTAGATTGACATTGGCTAGTGTTTTTGCTGTTTGTTTGGCCTATTCATCTTGTTGGCTGACGAAAAGTAAATGTGGACAGTTTATCCAATATCTTCAATATGCACCTGGGAATTGGATAAGAACGCGCAGTTTCTGACGGCAAACCGTGTGAGTGGGATGCTTCGGATTGCGCAGCACACTGAGGGAGAAGGGCACAAGAGGCACTGACTTTTTTAGGGTGATTTACAGCCACAAAGGGGATGCCACCATGAAATTTGAGGCATTATCACATGCTTGTCAAATTGTGAATGAGACTATTTGAGTGTGTACAGTCTGCCCAAAAAACAAAGCAGAGCTCATGCCCTTCAAGCTACTTTTTTCAAATCAGTCTCATCATGCAGCCTTACAATGTATTAAAAATCAAAACATATAGCCCAACGTTTGTAGAACAACTAAAGTTACATTAATAACTCTAAATTAAGCGTATAGGAATACCTATTTCTTTGTTAAACACTCAGAATAGCCACATGTTCGCACTCCCTTAAATCGTTGATAAAATATTTAGATTTTATTCAGCTTTGTTCAATTGTACTCTTCATACTATAAAATAATGCCACGAAATTATAAGCAAATCTTATCTGCTAAATAAACTAGTGTAGCCCACAGCCATTTGGCATAGCCACATCAGGACGACTCAGTATGCTATTTTTTCCTTCTGAAATAGACTACATTTTCTTAATATTATGCTTTAGACATGTCTAAAATAAATAATGGATTTATTGTGAAGGGGTAGGCTATATTACATGGATTTATTAGACTTTAAAAAAATGTCTTGTAGGCTGTGTGGAAGCCAGCAGATGCTAAATGTGTTTAATTAACAGTCAATTAACCGTGATACCGACAGTTATTTGCATTAACACATTTAAAATGTGTTAATGTTGCATAGGCTTACGTTTTTTGAGTCACGTTAAAAAAAAAACGGTATATGTCAGCTTGCATCGACTCAAAGTGATCTTGACTTGAAAAAGGTTAACCACTGTTCTAGAGTTTTCCTTGTTAACACTATCAAAATGTCCCTTTAATGTTGCAATTGTGATTGAATCAAGGCAATATTAGCCACTTTCAATGGAACATACTGAAACAAAAGGAACTAGAAATGAGATTTTGTTGTAGGCAGAACGCATCAGAGTAGGATTCTATTGCGTTGACACGCATGACTCAACCCGTATTCTACACAGACTGGTGCAGCATAACCAATCAGAGTTGCAGTAGGCCAATATACAAATAGACCATTGCCATACATGGATATGTCCCTTTGAACTGGACTGTTTACAGCATGAGCGGTTGTGAGCAGATTGTTTCGAGATCAAAGCGAGAGCTGCATGTAACCACGTGTGCAAATTTTGTTCATACCCTTTGCTACTTATGGAGTTAGCCCAGTTCTAGACAATTTGTAGTCAGCAATAGGGGAGTGATTTCTTCCTACAAGAGCACAAAACGGGTACATTTATAGACATCTTTGAAAAGCGAGTCGGGTAAATAGCATTTTTTTGTCCAAAAGGGGCAGTGTTGTATTTTGAGACAGGCTAAATAGCCAATAGGCAGAGGGTAGCATAATTTGTCTGATTCTCTGTAATAGTGGTATGGGAATAATAATAATGCATTTTATTTTGTAAAGTGGTTTCTTGCATCAAACACCATTTTCAGTCAGATAAACAGGTTCATGTCAAGCATGTTTAAGTTTCATGGAATGTAGGCCCACATTGAACACCACACATTGGCTGCTACTGTAGGATGAATGACAGAACAGCTATTTCCATGTTAAAATGCTATTTCCACGTTTTGATGGTAGGCCACTCTGGTAGACCTACCTTATGATCAAAACAGTCACAGTAGCCTACTTGGCCACTGTTAAAACGAACTTAAAGGGGGTACAGCCTCAGTGTTCACAGTAAATGCCCGCTGGAAGTTTCACAACGTTCGAGTTCACGCTCAGCAGACCTGAAATTTGCTCAGTGCTGAAAGAAAAAAATGTAGGGAACATTTCTGGTCAGTCTACATCATGGAAACAGTAGATGTTTTTAATGTTTTATATACTCAGTGTTTATTGAATGGATGACTTAGCAGGTTACATAAATTGCTCACCCCTCATAACCGCACCTACTACAGAACTGCTTGTCCAGCGTCAGCTAGAAACCTTTGGCCTAGAATGTTGACTCTGTGAAATCAAACTACTTAACAACATGGTGGATGTCACCATCTTTGCACCAGTAGATCACATTTAACCAATTTAACATTTAACCTACCTTTAACCTTCCAAGGTGTCGAAAGTGTACTCTGTCATCACTCACAACACCGTTCTCAGAACAAAACACATTAACCATCACACGGGGGCAATCAGTAATTCAGAATCCAGTGATCCGAGTTTGATTCTCTTGTTGACCGCTCTGAGTAATACACAAGCAAACGTCTACCTGAAAGTCTTTGAGTCTGGTTTGCATGTGACGTTTTGTTGTTTCAGAGCTCCTGCTTCTCTGGGATCGTAACACTGAAGTCTCCTGGTGTAAGAATATGTTTTAAATACAAGAAAACAACAGCTTTTCAATGTGTTATGAGTGTGTTGCTGTGATGTAACAGCTTGCTTTTCTCCCTCTCCCCCATTCTTTAATTTGTATCCCAAGACAGAGGCTATTCCACCAGTGTTATATTGAGTCACAGAGCCCAGCAACAATGTGGGGGTGATGCAACTCAGAATCATTCACATCTACGGCTATTTTTACACTCGTTGCGCATTCTGCTGAACACATTACCAAAATTCACAGGGGATGGATGCATCAGACATCTCTGAGCAAATGTGTGCTCTCAAACCACACACACCACTACCATTATGCTTAGGCCTACCAATTTAGAGCTGTGAGGGACCTGCTCGATTATGTGCTCAGGAGTTTGTGAGACCGCTGACTAAGCATTTGACAACTCAGAGTTTGACTTGATGAAGTGACAAAATCCCCTTTACTTTAAACAAATTAGAGTGAATTCCTTCTAATCACCTGATTTTGACTGAGACTGAACTCCACAGGCGAATAGAACGTGATCGCCGACACCTTGTAGCTTAGTATTACATATTTGGCAATGGGCATTTCTTGCCAAGTACCATATCCATCCATACTGTAATCCTGGCCTCTAAGGCATCTCAGGACAATAAATCACATGTTTGTAAACAAGACAAAACAAGAACATGAGTAGATATATGGTTGTAGAACAGACAGTATTTAAGCAACCTAGTGAAAAGGGTATCAAGGAAGATTGAGGTTAAATCCCTGCTCAGACCGTTGATGGTGTACTGATGATGTGATAAAGGGAAACTTCTAACACACCCATTTCTGGCCCCATCCCATGACCGTTCTCCAGTTTAGGATGGATGAGGCATGTGTGTGTGTTTTACAAAAGGTTCTTCGAGAGTATGGTTCAGGGCCGACCCGCCCATTAGGCAGGATTAGGTGGCTGCCTAAAGCGGAAGATTGAAGAGGGCAGCATTTTCCCAACTAAACTGGCCAAGACACACCTCCAACACCACATAAAACCCTCGCATAATTCTGCCCCGAAAAACAAAGAAAACTTCTCGCCCAGTGGCATATGTGCTACGAAGATGAACGCTGATGCCGCCCCATGATATTCAGTGCCCACTTTGCTAAAGGCAGGGGCGTAAAATATGTATCTTGTCCATGCTCAGCTCACCTCTCCATGGTGCTGTAGGACAGACAGTGCTGTGGCGCTCCACTAACACTCCAAATGATGTAACCTAGAGTGCAGTCAGAAAGTATTCAGACACCTTCCCCTTTTCCACATTTTGTTATGTTACAGCCTTATTCTAAAATTGATTAAACTAAATAAATCCATCAATCTACACACAATACCCCATAATGACAAAGCAAAAAAACTGTTTAGACATTTTTGCAGATGTATTAAAAATAAAAAACAGAAACACGTAAGAAATGATGTGTGGCGCCTCGAGACAGGATTGTGTCGAGGCACAGATCTGGGGAAGGACACCAAACAATATCTGCAGCATTGAAGGTCCCCAAGAACAGAGGACTCCATCATTCTTAAATGGATGAAGTTTGGAACTACAAAGACTTTTCCTAGAACTGGCCACCTGGCCAAACTGAACAATCGGGGAAGAAGGGCCTTGGTCAGGGAGGTGACCAAGAACCCGATGGTCACTCTGTCAAAGTTCCAGAGTTCCTCTGTGGAGATGGGAGAAACTTCCAGAAGGACAACCATCTCTGCAGCACTCCACCAATCAGGCCTTTATGGTAGAGTGGCCGGACAGATGCCACTCCTCAGTAAGACACATGACAGACTACTTGGAGTTCGAGATTCCTTAAGGTGCCTTTTGGCAGAACATCAAAAACAAGATTCTCCGGTCTGATGAAACCAAGGTTGAACTCTTTGGCCTGAATGCCAAGCGTCATGTCTGGAGGAAACCTGGCACCGTCCCTACAGTGAAATATGGTGGTGGCAGCATCATGCTGTGGGGATGTTTTTCAGTGGCAGGGACTGGGAGACTAGTCAGGATCGAGGGAAACAGGACAACAGCCCTAAGCACACAGCCAAGACAACGCAGGAGTGGCTTCAGGACAAGTCTCTGAATGTCCTTGAGTGGCCCAGCCAGAGCCCGGACTTGAACACGATCTAACAACTCTGGCGAGACCTGAAGATAGCTGTGCAGCGACGCTCCCTTGACAGAGCTTGAGAGGATCTGCAGAGAAGTGGGGAAAAACTCCCCAAAGACAGGTATGCCCAGCTTGTAGCGTCATACCCAAGAAGACTCAAGGCTGTAATGGCTGCCAAAGATGCTTCAACAAAGTACTGAGTAAAGGGTCTGAATACTTATCTAAATGTGATATATCCGTATTATTATTTTTAAATACATTTGCTAACATTTAAAAAAAATAATAACATATTTCTTTGTCATTATGGGGTATTGTGTGTAGATAGTTTGTCAATTTAATTCATTTTAGAATAAGGCTGTAACGTAACAAAATGTGGGAAAAGGGAAGGGGTCTGAATACTTTCCGAATGCTCTGTATGTATGTACAGTTGAAGTCGGAAGTTTACATACACCTTAGCCAAATACATTTACTCAGTTTCACAATTCCTGACATTTAATCAGAGTAAAAATTCCTGTTTTAGGTCAGTTAGGATCACCACTTTATTTTAAGAATGTGAAATGTCAGAATAATAGTCGAGAATGATTTATTTAAGTTTTTATTTATTTCATCACATTCCCAGTGGGTCAGAAGTTTACATACACTCAATTAGTATTTGGTAGCATTGCCTTTAAATGGTTTAACTTGGGTCAAATGTTTTGGGTAGCCTTCCACAAGTTGGGTGAATTTTGTCCCATTCCTCCTGACAGAGCTGGTGTAACTGAGTCAGGTTTGTAGGCCTCCTTGCTCGCACATGCTTTTTTAGTTCTGCCCACAAATATTCTATGGGATAGAGGTCAGGGCTTTGTGATGGCCACTCCAATACCTTGACTTTGTTGTCCTTAAGCTATTTTGCCACAACTTTGGATGTATGCTTGGGGTCATTGTCCATTTGGAAGACCCATTTGCGACCAAGCTTTAACTTCCTGACTGATGTCTTGAGATGTTGCTTCAATATATCCACATAATTTTCCATCCTCATGATGCCATCTATTTTGTGAAGTGCACTAGTCCCTCTTGCAGCAAAGCAACCCCACAACATGATGCTGCCACCCCCGTGCTTCATGGTTGGGATGGTGTTCTTCGGCTTGCAAGCGTCCCCCTTTTTCCTCCAAACATAACGATGGTCATTATGGCCAAACAGTTCTATTTGTTTCATCAGACCACAGGACATTTCTCCAAAAAGTATGATCTTTGTCCCCATGTGCAGTTGCAAACCGTAGTCTGGCTTTTTTTTTATGGCGGTTTTGGAGCAGTGGCTTCTTCCTTGCTGAGCAGCCTTTCAGGTTATGTCGATATAGGACTCGTTTTACTGTGGGTATAGATACTTTTGTACCTTTTTCCTCCAGCAACTTCACAAGGTCCTTTGCTGTTGTTCTGGGATTGATTTGCACTTTTTGCACCAAAGTACGTTCAACTCTAGGAGACAGAACTCGTCTCCTTCCTGAGCGGTATGACGGCTGCGTGGTCCCATGGTGTTTATACTTGCATACTATTGTTTGTACAGATGAATGTGGCACCTTCAGGCATTTGGAAATTTCTCCCAACGATGAACCAGACTTTTGGAGGTCTACAATTTTTTTTCTGAGGTCTTGGCTGATTTCTTTTGATTTCCCCATGAGGTCAAGCAAAGAGGCACTGAGTTTAAAGGTAGGCCTTGAAATACATTCAACGGTACACCTCCAATTGACTCAAATTATGTCAATTAGCCGATCAGAAGCTTCTAAAGTCATGACATCGTTTTCTGGAATTTTCCAAGCTGTTTAAAGGCACAGTCAACTTAGTGTATGTAAACTTCTGACACACTGGAATTGTGATATAGTGAATTATAAGTGAAATAATCTGTCTGTAAACAATTGTTGGAAAAATTACTTGTGCCATGCACAAAGTAGATGTCCTATCCGACTTGCCAAAACTATAGTTTGTTAACAAGAAATTTGTAGAGTGGTTGAAAAACGAGTTTTAATGACTTCAACCTAAGTGTATGTAAACTTCCGACTTCAAATGTATGTATGTATGTATGTACGTACATATTGTAGAAAGAGCATGTAGCCTCTGTGGCCTTTTCTGTAGCCTACAGGGCAACCAAATTTATGACAATGTCATGAGACCCACACTTTTTACATAATTCCTGTTTCCGATCAAATAGCCTAAATGGCGCCTTATCAATAAAAACATTCTTTAACGTGAATATGAATTAACATGTTAACAAACACACCATATCCTAAAAACATGACAGGTCAAAGTAAATGGACAATAGCCTATCTATGGAATGAAATGAAGCTACTCACGACTGCTGTCCTGGAGTTTCACTCAGTGGGCTAAATTTACATTATAATTAGCGATTTCAAGTTAGTAGGCCTATTCGTCAATTTCTGATCATGGCAAAGAAGAAAAAAAGGCTACGAACTGCCTTTTCCAAGATAATGCAATGCCTGATAAACTTGGGTAGCTGACATAGGATTGAGCGTGACCTTCACTTTTGGGGAAGCTAAGAACATATCCTACCATTTCTAAACGATCTGTGATCCAGTTATGATTTTCATATTCGCACAACAGTTTAATTTCAATAACATTTTCATTTCTAAAAATCATTGTCACGTGGTTACAAAAATGACAAAGGCTCAGCTTATTATTTGTGGTGTTCAGAAATCAGACATCCCCAAATGGGCACTTTCCTACATTTGCACGCAGCATGGCAGGCAGTCTACTTTATGCATGCTAAAAGGGGTCTACACACAATACGCAGAACAGGGCCGACGGAACATAGTGCAGCATTGCAGTGTTGTTTATCGTCACAAAAGGGGCAGCTCCTTGTAAGACGCTCAGTCATTCAAGTTTTTTTCTACCTGGAAATTGAGACCCGACAGACCATTCCTTGCAAAGACTGAGGGGCAGTATTGAGTGAGTTTTGCAATGGAAGTCCCACCCCTGTGTCTACGTCACGTATTTTCCGGTATCCCTTGTGGTATAAACACAGAAGAGATGGATGGACGTTCTGCTACTTCGCTTCTACTACTTGCAAGCTTCCTTTTTAACTTTATTTTGCGCAATTATGTCTTTTTGAGGAGCGTCTGTGCAAACAGGTGAGACAGGGGAACCTTTACAACCCTTCGATACGGTTGTATTCAGACAAGCTTGCAAAAGACAGCAGCTGGAGGGAGATATCATGAAATTTGAACAAATCTACAGGTGGTTCGTAGCCCCTTAAATTCATCATCTCCCCAGCCTGGTTCATCACCTCTCCGGCCCCTCTCCCCAAGGCCCATCTTACCAACACTCGACGCACTCCATCAACCACCATCTCCCAAACCCAGCTTCAATGGCCGGAAGAGGAAGAATGTGGAGGATCCTTTGGACACTGACATTATGCAGCAGGTGCATGACTTTAGGAAACAGCAGCAGTGTTCAGCAAAGGCCGTCAATGACGGCATGGTACCATGGATGGTGTCTGTTCCTGCTGATCAAGGTCGTTTGTCAGGGACAAGACAATGTACTCTCACTGGACCATCGATCAGTGCTCCGTCCGCTCGAGTGATCCCCCAAAAATTGGTGTTTGCTTTTCTTCTTCACACTTTAGGATGGTGTAATTTTAATTTAATTTTGTGCATTTTTTATTATATTTAGTAATTCACATGTTACTGGTGTTTACTTTTTCTATTGTTTCCTGCCATTATGGTAGTCTGATTTGTAAAGTGAGAATAAGAAAAACAGCAAAACCAAGTGTGTAGCTCACATGATAAACAGTCATCCACCAGAGGAAGAGAACATACTTTGTGTGCACATGTTTTCCAAACCACATTCACTGTAGGGTGTGACACGTGACAGCAGCATCCTGGAAAGACACTTGACCAGCTGGTGTGAAGTAGTCCTTGAGGTTGTTGCGCTTGTCTATAGCAACTCTGGTTGCCCTTTATGTCGACATGTTTATTGAGTCCAGGAAGCTGGTGTCCCCTTGTACCAGCTGTCTACATCTCCTGGGTGCAAGTCCCCAGTGGGTGTGGAGTGGTCAACAAATGTGAGGTGGAGGGGCACGCCGCTGAAACAAGTCGGCAAATCTGGCAACAGACATCGAAAGTATTAAATGCATTTCCTCGTCAATGCTTCGCATAGGTTGGACAAGAAACGTGTATTCGCCATCATCCCCCTTGTATTTTTCAGTGGATTAACCATTTTCTCCAGGTTTTTTTCCCTCCTCCTGAGTAGTAAGAGCAGTCCAAGCTCTTGCTGTTCAAACTTCAGCAATTGCAATTCATAGAGAGACACGTTTGCTTCTGCGGCAAAAAAAAAAAGCGTTGTAAAGTATAGAACACCAGACTAGCCTGACATGTAGCTAGCTAGCATTTGTAAACAGACATAACACCAGATACAGAAGTTCAAATGTCATCGCGAGCTAGTCAAAAAGAGGGCCTTGACCCCTCTTGCTTGGTAAACTATTCTGGCTCCCCAAGCCCCCTAGTGGATATACACGATACAAGTTGGACTTCCTCTGTGTAAAACGCAACGAAACGACTCCACCCACCTAATCCATGTAGCCGCCTTTAGGCATGCACACTCCCTCAACATTAACAAGACAGCGAAAGAAACCAGACACATGCTCATTGCTCACACGGAGCGCACCAAACAAAACAAAAAAATATATATATATATATATATTTTTTTTTTTACAAAACTCGTAAATGGTGGTATGAAATAAACCCTTAACTTGTTTCTCACAAGTGTGAACTCTGCAAACAACATTTCCACTCCGAGAATGATAACTAAATACGAATGAAAATAGCATTAACAAACGTATGTAACCAAATGACGGGGATTAACGGTAAATGTACTACTGGTGACATGTAATGGGAAATTAATACAAAATAAATAATCAAAAAGCAAACAAACACAATGAAACAATTGATGCTAAAGAATTGGTGGGAGACAGCTGAGCGGCTTCTGGAGAGCAATGTGCCTAGAGCCTCACCACCCACCCCTCCCTCCTTGTCTCAACATTTGAAATTATACTCAAGACACATTATCTATACACATATTTTAGATGCTTTTCACTGACAGCCACCACTCAATAATCATTTAGGCCTATTGTCACGCGTGCTGCCCAAATTACGGACTTTCCAATTTCTAATTTTTTTACGAAGCTAGTGATCCTCTGTGGTTAAGTCATGTTCTCTTATGAAGTATTTTGAATTTTGTAATTTATTTCTGTAAAGACTGGAATTATTATTATTTTGGCAAATGTATTTCAATTTACTTGATAATGCGGCGTCTGATATTCAGAGCTTGAATAGCTAAAATGACTTAAGTCTGTCGTCAGGTATCAAGACTAAAGCCACTGCAACCACCACATGGATAGGCATTAATTAAAGTGCATTGTGGGCCGTAGAGCCTAGGCGACTATTCTACTTTGCGGTGATAGAAAGGCTGCATTTTTTTTTGACAGCATATCGGTCAGACCAGGCCTAGTATGACTGGATTTCCAACATAAATTGTGCCAGTACTAAACAGACATGTTATGGTTTGTCATTTAGATGTTCCGGACAAGCATGTTTATATGACTGAATGAATGCAACCGTTTGGCGTCTCCAATGAACAATACACATTGCTGCAGTAAAATGCTAAACCGGTTTTACAGCTCAGCAGAATGAGAAGTTCAATGTGATGTACAAAATCGGCGCCATTTTAAGAATGTCTGGGGCGAGTGTAAGCGTAGAAAAGCCGCATTCGAGTTGTTCTATAATGTGCAAGCCATGTGTGTTACTATTTCTGAAAGGTTGACGAGAAGTTTAGATACTGTAGACTACATGAGAAAGTAAGCTATGGAAATATAAATGTCTGCTCTTGAAACTAGACAGGATTATGTATGCTACTTGGCAAGTAGGAAGTGCTGACAGACAAGCTCCACAACATGTATCGCCCGCTGAATGTTACTGTACACAAACATTTTGAGATGGAAAGTCATTAATTTCCGTATACCATACCTTTTCGCACAGAGTTTTGACTTGGCTCTCCGACAGCTGTTTACATTCGGTGACTTGTTCGATCCATAGGTCGATCTCCTTCGTAAAACACTTCTCATCCATTTCTGGTTGTTATTTCGGGTAATTCAGTGGCACAACAATTGGCGCTATTTACCCAAATACTCGAAATCCTCCGCAAACTTGTCAACCCGGTTCCTATTGCTGAAAGTATATAAGGAGGGGGGGGAAAGCTGACTAGGAAATGTATAGACGTCAGTTGCGCCTGTCCCACCCGAGGCCGTGATCCACTCCGACACAAATACCAAAGTCAGGTTCGACTAGATGGGATACAGCTTTTGTCAAGATTGGACTTTTCGTAGCAGGTTAATCGGTCTTGACGAGAAAGGATGCAGCTTTTGTCAAATTTGACTTTTCGCAGCAGGTTAGGAGAATTGGGTTAGCTACAATTAAGAAAATAAAAACTTTGTACGTTAATTTGACAAAAGATGTACCCCTTCTAGACATGACCATGAAAGTACCACCTACTTGCTGGTGCAATGCTGCGTTCATGTCCTATCGAAGTTATCGGAAGTTATAGTTCCGACAGGGATTTTTCACTTGAACTACCCTTCAAATACGAATTACAAATGGGGAAACAGATTTTGTTGCCTAGTTGTGACGTTCCACTGTTGACCTTTTTACCTTTAAAATAAAAGATGACAAAAAAATCTGTTTTTGACAACTACATTATGCCCATGTTATCTTATGTAGTTTCTTGCAATAGCCCTCTATGACTTTAAAGAGTATTTCTCTCAAAACTGTGATTCCTAAAAGAAGTGTCTGAGATTTGGTCAAGATTTGTCCAAAATCCTAAATGAATCAGATATTACCAGGGTCAGCTATATACCATATGGACTCCTTATTCGTGTCCTCACATTGAGATATCTGGAGGATAAAATCCTGAGAAGTAGAAGGGGGAAAAAAGAAAATGTTAAAACTGTTGAAGTTATATATGATCTGTTTCCACCAAAGTTTGTACAAAAAATATATTGTTATCATTTATTTTCAGTCAAATGTTGGTTAGGGTCATGACCCATCCACTGTCAAGACTGGGTTAAGAATTCACATCACCTCTCAATGGTAGTATTGTTCCCTCCAAAACCGTACGAAAAAAAACATTGCAATTACGAGTTACTTTGACATAGACCTCAATTAAGTAAGGCCTCCTAGGGAGTTAATAGCAGCAATGGTAAATATAATACATGTCTGTCCCTATGCAAATCGTTGTCACAATATTATTTCCCTGGTCCGTGAAATTGGATGATGGTAATGATGGTATTATGGAGTCTTCTTCCCTTCCTCTGCTCCTTCCTCGAGTGCTTTAATCTACATTTAGAAACCATACTTAATCTGCACAGAGAAAACCGCATGTTGTTTACACATAGGGTAACGTTGGAAATTACATTTACATAGAAGAGTGAAATATTCAGTATCAAACAGCATGTTGTCGGCACAGTTGAGCTTACTTATCAGGTTTTCAGAATCAAACATGGTCTTCTTTTGAATATACTTCTCTGATCTGATATATTCTTCAGTAAGCAGAAAGGATTGTTCAGGAGGTTAACAGATATTGCCATCTTCTAAGTATTAAACCTAGAAGAAACAGAATTAATTTGAATGTCATCTATATTCCTCCATGCAAGCTACTCCTCTCCCTCTCTCCCTGTGTGTGTGTGTGTGTGTGTATGTGTGTGTGTGTGTGTGTGTGTGTGTGTGTGTGTGTGTGTGTGTGTGTGTGTGTGTGTGTGTGTGTGTGCGTCAGCACTGTCTGTTTTGCCCAGCTGGAGCACTATCCATGACAAAAACATAACCCTTGTCCTCAATCACCACCGCCATCTCCCTCATGTTCCCTCCACACTGAATTTCCATAAAAAATGACAAGTCCTGCACAGAGACCCAGGCACTAGGACCACATCATCAAAATTTTGATTAGCATTTCAATTCCACGAAAAAATGCAGGATTGGTTATCATAAATTCATTCTGCTCGATGGCTTTGTCTTTGCGATGACAAGCCACCAGAACAAAGAGCTGAGGAGGTCAGTGGGAAGACACATTGAATACTACTGATCAGTCAGTATTTTGATTAACTTCGTTACCATAGAAAGTATAAACATAGTTTATGTTTGAGAAATAGAGATTAAAATCTGCCACGCCAACAAGAAAAAAACTATGACACCAGCCAATCAAATTCAGTCTATGACCATTCTGGGAGATCAATATCTCATTGTTGAAAGACATGTTGCTATGAAGTTGCAGTTCCCTAATTAAATCTCCCAATGAACAATGACGCATGTAATTAGTCATTTAGTAAATCACTTTCCTCATAATGAATAACTGTGAATGGTAGGAACAATCCTTGTTTTTACAGTTTGACAAAGACAACCCTTTACAATTCTCAGAAGGCAATGATATGTACAGTTGAAGTCGGAAGTTTACATACACTTAGGTTGGAGTCATTAAAACTCGTTTGTCAACCACTCCACAAATTTCTTGTTAACAAACTATAGTTTTGGCAAGTCGGTTAAGACATCTACTTTGTGCATGACACAATACATTTTTCCAACAATTGTTTACAGATTATTTCACTGTATCACAATTCCAGTGGGTCAGAAGTTTACATACACTAAATTGACTGAGCCTTCAAACAGCCTGGAAAATTCCAGAAAATGATGTCATGGCTTTAGAAGCTTCTGATAGGCTAATTGACATAATTTGAGTCAATTGGAGGTGAACCTGTGGATGTATGTCAAGGCCTACCTTCAAACTCTGTCTCTTTGCTTGACATCATGGGAAAATCAAAGGAAATCAGCCAAGACCTCAGAAAAAGAATTGTAGACCTCCACAAGTCTGGTTCATCCTTGGGAGCAATTTCCAAACACTTGAAGGTACCACGTTCATCTGTACAAACAATAGTACGCAAGTATAAACACCATGGGACCACGCAGCCGTCATACCGCTCAGGAAGGAGACGTGTTCTGTCTCTTAGAGATGAACGTACTTCGGTGCGAAAAGTACAAATCAATCCCAGAACAACAGCAAAGGACCTTGTGAAGATGCTGGAGGAAAAAGGTGCAAAAGTATCTATATCCACAGTAAAACGAGTCCTATATCGACATAACCTGAAAGGCTGCTCAGCAAGGAAGAAGCCACTGCTCCAAAACCGCCATAAAAAAGCCAGACTACGGTTTGCAACTGCACATGGGGACAAAGATCGTACTTTTTGGAGAAATGTCCTGTGGTCTGATGAAACAAAAATAGAACTGTTTGGCCATAATGACCATCGTTATGTTTGGGGGAAAAAGGGGGAGGCTTGCAAGCCGAAGAACACCATCCCAACCATGAAGCACGGGGGTGGCAGCATCATGTTGTGGGGTGCTTTGCTGCAGGAGGGACTGGTACACTTCACAAAATAGATGGCATCATGAGGATGGAAAATTATGTGGATATATTGAAGCAACATCTCAAGACATCAGTCAGGAAGTTAAAGCTTGGTCGCAAATGGGTCTTCCAAATGGACAATGACCCCAAGCATACTTCCAACGTTGTGGCAAAATGGCTTAAGGACAACAAAGTCAAGGTATTGGAGTGGCCATCACAAAGCCCTGACCTCAATCCTATAGAAAATTTGTGGGCAGAACTGAAAAAGCGTGTGCGAGCAAGGAGGCCTACAAACCTGACTCAGTTACACCAGCTCTGTCAGGAGGAATGGCCCAAAATTCACTCAACTTATTGTGGGAAACTTGTGGAAGGCTACCCGAAACATTTAACCCAAGTTAAACAATTTAAAGGCAATGCTACCAAATACTAATTGAGTGTATGTAAACTTCTGACCCACTGGGAATGTGATGAAAGAAATAAAAGCTGAAATAAATCCTTCTCTCTACTATTATTCTGACATTTCACAGTCTTAAAATAAATTGGTGATCCTAACTGACCTAAGACAGGGAATTTCTACTCTGATTAAATGTCAGGAATTGTGAAAAACTGAGTTTAAATGTATTTGGCTAAGGTGTATGTAAACTTCGGACTTCAACTGTATTTAGGATTATTAATAATTTCTGACATTACAACATTTCATCCACTCACACAAACACAATATTTCTGATTATGGAGCCCTGCTTTGTGTTTTCCCCCCGAGATGGGCATTGTTCCATGATTGGCAGGGATATAACCACATTATTTGGTATCCTCGTGTGACAAGAGGACATTCAGTATAACTGCCTCTCAAATGGCACCTTACTCCCTACATAGTGCACTACTTTGGCCCTGGTAAAAAAATAAGTGCACTATAAAAGAGAATAGGGTGCCATTTGGGACACATCATATAACGACAGAGGCCTGGGCAGTGGCTTGTTTGGACGGTTTTAGAACAACAAGAAGCTGGGTTGTTTTGGACACTCCCTGCACCAGACCATCGGGAGGCATTTACAGGTAACACAATACAGAAGAGATGTGGGCCTAATCATAGAGTAACATTATTCCGGCCACATGCTCTGTCCTGGAGCCACGAGCTGCTGCGACACCCCATTAAGTATGAACTAGGCACATTAATGTTCTTGAATAAGTCAATGGATGTTTATCTCTGACCTTATGTGATAAAGGTTATTTGAATTGAATAATACAGGTGCAATTGAATAATACAGGTGCTACAGTACCTACCTCTCTTTTCATTCTCATTCAGTGCTCATAGGGTTTGGTTTTGGGCCAATTTCTTTTGGATTTCAATTCAACCAGACAGATTCCTTTTGGAAATGATGCTTAATCAAGTCTGGGAGCAGATTCAATTTGGGGGTTTGATTTACCATGGGCGTGTGTTTTCCCAATCCTCTAACAGTAATGGCTAAGATTTGGTGAGGGTATGATGATCCTGGATCTGAGAAAAAGGACAACTTCTACCCAGAGCTTTCCAGTCGATCACGAAGTAGAAAGACCAGTAGGATAGACAAAGGTACAGCAACCATGACAATGCAGTTTACCATATGTAGACTTCAGCTCTATCTGGTGGCCATACACAGGAAGTCCAGGGAAGCGTACATCTCTTACATCTCAAATCAAATTGTATTTGTCACATGCACCGTATACAACAGGTGTAGGTAGACCTTACCGTGAAATGCTTACTTACTTACTTAACAAACAATGCAGTTCAAGAAATAGAGTTAATCAAATATTTATTAAATAAACTAAAGTGTAAAAAAATCGAATCAATCAAAAAGTAACACAATAAATGTACATAACAATAACGAGTCTATATACAGGGGGTACTGGCACCGAGTCAATGTGCAGAGGTACAAAGTGACTATGCATCTCTCACTGACTTTAACTTATTTTTAGCCAGACTGAACACCTCAACCTGCAAGTTATTATGGCTGTCACTCTGCAATACAACCAAAAACAACACAATCCTAAACATAAACACTAACATAAACACACATGCAATATCTTCATGTTCTAATCAACAGACAACAAGTCAAGTATACATTAATTAAATATAATCACCTACTTATTGAATTCACAGTCGTCTATTTGTCCGTAACTGTACTATCATGACCTACATACACACTTGTCAGGGGAAAACAACAACATTTATTTACAAAGTAGAGGTGATAAAGTACTATGTTCAACACCAGAAAATGTTAATAGTTGTTTGCTACCATATTGTATAACCTTGTACATACGAAATGTAAGCTATGACATTTTTATTGTGTCCATTGATTTAATATTGCGGTCACCATTGCATTCCACCTGCTTTAGCACTGTCTTCCATGTGGTTTAGCCTGATGCCAGAAAGGGTTTAAAAATATAAGACACTATGTTCTGAACATACTGGGCGAGATGTTAGGAAAACCACAACATTACTGTGGGGTGAATCAGGGCATCCCTTCGGGAATAGAAACAATGACAGAAAGCTTGGCAGCGCCACAATGCTTGTTGTATTCATAGACACCTCACCAACATGCTGTTACTGACATGGGCTTGGGCCAGATGTCAAGCATGTTGTATAATAGCTTTAGTGTTTCATCGTTTTTGTTTATTTACGTGCTTGTTTTTTTCCATGTATGCTTATATGTCCCCTTTACATTAACTTCTCACACCTGCTCTTACATACTTGAGACGGGGTAAAAGTCAGCTGACTGCTCCCAATGGCCAGGTAAGTAGGGCTCGGCCGCCTCTTTACCTTATCAGTCCTACAAACACGGACACAAGTAGGAGAATCTCTGACTTGGTATACCCTACCAAAGCATACTTTACCAGGATGAAATGTCAGTGTGCCTGCCAAAAGTATTCATACCCCTTGGATTTCTTCACATTTTATTGTGTTACAAAGTGGGATTAATAAAAAAGGTATACAGTTGAAGTCGGAAGTTTACATACACTTGGGTTGTTTTTCAACCACTCTACACATTTCTTGTTAACAAACTATAGTTTTGGCAAGTCGGTTAGGACATCTACTTTGTGCATGACACAATACATTTTTCCAACAATTGTTTACAGACAGATTATTTCACTTATAATTCACTATATCACAATTCCAGTGGGTCAGAAGTTTACATACACTAAGTTGACTGTGCCTTTAAACAGCTTGGAAAATTCCAGAAAACGATGTCACGGCTTCAGACGCTTCTGATAGGCTAATTGACATAATTTGAGTCAATTGGAGGTGAACCTGTGGATGAATTTCAAGGCCTACCTTTGCTTGACATCATGGGGAAATCAAAAGAAATCAGCCAAGACCTCAGAAAAAAAATTGTATAGACCTCCACAAGTATGGTTCATCCTTGGGAGCAATTTCCAAATGCCTGAACGTACCATGTTCATCTGTACAAACAATAGTATGCAAGTATAAACACCATGGGACCACACAGCCGTCATAGCGCTCAGGAAGGAGACGCTTTCTGTCTCCTAGAGATGAACGTACTTAAACAATTTAAAGGCAATGCTACCAAATACTAATTGAGTGTATGTAAACTTCTGACCCACTGGGAATGTGATGAAAGAAATACAATCTGAAATAAATCCTTCTCTCTACTATTATTCTGACATTTCACATTCTTAAAATAAAGTGATGATCCTAACTGACCTAATACAGGGAATTTCTACTAGGATTAAATGTCAGGAATTGTGAAAAACTGAGTTTAAATGTATTTGGCTAAGGTGTATGTATACTTCCGACTTCAACTGTATATACAGTGGGGCAAAAAAGTATTTAGTCAGCCACCAATTGTGCAAGTTCTCCCACTTAAAAAGATGAGAGAGGCCTGTAATTTTCATCATAGGTACACTTCAACTATGACCGACAAAATGAGAAAAAAAATCCAGAAAACCACATTGTAGGATTTTTAATGAATTTATTTGCAAATTATGGTGGAAAATAAGTATTTGGTCAATAACAAAAGTTTATCTCAATACTTTGTTATATACCCTTTGTTGGCAATGACAGAGGTCAAGTCTTCACAAGGTAAGTCTTCACAAGGTTTTCACACACTGTTGCTGGTATTTTGGCCCATTCCTCCATGTAGATCTCCTCTAGAGCAGTGATGTTTTGGGGCTGTTGCTGGGCAACACGGACTTTCAACTCCCTCCAAAGATTTTCTATGGGGTTGAGATCTGGAGACTGGGTAGGCCACTCCAGGACCTTGAAATGCTTCTTACGAAGCCACTCCTTCGTTGCCCGGTCGGTGTGTTTGGGATCATTGTCATGCTGAAAGACCCAGCCACGTTTCATCTTCAATCCCCTTGCTGATGGAAGGAGGTTTTCACTCAAAATCTCACGATACATGGCCCCATTCATTCTGTCCTTTACACGGATCAGTCGTCCTGGTCCCTTTGCAGAAAAACAGCCCCAAAGCATGATGTTTCCACCCCCATGCTTCACAGTAGGTATGGTGTTCTTTGGATGCAACTCAGCATTCTTTGTCCTCCAAACACGACGAGTTGAGTTTTTACCAAGAAGTTATATTTTGGTTTCATCTGACCATATGACATTCTCCCAATCTTCTTCTGGATCATCCAAATGCTCTCTAGCAAACTTCAGACGGGCCTGGACATGTACTGGCTTAAGCAGGGGGACACGTCTAGCACTGCAGGATTTGAGTCCCTGGCGGCGTAGTGTGTTACTGATGGTAGGCTTTGTTACTTTGGTCCCAGCTCTCTGCAGGTCATTCACTAGGTCCCCCCGTGTGGTTCTGGGATTTTTGCTCACCGTTCTTGTGATCATTTTGACCCCACGGGGTGAGATCTTGCGTGGAGCCCCAGATCGAGGGAGATTATCAGTGGTCTTGTATGTCTTCCATTTCCTAATAATTGCTCCCACAGTTGATTTCTTCAAACCAAGCTGCTTACCTATTGCAGATTCAGTCTTCCCAGCCTGGTGCAGGTCTACAATTTTGTTTCTGGTGTCCTTTGACAGCTCTTTGGTCTTGGCCATAGTGGAGTTTGGAGTGTGACTGTTTGAGGTTGTGGACAGGTGTCTTTTATACTGATAACAAGTTCAAACAGGTGCCATTAATACAGGTAACGAGTGGAGGACAGAGGAGCCTCTTAAAGAAGAAGTTACAGGTCTGTGAGAGCCAGAAATCTTGCTTGTTTGTAGGTGACCAAATACTTATTTTGATGAAAATTGATGAAAATTACAGGCCTCTCTCATCTTTTTAAGTGGGAGAACTTGCACAATTGGTGGCTGACTAAATACTTTTTATCCTGAAGGATCTGGAGAAGGTCTGTATGGAGGAGTGGGCCAAAATCCCTGCTGCAGTGTGTACAAACCTGGTCAAGAACTACAGGAAACGTATGATCTCTGTAATTGCAAACAAAGGTTTCTGTACCAAATATTAAGTTCTGCTTTTCTGATGTATCAAATACTTATGTCATGCAATAAAATGCAAATTAATTACTTAAAAATCATACAATGTGATTTTCTGGATTTTTTTTTTAGATTCCGTCTCTCACAGTTGAAGTGTACCTATGATAAAAATTACAGACCTCTACATGCTTTGTAAGTAGGAAAACCTGCAAAATCGGCAGTGTATCAAATACTTGTTCTCCCCACTGTATATGTCAACAATCTACACAAAATACTCTGTAATGTCAAAGTGGAAGAATTTTTGAAAACATTTTTTAAAGATTAATAGAAATAAATTAAATGACTAAAATATAGCTGTTGCATACAGTGGCTTGCGTACAGTGGCTTGCGAAAGTATTCACCCCTCTTAGTATTTTTCCTATTTTGTTGCCTTACAACCTGGAATTATTGGCCACTCAGGAACATTCACTGTCTTCTTGGTAAGCAACTCCAGCGTAAATTTGGCATTGTGATTTTGGTTATTGTCCTGCTGAATGGTGAATTCCTTTCCGAGTGTCTGGTGTAAAGCAGACTGACGTCGCTTTTCCTCGAGAATTTTGTCTATGTTTAACACCATCCGTTTCCTTTTATCCTAAAAGACTCCCCAGTATTTGCAGATGTCAAGCAAACCCATACCATGATGCAGCCACCACCATCCTTTAAAATAAGGAGGCATTTACTCAGTGATGTGTTGTGTTGGATTGTCCCCAAACATAAAGCTTCGCATTTAGGCCAAAAAGTGTATTCCTTTTTTTTTCAGTATTACTTTAGTGTCTTGTTTCATGCAAGATGCATGTTTTGAAATATTTGTATTCTGTAAATTTGTATTATTCCTTTCACTCTGTCGTAAGTCATTATTGTGGAGTCATTACAATGTTGTTGATCCATCCTCAGTTTTCTTCCATCACAGCCATTGAATCACCAATGGCCTCATGGTAACATCCCTGAGCAGTTTCATTCCTGTCCTGTTGCTCAGTTCAGAAGGATGACTATATGTTTGATGTGTCTGTGTGGTTTAATACATAATCCACAGCATTATTATTAACTTGAACATGCTTAAAGATATAGTCAATGTCTGATTTGTTATTGTTACATATCTACCAATCACTGCCCTTATTTAGGAGGCTTTCGAAAAGCTCCCTGGTCTTTGTAGTTGAATCTGTGCTTGAAGTGAAATACTTGACTGAGGGACCTTACATATGTTGTATGTATGGGGGACGGAACGGTTAGTTATAGAAAAAATCATGTCAACCCTTATATTATTTCCCACAGAGTGAGTCCATGTAACTTATTATATGATTTAAACCAAATGTTACTCCTGAACTAATTTAGGCTTATTTGAACAAAGTGGCTGAATACTTATGCATTGACTATATTTTAGGTATCAAATTTATATTCATATAAAAAAAAAAAAAATTCAATGCATTTTTCCTCCACTTTGACATTATAGAGTATTTTGAGTAGATTGTTGACCAAAAAAATCACAATTAAATCCATTTTAATCCCACTTTGTAACAATAAAATGTGAAGAAATCCAAGGGGTCTGAATACTTTTGCAAGGCACTAAATATGTTTAAGATACAGTTTGTATGTACTGTTATACATACTCTGAAATGACTGGGTGGTATTCTGAACGCCACTTAACCAGATAAAACCAGATATCCTATATCTCTCTGATCTGAGAGCCACTGACCGGGACTTGTTGACTTCCATTAAGCGGGGAACAGGGACGGCAGCGAACAGGTTGTTGCTGGCATTGATGGGGCATGGTGAAGGTGACAGGAAAGATGGCCTTAGAGTGAGGGGGTTCTGGGGTAGAGGTGGAGGTACAGGGCTGTCAGTCTGAGATGAGACAGGGCTGTCGGTCATCCTGACCTCTGACCTCCTGCCTGCCCTGGAAGGCTAATGCTTAGGCTCCTTTCCACGCCTGCCTTATTCAGTGTCCTAAAACAAATAGCAGTCCATGTTCAATATGGTTGACTGGTATGGATCTTGTACAACCATTTCTATAGCGCAGTATATAGCCTTTGACTTGTATTTACATAGTTGCTATGCCCCTTTATTGCACATACAGATGGTAAAATGCTCTTGGTAAGAATATGCTAAATGACTAAGGGTCCATGTAGTTTATACCTTTACTGACTTTCTGTTACATGAGAATGGGACTACTGCTCCCTACTCCTCTGGTGCCTCCCACAAGCCACTATGGATCCTGTGCAAGCTGTTGACCTTGGTATCTTTCAATATCAACACCTGTATCTTTGGTATGAATCTGGAGCAGGAACCAGCAGTCATTCAGGTAAATGGCACTTCATCATGACATTATTACAACTACTTCACAGTATCTCATAAATGTTAAACAATTTCAAGGAAGGTTCAAGGCTAGACACACAAGACAAATCAACATGTGTGTGGCCAGATTATGACACTGTGACAATATAGTACCACATTCCCATTATTCTACAATGTAGAAAATAGTCAAAATAAAGAAAAAACATTGAATGAGTAGGTGTGTCCAAACTTTTGACTGGTACTGTATGTAAATGTAACCGATGTGAAATGGCTAACTAGGTAGCGGTGGTGCGCGCTAGCAGCCTTTCAGTCGGTGACGTCACTTGCTCTGAAACCTTGAAGTAGTGGTTCCCCTTGCTCTGCAAGGGCCGCGGCTTTTGTGGAGCGAAGGGTAACGATGCTTCATGGGCGACTGTTGTTGATGTGTGCAGAGGGTCCCTGGTTCGCGCCCGGGTCGGGGCGAGGGGACGGACGTAAAGTTAAAACTGTTACATTGGTGCCGTGACCCAGATCACTGGTTGCTGCGGAAAAGGAGGAGGTCGAAAGGGGGGTGAATGTAACCGATGTGAAATGGCTAGCTAGGTAGCGGTGGTGTGCGCTAGCAGCCTTTCAGTCGGTGACATCACTTGCTCTGAAACCTTGAAGTAGTGGTTCCCCTTGCTCTGCAAGGGCTGCGGCTTTTGTGGAGCGATGGGTAACGATGCTTCGTGGGTGACTGTTGTTGATGTGTACAGAGGGTCCCTGGTTCGCGAGGGGACGAACGTAAAGTTAAAACTGTTACATAAGCAGCTCAAAATGTAGGTCAAACGTCTCTCTCCCCTCTCTCACTGGCTAATTGCTTCTCCAAGTACACTCGACATGCAAGGTTGCCCTGACTCACCTTTCAGGGAACCCATCTTTGAAGAAGTATCGGTGAATGAGCAACATGGAGCACGTAGCCCTGTCAGCAGGATCGATCTGTAGGCATGTCTGAAAAAAAGGAGACTGTCAATGTGAAAGTAAACAACCAATGCAAACCAAATTGTTAGGCCCAGGAGTTTTTCCAGACCTTGTGACCCATCATGGAAAATCCCGTTTTTCCTGGTGACGTAGTCAGGAAAAAACTCCTGTCCCACTCCATACACATTCTTGACTATCTCTCTGCAGACTTACATCCACTATTTCAGCAACTAAGGGGTGGAGTTTGTAGTACTTCTTCCTGGGGTCCCTGAGGAGCTGCACCTAGGAGAGGCTGGCCAAGGTAAAGATAGGGTTCTGGAAGTACAGGTCCTGCTGATGGCGAGTCAAAGGCCCGATCAAGACAAAACACGCAATTGTGTGTCAATTTACTGCACACAGTTTTACTGTACACACACTTTAATGACAGTCAATAGGTGAACTGAAAGCAGCCATTACATAACAGATAATAGAAGGGGAGCCATCCCGAGGTCCTCTCATTCCTCAAATAGTTGTACAGTACATCAATTATCCATGTAATCCAATTATGACCATCACACAGTCAGGAGTAAAACAACACCCCTATAATGAGATAGTAGCTGTACAATCACATAGCTTCCCTTCTGATTAGCACTGATAGACAGTACATGGCACTGGTTACATCCCCTGCACTCAGCGTGGTGGCAGCCATCACAGCACTATGGAGTGTAATGAATCATTAGGGTGACACACAGAGTGTTGTAAATAGCTTTTTTAGTCTGCTGGGAGGATGAGTTCTGTCCACAGACAGCTGATGGAGGCGAGAAGATGGTCTCTCAGCCTCTTCACATCCCTACCTACCTGTCACTGTGGCTATTGACTTCCATCTTCACTGACACTCTGCCATTAGCTCCCTCCAGAGAGCCACTCTCAGCGGAGACAGAGAGGAACACACTGGGGCTGATTAGAGAGTCAAATAGCCTTAGTATCCCGTTCCACCACAGAGATTTAATAAACCACAGATTGAACCTGATAAAAGACTAATATGGAGGGGACCACTTCTCTCTCTCTCACAGTAATAGGCCTGTGTATCTACACCAAGTTAGTTATCCTAATGAAAGCACCGAAGGAAAAAACAACAACAGCAATGTTCTCTTGATGCCCTCTATTTAGCTTGCGTTTATGTCCAGGGCCAAAATGTCAAAAGGATCATTGGGCTTTTCCTTGTGTAGGCATGGGTAAAAGACTGAATGCCACAGTTGAGTTCAGCATTGGTTTGTTTGTCGCTGCTGGCCAGGGATTGAATCAAGTTTATTTATAGAGTGAAGCCAATTGTCCCTCTCTGCCCCCTTGATAAGCCACAAAGCCACATATGATGTAAATCTGTTAAGCATCATGAGAATAACTAATTCATTGGGGAGCCAGGGAAAAATTAGGATACGTCCCAAATGGCACCTTTTTCTCTAGTGCACTACATTTGACCAGAATGGGGAAAAGAGAATAGGGTGCCATTTGGGACGCACAAGTACACTACTTTTTTGTCTCTGTGTGACCTACTTTTCAACAATGGTGAAATCCTAGCAGGCTTGTTGCCCTATTGATATCGGAAAAGCTTTTGGTTATCTGTGCTCCCTTGGAAGAATGGACAACAGTTTGATTAAGCCAGTGTATAGTCAGTTATTTGAAATACATCCACAACATTAGAGGCATCAGATGTTATCAAGTCCACATTTCCAAACATCGATGCCCACACATTTACATTTTAGTAATTTAGCAGACAATCTTTTTCAGATTAATTTACATCATAAAGCTAGAATCCTTAAACCAAGAAAACCAAAAGCTGATTTACCAAGCTAACTCAGTAAGTCAGAGACCAAAGGAATTTCCAGTTTGCCATCCCTTAACCCATTCCTATACGCTTACTATCTATAGTGCCCCTTGACAATAGTATCTTCTGGCCAGTGGAGTTTTGTTTTAAGTCCCTTGACACACCTTCTGAAAGATAAAATGCATGGCTTGCATTACGGTTTTGGAAATATAAGGTATACTTCATAACAGTGAGAAATCAGAAAAAAACGGAAATTTAAATTACTACACAAATTTATAGGTTTAGGGGTTTTTACATGTTACAGCGCTTGTTTACTGAAAACAAAGTGGAATATCTGTGTTAATGATCTATCATCGTCTCTTAACACCTGTGTGTAAACGCACGAAGGACGCCATACATGTGTTATCGAAGAATACTGTTGGCTGCAACTGCGTTAAAACAGTGTACAGTAAGTGTATATTTAGCATTTGTACTATTATTTTGATGTGATATGAAAGTAAAGGGCTTTATGTTTCTATAACCAGACCACAATTGAAAATCGATTGAAGTTTACATGGAATATTTGGCTGTTTTGGCTTCCAGAGCCAATTTGCCTCTGAACAGAACATGTAAGGTCCATGGACTATAAGGAGTAACATAGGCTCCTTTGTCCATTATTGGGATAGACATCCCTGATACCTGGTGTGACAACTCATATGTTTAAAGGTTAGAATACTAACCAAGTTAAGGTGTCGTATAAATTGCATGCAGTGTTCACGTTTTGGAAAAAGTGTGTTAATTTGATAACATTTACACCACGCATCGAGAAAGTGCACTGTTCCAATCGAATGTCCTTGCGGTTTCCCCCCTGTGGAGGTACATGACGTCACTGTAGTTGTGTCGAGGAGAATAGAAAAGCACAGACGAAAGATTTACCCTTTAATAACACCGATTCGATAGATTTTTATGACCAAAGTATACGTTTTTACGCTTTGAATCATGTCTACTCCCGCTAGAAGACGACTTATGAGAGATTTCAAAAGGTAATGAAGAGTTTTAGCTCTGCGTTTTTTTGTATTTAGCTAGCTAACTACAGTAAATATAGCTTGCTGGAAGCTAGCTAGCCACTTGCTCTAGTTAGCTAACAGTACCGTTAATTTGAGGCGTGTACAGTGCAGAGTTGGCTGTAGCTAGCTATCATTGAGTCAGTCATTAATATAATACCTAGCCACGTTGTACTGTCTGGTACCTAGCTAGCTAGAGTAAGATGTAACAATGTTGCTTCAGTTAGCCAACATGCTAGAGCCACACAGATGTGCTACTAGCCAGTTAACTTGTTTTTATTCATCAACATGTGTAACTAGCTAGCTAAATATACTTGTCAGCCACTGCATTTAGCTAGCTATCTAAGTTAAAGGAGTAGTTACCAATTTTACAACTTGATGTTATATGGTTCCTCACCCTGAAAGTAGTTTATGGGCCAGGATAAACTTTAGTCCATGATTTCGTTATTTAATAAATGCCATTACAAACTTCAGTTAACTTTGGCCACCACTAACTGAAATACTGAATCCTAGGAGTCGAGTCCAAGCTGAATCTTGACACTCAGAAATGTCCGTCGACACCGGGAGTCGACTCTCCACGTATGTGTTCATTGTTGTTAATAACAGTTGGAAAAATGGCAGAGAACGGCAAGCGACAGCAGCGAAGTCCTGTATTGCAATACTTTGACAAGGAAATACAAACTTTGCGAGGTCGAATTGAGGTACAGGTTCAATGCTTAACCATCTGAAAGGGACACCGTGAGACCCAAGCCGTTGCTGGCACCGTCGCAGGTGAATTGTGAATTCACATTGAATTTTTGCTATCGTTTTAAACGGAAAACATCATTTTTTTAAATGGCAGTTTTAAACTTTAAGAATTTTATCATTTGTCACATTTCTATTCCTACTCTACCTGGCTTCCTCTGCCATCAACTGTCCTTGTGTGTAAAATAGACCAATGGAGCATTTCTTGATAAGCATTGTGGCTTTGGTAAATGCTTAGTTTAATTCAGTCTCACACAACACCTATTGTTAGACATACATTGTTCATAAGATATTTTATTAGTTAGTCTATTTGTAGTCTACGTCACACAGCAAGTATCTGGTTGGCAACATCAAGATTTCCTTACAGAGAACTGTAAGCTATAAAAACAAAGAGTCGCACACTCCATCTATATAACCTTCCAGTCACTTATTGGTTAAAAAACCACCAATGTTTCAGCATCACTGTGCCTTCTTCAGGGTCATGTCATGAATGATTCAACCAGGTTATGTAGACAAACAGTGCAATTAGTAGATTGTTTGTTTACATAACCTGGTTCAAGCATTCATGACATTACCCTGAAGAAGGCACAGTGATGCCGAAACAAACGTTGGTGTTTTTTACCAAACAAATTACTTGGAGGTTATACATATGGAGTGTGCAACTCTTTGTTTTTATAGGTTACAGTTTATTCGCAGTTAGTCAGAACCTCTACGCTAAATAATGTTCTCTGGGTGTGCGCCAGCTCATGCTTTTTATTGGATTTGCAGGGAACAGTGACATGATTCAAATGGGACTCACAATTGGTAACAGCACCATGTAGTAGCCTTTCCGTTGACACGGGATTACAGTAAGTTGGGTCAGTGGTGTTCTCTGTAGAGACTTGTAGTTGGATCTACAAAAACAGTCTCACCTGGTGCGTGAAGGTATGCTGTTAAAGTTCGTTTTTATTTATTTATTGCGGTGCGCTTTGGAACGGTACTGCTGGATTTCGAGTTACCAGAGAACACTGGGGTTTGGTGATAATACGCGGCAAGGAGGACCGATATTTAAGGTTGTAATAATGCCATTATGGTTTGGGTTGTTTTGTATGTTGAAGCCCACAATGGACTCTGGATTCTAGAATGATTGTCATGCATGGCTGTTGTTTTGCAAACAAGCAATAACACTTCTTTCAGTTTAATAGGATGCACACTTGTCGTCTTGTTTGCTCCAAAAATATTTTCGATGTTTAGAAAACCAGTCGTCGGGCCAGGGTTTAGGTTTCATTCATTCCTCTCGGTTTTTCTGTCCTCAGACTTCAAGAAGACCCCCCAACTGGTGTGAGTGGTGCTCCATCAGAGAATAACATCATGATGTGGAATGCTGTTATTTTTGGGTGAGTGTTCTAAAGCCACCCTTGTTATTGTGCCAGTGTCATCATCCTGGCATGGGCATCAGGACCATACGGATTAGGTGGATATGGGCAAATTGAGCTGTGGTTTTAGGCTACAGTCAGAGTGGGAGCCAGAGGTGTGTGATGGCTGGGGGTTAGTTTAGATGGTGACATGTAATTGTTGAACTGTGGAGGCTATTTGCCACATACATTTATTTTGTTAATGAGAATATTTGTATCTGAAACCTGGAATGTATTGCATAGTTATACTCGTTATTTGTATTTATTAGGATCCTTGGGGTCCAAACAGGATTAAAACAACCATCACAACGTAACAGCCACATCATACATTAGTTAAACTTCTTTGTAATGCAATGTGCTATTTAATAGTCTGTATCAAAATTCTATTTGTTATACGGAGGGTGTAAAGGGCATCTCCTGGTGAACAAAAGTGAGAGCAGGCGTTGATCATATCAATCAAAATAATTTCAATTTATTACAATAATTCAGGGAGACCATCTCCAGAGCAGAAGCTAAGACAAATGTCTAATTTGCCTTCTTTAAAGGGATACTTTGGGATTTTGGCAATGAGGCCCTTAATCTGACTCTGGGGAAGTAGATAAACTCATGGATACTGTTTTTTTTTGTCTCTGTGTGCAGTATGAAGGAAGTCCTTATATTCTAATATCACAGCACCAATGTTCTCTAAACAACAGCTGGGGGGGGGGGGGGGCCTAAAAAAAATCTCTGCCTTTTTTTGTTGGGTGCTCCTTTTAACCTCAAATTAGTCCTTTTGGAAGTTTTTCTTGGTAAGCCATTCTCAACAGCCAGAGAGGCTTGTTCAAAGTCACAACAAAAGACAGTCTGACGTCAATCACTATCAACAAATATGAGTTTAATACATAACATACAGCATCAAGTATGATTTTAATAAACAAGCAAAGTGTCAATACAGGATTAAGATTGAATCCTACTACACTGGCTCTGACACTTGTCGGGTGTGGCAGGGCTTGAAAACTATTACGGACTACAAAGGGGAAACACAGACGTGAGCTGCCCAGTGACGTGAGCCTACCAGACGAGCTAAATGCCTTAGAAAGTCGCTTCGAGGCAAGCAACACTGAAGCATGCACGAGAGCACCAGCTGTTCTGGATGACTGTGTGATAACGCTCTCGGTAGCCGATGTGAACAAAACCTTTAAACAGGTCAACATTCACAAAGCCGCTGGGCTAGACGGATTACCAGGACGTGTACTCAAAGCATGCGCGGACCAACTGTCAAGTGTCTTCACTGACATTTTCAACCTCTCCCTGACTGAGTCTGTAATACCTGCATGTTTCAAGTAGACCACCATAGTACCTGTGCCCAAGGAAGCGAAGGTAACCTGCCTAATTGATTACCGCCCCGTGGCACTCGCGTCAATAGCCATGAAATGCTTTGAAAGGCTGGTCATGGCTCACATCAACAGCATCCTCTTGAAAACCCTAGACCCACTCCAATTCGCATTCCACCCCAACAGATCCGCATGTGACGCAATCTCAATCGCACTCCACACTGCCCTTTCTCACCTGGACAAAAGGAACACCTATGTGAGAATGCTGTTCATTGACTACAGCTCAGCGTTCAACACCATAGTGCCCACGAAGCTCATAACTAAGCTAAGGATTCTGGGACTAAACACCTCCCTCTACAACTGGATCCTGGACTTCCTGACGGGCCGCCCCCAGGTGGTAAGAGTAGGCAACAACACGCTGCCACACTGATCCTTAACACTGGGGCCCCTCAGGGGTGTGTACGTTGTTCCCTCCTGTATGCCCTGTTCACCCACGACTGCATGGCCAAACACGACTGCCAACACTATCATTAAGTTTACTGATGACACAAAAGTGGTAGGCCTGATCACTGACAACGATGAGATGGCCTATAGGGAGGAGGTCAGAGAATTGGCAGTGTGGTGCCAGGACAACAACCTCTCCCTCAATGTGAGCAAGACTAAGAAGCTGATTGTGGACTACAGGAAAAGGCGGGCCGAACAGGCCCCCATTAACATCGACGGGGCTGTAGTGGAGCGGGTCGAGAGATTCAAGTAGAGGTCGGCTGATTTTAATTAGGGCCGAAGTTTTCATAACAATTGGTAATTGGCATTTTTGGACGCTGATTATGGCCGATTACATCGCAATCCACGAGGAGACTGCGTGGCAGGCTGACCACCTGTTACGCGAGTGCAGCAAGGAGCCAAGGTAAGTTGCTAGCTAGCATTAAACTTATCTTTATAAAAAACAATCAAATTTAACATAATCACTAGTTAACTACACATGGTTGATGATATTACTAGTTTAACTAGCTTGTCCTGCGTTGCATATTATCAATGCGGTGCCAATTCATTTATCATCGAATCACAGCCTACTTCGCCAAATGGGTGATGATTTAACAAAAGCGCATTCGTGAAAAAAGCACATTCGTTGCACCAATGAACATAACCATAAACATCAATGCCTTTCTTAAAATCAATACACAAGTTTATATTTTTTAACCTGCATATTTAGTTAGTTTAGAAATTCATTGTCGGTTCTCTTGCATTCAGTGCAAGCAGAGTCAGGGTATATGCAGCAGTTTGGGCCGCCTGGCTCGTTGCGAACTGTGTGAAGACCATTTCTTCCTAACAAAGACCGTAATTCATTTGCCAGAATTTTACATAATTTTGACATAACATTGAAGGTTGTGCAATGTAACAGCAATATTTAGACTTAGGGTTGCCACCCGTTCGATAAAATACTTAACGGTTCCTTATTTCACTCAAATAAACGTTTTGTTTTCAAAATGATTGTTTCTGGATTTGACCATATTAATGACCTAAGGCTCGTATTTCCGTGTGTTTATTATAATTAAGTCTATGATTTGATAGAGCAGTCTGACAGAGGTGGTAGGCAGCAGCAGGATCGTAAGCATTTATTCAAACAGCACTTTCCTGCGTTTGCTAGCAGCTCTCTATAGTGCCTATAAGAACATCCAATAGTCAAAGGTATATGAAATACAAATGGTATAGAGAGAAATAGTCCAATAATTCCTATAATAACTACAACCTAAAATGTCTTAACTGGGAATATTGAAGACTCATGTTTAAAGGAACCACCAGCTTTCATATGTTCTCATGTTCTGAGTGAGGAACTTAAACGTTATCTTTTTTACATGGCACATATTGCACTTTTACTTTCTTCTCCAACACTTTGTTTTTGCATTATTTAAACCAAATTGAACATGTTTCATTATTTATTTGAGGCTAAATTGATTATATTAAGTTAAAATAAGTGTTCATTCAGTATTGTTGTAATTGTCATTGTTACAAATATATAAATAAGAATCAGCCAATTTTAATCAGTATCAGCTTTTTTTGGTCCTCCAATATTCGATATCGGCGTTGAAAAATCATAATCTGTCGAACTCTAGTTAAGTTCCTTGGTGTCCACATCACCAACGGACTATCATGGTCCTAACATACCAAGACAGTCGTGAAGAGGGCACGACAAAACCTTTTCCCCCTCAGGAGACTGAAAAGATTTGGCATGGGTCCTCATATCCTCAAAAGTTTCTACAGCTGCACCATCGAGAGCATCCTGACCGGTTGCATCACCGCCTGGTATGGCAACTGCTTGGCATCTGACCGTAAGGCGCTACAGAGGGTAGTGCATCTGGGCCAAGCTTCCTGCCATCCAGGACCTACAGTTGAAGTTTACATACACTTAGGTTGGAGTCCTTAAAACTAGTTTTTCAACCACTCCACAAATTTCTTGATAGCAAACTATAGTTTTGGCAAGTCGGTTAGGACATCCACTTCGTGTATGACACAAGTAATTTTCCCAACAATTGTTTACAGACAATATTTCACTTATAATTCACTGTATCACAATTCCAGTGGGTCAGAAGTTTACATACACTAATTTGACTGTGCCTTTCAACAGCTTGGAAAATTCCAGAAAATGATGTCATGGCTTTAGAAGCTTCTGATAGGCTAATAGACTTATTTGAGTCAATTGGAGGTGTACCTGTGGATGTATTTCAAGGCCTACCTTTCAACTCAATGCCTCTTTGCTTGACATCATGGGAAAATCAAAAGAAATCAGCCAAGACCTCAGAAAAAAAATTGTAGACCTCCACAAGTCTGGTTCATCCTTGGGAGCAATTTCCAAACGCCTGAAGGTACCACATTCATCTGTACAAACAATAGTATGCAAGTATAAACACCATGGGACCATGCAGCCGTCATAACGCTCAGGAAGGAGACGCGATCCGTCTCCTAGAGATGAACGTACTTTGGTGCGAAAAGTGCAAATCAATCCCATAACAACAGCAAAGGACGTTGTAAAGGTGCTAGAGGAAACCGGTACAAAAGTATCTATATCCACAGTAAAACGAGTCCTATATCGACATAACAAGAAAGGCCTCTCAGCAAGGAAGAAGCCACTGCTCCAAAACCGCCATAAAAAAAGCCAGACTACGGTTTGCAACTGCACATGGGGACAAAGATCGTACGTTTTGGGAGACGTGACCTCCGGTCTGATGAAACAAAAATAGAACTGTTTGGCCATAATGACCATTATGTTTGGAGGAAAAAGGCGGAGGCTTGGAAGCCAAAGAACACTATCCCAACTGTGAAGCACAGGGGTGGCAGCATTATGTTGTGGGGGTGCTTTGCTGCAGGAGGGACTGGTGCGCTTCACAAAATAGATGGCATCATGAGGATTGAAAATTATATGGATATATTGAAGCAACATTTCAAGACATCAGTCAGGAAGTTAAAGCTTGGTCGCAAATGGGTCTTCCAAATGGACAATGACCCCAAGCATACTTCCAACGTTGTGGCAAAATGGCTTAAGGACAACAAAGTCAAGGTATTGGAGTGGCCATCACAAAGCCCTGACCTCAATCCTATAGAAAATTTGTGGGCAGAACTGAAAAAGCGTGTGCGAACAAGGAGGCCTACAAACCTGACTGTTACACCAGCTCTGTCATGAGGAATGGGCCAAAATTCACCCAACTTATTGTGAGAAGGCTACCGAAAACATTTGACCCAAGTTAAACAATTTAAAGGCAATGCTACCAAATACTAATTGAGTGCATGTAAACTTCTGACCCACTGGGAGTGTGATGAAAGAAATAAAAGCTGAAATAAAGCATTCTCTCTACTATTATTCTGACATTTCACATTCTTAAAATAAAATGTTGATCCTAACTGACCTAAGAAAGGGAATTTTTACTGGGATTAAATATCAGGAATTGTGAAAAACTGAGTTTAAATGTATTTGGCTAAGGTGTATGTAAACTTACCACTTCAACTGTATATAATAGGCGTGTCAGAGGAAAGCCCATAAAATTGTCGGAGACTCCAGTCACCCAAGTTATAGACTTTTTTCTGCTACCGCACGGCAAGCGGTACCGGAGCGCCAAGTCTAGGGCCAAAAGTCTCAACAGCTCTTACACCCAAACCATAAGACTGCTGAACAATTCATAAAATCGCCACCGGACAATTTACATTGGGGGTCCCCTTTTGTACATTGCTGCTACTCGCTGTTTGTTTGTTACTTACGCATAGTCACTTCGCCCCACCTACATGTACAGATTACCTCAACTAACCTGTACCCCTGCGCACTGACTCGGTACCGGTGCCCCCTGTATATAGCCTCTTTATTCTTATTGTGTTACTTTTTATTTTAGTCTACTTGGTAAATAATTTCTTCTTCTTGAACTGCACTGTTGGTTAAGGGCTTGTAAGTAAGCATTTCACGGTAAAGTCTACACTTGTTGTATTTGGCACATGTGACATATAAAGTTCGATTTAATACATAACATACAGCATCAAGTATGCATAGTGACCATTAACCCTTGACACAAATGTTTCACAAATAGAACACTTGAAATCATGTGTATTACATAAAGGGGAAACATAAATATGCTAAGCTTTGTGTTAAATAAAGGTAATTTCATTTAAGAGTAATTATCTTAAATATTCCCCATTACAGAGGGAGTGATATTGTGGCAATATGTTTGTTTTGTTTGTCAGGGTCTAATTACTAGATATGAGCTTGTTACAGTACAAGTAATTGTTCCTCTCTTTATTTGCAGGCCTGTGGGTACACCATTTGAAGATGGTAAGATTAAAAAAACATCTCATTCAGTTTGAGTTAGCTTACAGTAATGTAAATCATCAGTTTATCATAACACTACTGTAACCCATGAACTGGTTGAAAACAATGAACTTGGCTTTTTTATTTTTTCCAGTCATGCTAGCCAAGAGCAAAGACAGTCTTGGTATTCTAAAGTGTGATCAATTTGAACAGGTGCATGACTCCGCTGCCTTTAATTATGCTGTGTGGAATCTGGAGAAGGTGCTGAGTCAGCCTTCATATTCAGGCTTATATTAGTCATGTGACAGACTGTTAGCTGTGGGGTGGACCACTTTTCTTTCTCCCCTCCATAAAGGATTAGTTTGATTAATGAGGAACGGATGTTTCTTTTAAGTAACACATTGTCTCTCTCTCTGCAGGAACTTTTAAGCTTGTGATAGAATTTTCAGAAGAGTACCCTAACAAGCCACCCACGGTTCGATTTATCTCCAAAATGTTTCACCCAAATGGTAAGAGAGTCCCCTATGTACACATTCGAGATGTCCTAAATACTTAGGTCACGTTATTGATGGGAAAGTGAACTTGGTATGAACTGTTCAGAATTTAGCTCTTCCAGCGAGTAAGCTATTCTGTGTCATGTGATTGTGTATACATCTTTCTTTGAAATTAAAACAATCCTTTTGATCTTGTAGTCTATGCAGATGGAAGTATATGTTTAGACATCCTTCAGAATCGTTGGAGCCCCACATATGATGTGTCGTCCATTTTGACGTCTATCCAGGTAGGTTTGTAATCCTCTCCTCCATCAGTCTGACATCATGAGACTACTTTGTCTGTGTGCATTTTACAAATGTAACACAGGTTCTTTATGTAGTGTACTTAATTTCTGTTTTGCAGTATGTTCTGTATAACCTTTGTTGTAATGTAGCATTGTGTTATTTCTGCTCCTGGATATACTGTACGTAAGACTCTGACACCTCACTAAAAGTGTAGGGTCGAAGAACTACACGCGTTCATAGCGGTACATTCAATCACAATTTATTTTTCTTTGTGTTCACAGTCCCTGTTGGATGAGCCGAATCCTAACAGTCCAGCCAACAGCCAGGCTGCACAGCTTTATCAAGAAAACAAGCGGGAGTACGAGAAGAGAGTTTCTGCCATCGTGGAGCAGAGCTGGGTAGACTCCTAACACATCTCCCCCCCACCCCCTCATCACTCCTATCAAATGCTTCAATTGGTCATTTACCTCATCAAGAAAATAAGTCGACATCAGAAGAACTTAAGTGCCACCAGAAAGAGAAAGTAGGGACTTTTACTTGCTTGCCAACACATTTGAAGAAAATCAATCTGATACTTCTGTTCTTGTTCCAATTTTTTATTGCATGATGTGAAATAAGTTATTGCTAACAGAATTTGTAATATATATTTTTTTGTTGGATTGATGCTGTTATTGTTTAGTTTCTACAGAATAGTTTATTTTTTAACGTCTCGGTTTAAACCACTTGAGAGTATTTTGTCATATCGGCAAATTAGTAGAAATCCATAAAACATGACGACTTGGTTAAAATAATGTATTTTCTGGGAAATGCTACAGTTTGTCGTGTAGCATAAATGTAAGATCAATTGACCAGCTATAAGGCAGACATATTCTTTTGCACCCATCCTGGCAGTAGTTTCAAATTACCGCCCTGAATGGAGTCAGTACTATTGATTAGTGATCAAGGTAACTGGTATCCTGCATGTCGATTGTTTTTAAATTATTTTTTAATAATCTTTTTTTTTTAATTACCTAAGTCACAAACACACAAAATTCTCATGTCATGTGTTAATTGTATCAACTTTAAGTACAGTGGCACTTGTAATAAGAGGATAATTTGTCTCATCTAGGAAAATGGACAGATGGTAGGTTGACTCCAACAAAAATCCTACTGTTTGGAGCTGTAATTGAACAACACATCTGCTAAGCCTTTTTTCCACATTTTGTTACGTTACAGCCTTATTCTACAATTTAAAAAAAAAAATATATATTCCATCAATGCCCCATAATGACAAAGCGAAAACAGGTTTTTAGACATTTTAGCAAATCTATTTAAAGAAATACCTATTTACATAAGTAGTTCAGACCCTTTGCTATGAGACTCGTAATTGAGCTCAGGTGCATCCTGTTTCCATTGCTCATCCTTGAGATGTTTCTACTACTTGATTGGAGTCCGGCTGTGGTAAATTCAATTGATTGGACATGATTTGGAAAGGCACCTGTCTGTATAAGGTCACACAGTTGACAGTGCATGTACGAGCAAAAACCAAGCCATGAGGTCAAAGGAATTATCCATAGAGCTCTGAGACAGGATTGTGTCGAGGCACAGATCTGGGGGAAGGGTACCAAAACATTTATGCAGCATTGAAGGTCCCCAAGAACATAATGGCCTTGTTTGGAACCACCAAGACTCTTCCTAGAGTATAAACTGAGCAATTGGGGGAGAAGAGCCTTGGTCAGGGCCAACAACCCGATGGTCACTCTGACAGAGCTCCAGAGTTCCTCTGTTGAGATGGAAGAATCTTCCAGAAGGACAACAATCTCTGCAGCACTCCACCAATTAAGCCCGTTATGGTAAAGTGGCTAGATGGAAGCCACTCAGTAAAAGGCACATGACAACTCGCTTGGAGTTTGCCAAAAGCCACCTAAAGGACTCTCAGACCATGAAAAACAAGATTCTCTGGGCTGATGAAACCAAGATTATTTGGCCTGAATGCCAAGCGTCACATCTGGAGGAAACCTGGCACCATCACGCTGTGGGGATGTTTTTCAGTGGCAGGGACTGGGAGACTAGTCAGGATCGAGGCAAAGATGAACGAATCAAAGTAGAGAGATCCTTGATGAAAAGCTGCTTCCGAGTGCTCAGGACCTCAGACTGGGGGCGAAGGTTTACCTTCCAAAAGGACAATGACCCTAAGCACACAGCCAAGACAACGCAGGAGTGGCTTCAGGACAAGTCTCTGAATGTCCTCGAGTGGCCCAGCCAGAGACGGGACTTGATCCCGATCTAACATCTCTTGGGAGACCTGAAAATAGCTGTTCAGCGATGTTCCCCATCCACCCTGACAGAGCTTGAGGATCTGTATCACCAAATACAGCTGTGCCAAGTAGAGGTCGACCGTTTATGATTTTAACGCCGATACCGATTATTGGAGGGCCAAAAAAAAGCCGATACCAATTAATCGGTATATTTAAAAAGATATACTTCTGTGTATTGATTTTAAGAAAGGCATTGATGTTTATGGTTAGGTACACGTTGGAGCAACCTAGAAGAAAAAGAAACGCACACCTATTTAGGCAAGGTGCTGGCTAGCGGAGTAGAAAACTTGAAAATAAAGGAGACACTTTAGGAGCTCAGATGCAAAAATTGAATTACCAACGTTTCAGGGTATAATCACAAACACTGCGGGATGACTCGTTTATATAGTGTCAAAAGACACACAGAGCAACGACAGTCCTTTTTCGCGAATGCGCACCGCATCGATTATATGCAACGCAGGACACGCTAGATAAACTAGTAATATCATCAACCATGCGTAGTTATAACTAGTGATTATGATTGATTGATTTTTATAAGATAAGTTTAATGCTAGCTAGCAACTTACCTTGGCTTCTTACTGCATTTGCGTAACAGGCAGGCTCCTCGTAAGGCAGGTGGTTAAAGCGTTGGAAGAGTTAACCGTAAGGTTGCAAGATTGAATCCCTGAGCTGACAAGGTAAAAATCTGCCGTTCTGCCCCTGAACAAGGCAGTTAACCCACCGTTCCTAGGCCGTAATTGAAAATAAGAATGTGTTCTTAACTGACTTGCCTAGTTAAATAAAGGTGTAAAAAAAACGGCAAAATCGGCTTCCAAAAATACAGATTTCCGATTTGTTATGAAATCGGCCGACCTCTAGTGCCAAGCTTGTTGTTTCATACCCAAGACGACTCGAGTTTGTTGAAGCACCTTTGGCAGCGATTACAAAGTACTGAGTAAAGTGTCTGAATACTTGTAAATGTTTATTTATTTTTTTCACATATAAATTTGCAAAAAAGTCAAATCTGTTTTTGTTTCTCCCCCTCAATCTACACACAACACCCCAATAATGACAAAGCAATGTGGAAAAGGTCAAGGGGTCTGATTACTTTCCGAATGCACTGTAATAACGAGTACACTGTCCATATCCAACATTATTATGGAAGTCATTTTTCATATTTACTAGGGTAAATAACATCTGCTGAAAATGTGTATGTGATAAATAACATTTGATTTGCTATATATACAGTGGGGAGAACAAGTATTTGATACACTGCCGATTTTGCAAGTTTTCCTACTTACAAAGCATGTAGAGGTCTGTAATTTTTATCATAGGTACACTTCAACTGTGAGAGACGGAATCTAAAACAAAAATCCAGAAAATCACATTGTATGATTTTTAAGTAATTAATTTGCATTTTATTGCATGACATAAGTATTTGATACATCAGGAAAGCACAACTTAATATTTGGTACAGAAACCTTTGTTTGCAATTACAGACATCATACGTTTCCTGTAGTTCTTGACCAGGTTTGCACACACTGCAGCAGGGATTTTGGCCCACTCCTCCATACAGACGTTCTCCAGATCCTTCAAGTTTCGGGGCTGTCGCTGGGCAATACAGACTTTCAGCTCCCTCCAAAGATTTTCTATTGGGTTCAGGTCTGGAGACTGGCTAGGCCACTCCAGGACCTTGAGATGCTTCTTACGGAGCCACTCCTTAGTTGCCCTGGCTGTGTGTTTCGGGTCGTTGTCATGCTGGAAGACCCAGCCACGACCCATCTTCAATGCTCTTACTGAGGGAAGGAGGTTGTTGGCCAAGATCTCGCGATACATGGCCCCATCCATCCTCCCCTCAATACGGTGCAGTCGTCCTGTCCCCTTTGCAGAAAAGCATCCCCAAAGAATGATGTTTCCACCTCCATGCTTCACGGTTGGGATGGTGTTCTTGGGGTTGTACTCATCCTTCTTCTTCCTCCAAACACGGCGAGTGGAGTTTAGACCAAAAAGCTCAATTTCTGTCTCATCAGACCACATGACCTTCTCCCATTCCTCCTCTGGATCATCCAGATGTCATTGGCAAACTTCAGACGGGCCTGGACATGCGCTGGCTTGAGCAGGGGGACCTTGCGTGCGCTGCAGGATTTTAATCCATGACGGCGTAGTGTGTTACTAATGGTTTTCTTTGAGACTGTGGTCCCAGCTCTCTTCAGGTCATTGACCAGGTCCTGCCGTGTAGTTCTGGGCTGATCCCTCACATTCCTCATGATCATTGATGCCCCACGAGGTGAGATCTTGCATGGAGCCCCAGACCGAGGGTGATTGACCGTCATCTTGAACTTCTTCCATTTTCGAATAATTGCGCCAACAGTTGTTGCCTTCTCACCAAGCTGCTTGCCTATTGTCCTGTAGCCCATCCCAGCCTTGTGCAGGTCTACAATTCTATCCCTGATGTCCTTACACAGCTCTCTGGTCTTGGCCATTGTGGAGAGGTTGGAGTCTGTTTGATTGAGTGTGTGGACAGGTGTCTTTTATACAGGTAACGAGTTCAAACAGGTGCAGTTAATACATGTAATGAGTGGAGAACAGGAGGGCTTCTTTAAAGAAAGACTAACAGGTCTGTGAGAGCTGGAATTCTTACTGGTTGGTAGGTGATCAAATACTTATGTCATGCAATAAAATGCAAATTAATTACTTAAAAATCATACAATGTGATTTTCTGGATTTTCGTTTTAGATTCCGTCTCTCACAGTTGAAGTGTACCTATGATAAAAATTACAGACCTCTACATGCTTTGTAAGTAGGAAAACCTGCAAAATCGGCAGTGTATCAAATACTTGTTCTCCCCACTGTATATATTTTTTACAGGATGGGTCATATTGTGGCAAGTGGTTTATTTAACCTTATATGGAGAAGGGATATGTTATACATTTTTGTGAATTTACTGAAAATGTATACTTATATGCTGTGTAAACAAAATAAAACATTTCAGACTTTGTGATTTTGATTTCAGCTCAATTTTCTTATGTGAAGAGTGCAGCTGTGGCATGTATAATTGTTTTGTCTTTGATAGTATTATGGACTAGGGTAAATAAACCTCATCTGCTGCAACCTCGATGGGCAGTACCAGGCAACTAGGGGAGACTCTCATTTGGGAAAAAGACAGTCCTCTGTGACCCGGAAACCGATAAGTGGTTGAAGAGTGTTAAGTTAGTAGGTAAACGGAGGAGTGTCCTCGCCTCCCCCTGAGAAACCACGAGTATCCTACCTGAGTCCTTCGCGGAAGAATTTTAAGATCTGTCCACCCCTTTGAATGAGCGGTTTTCTCGAAGGAGAAAAGCATGCACACATTTAAAAAAACAATACCCTACTTATCCTTTTATCTATAAAATGTATTGCACAACTATACTGAACAAACATATAAACACAACACGTAACAATTTCAAAGATCTTACTGAGTTAGTTCATATGAGGAAATCAGTCAATGAAATTCATTCTTTAGGCCCTAATCTATGGATTTCACATGACTGGGAATACAGATGTTGATCAGATACCTTAAAAATGGGCCTCAGGATCTCGTCACGGTATTTCTGTGCATTCAAATTGCCATCAATAAAATGCAATTGTGTTTGTCTGTAGCTTACATCTGCACATACCATAACCCCACTGTCACCATGGGGCACTCTGTTCCCAACGTGGACATAAGCAAACCGCTCGTCTACACAACGCCATACATGCTGTCGGCCATCTGCCCGTATCAGTTGAAACCCGGGATTCATCCGTGAAGAGCACACTTCTCCAGCATGCCAGTGGTCATCGAAGGTGAGCATTTGCCCACTGAAGTCGGTTACGACGCCAAACGGCTGTCAGGCCCTGACAAGCATACAGATGAGCTTCCCTGAGATGGTTTCTGACAGTTAGTGCAGAAATATTTTGTGCAAACCCACAGTTTCATCAGCTGTCCGGGTGGCTAGTCTCAGACGATCATGCAGGTGAAGAAGCTGGATGTGGAGGTCCTGGGCTGGCATGTTTACACATGGTCTGCGGTTGTGAGGCTGGTTGGACATACTGCCAAATGATCTAAAACGACATTGGAGGCAGCTTATGGTAGAGAAATTAACATTCAACTCTCAGGTAACAGCTCTGGTGGACATTCCAGCAGTCAGCATGTCAGTTTGCACGCTCCCTCAAAACTTGAGACATCTGTGGCATTGTGTGTGACAAAACTGCACATTTTGGCCTTTTATTGTCCCCAGCACAAGATGCACCTATATAATGATCATGCTGTTTAATCAGCTTCTTGATATGCCACACCTGTTAGGTGGATGAATTATCTTGGCAAAGGAGAAATGTTCACTAACAGGGATGTAAACAAGTTTGAGAGAAATAAGCAGTTTGTGCGTATAGAACATTTCTGGGATTTTTTTATTTCAGCTCATAAAACATGGGACCAACACTTTACATGTTGCGTTTATATTTTAGTAGTAGAGCAGACTGGTCTGGATCATCCCTGGCAGGCAGGGGGCAGTGTTTCCCTTACTGCTCAGTGAGCAAGCACCAGGGCCATATACCAGCATAGACTTCAGAAAGCACATTGGAGCAGAAGATCTGAGGTTCTGAGGAGGCAAGGCATGGAATCAAGGATAGTTCACTCTGGGATAATTAGGGAGAACTGAGGAATGTGTGAAGACCACGTGGAAAGCCCTTTTCTGTACCCCTCCCTTGATTTGAATGTGAGGTACACGGCTCTCAGGAGATTATGTAAAAATCGTAACTCATCATATGGCATATTTCTGGCCTTACAATGTTTATTCTTGCAACATGTTCTCACCCATGGTATTCAGATAATGGCCATTGTCAAGTACATCAGATATTGAAGCAGGCCAATCAACTACAATTATTTTAATGTATAAAATGTTTCAAAAGTTATTGCTTATGTTACGTTTGTTGTAATACCTAATTAAAAAACAATAAGCTTGCATGTTAAGAAAACAACATTTAAAAATCATATGCATCTGGAAAAAGGAAAGTTGGACAGTAAGGTAATCCATCCATAACAGACCAGGTCCTCCAATCATCGTTTCTGAAGGAGAGGGAGAGAGAGAATGGTTATTGTGGTGGTCCTAACAGTGTTACCTTGCCTCTGTGTATGTGATCACTTACCTGAATTTAGTGGATATGAGAAAGTGATATGTTGGAAGGACTAGTCTAAGACAAGACAAAAAGATGAGAAATTATTTTGGTATGAAATAGAATTTACCTGGTTTTTCATTATCTCATCTCTGGTTTTGAAAACAGGGGCATCCTCCACCACAATTCCTTCAGCCATTTCCTTCATTTTCTCCAGGAGGACTGGACTGTATCTGAGAGAGCATGCAGAAACAGAAGTTGCATGCCATACATTAGTTACATGATGGTATGCTAGAAGGCATTTTAGCTAAATAACAACTCAAGTACCGGTAGTCAATGCACGTGAAGTGTATTATTGTTTACTCACCGACAGCCAAGAAACACGTTGTTGGCCCATACCATGGACAATGCTAGCAGCTGGTCAATGTGTGGTTCTTCAAAGTCGTTTATATTTCTAAATAGGAATTCCCTCCTGGCCTTCCAGTGTTTTTCACTCTCTGAGATGCCACGATATGTATCTACAAGCGTGGCCAAATGCCTGTTTTGTTCAATGAATTCCTCGATTTCCATCTCGGCCATTTCGACTAGTAACCCACGCTTCCGTATTACAAAATGCGTCTTGCAGAGAGGAAGGCAGGAAGCTCGTGCGAAAGTCCCAGCAAAGACAGTACAGTATGAAGATCAGCTAAAACTTGTTTTTATTTTTTATTAAACAGTAACATGCAAAACACAAAAACCAGAACAGCCAGAGGGATTACACAGAGAAATAATATAGACATGTAGCGATTTTGTTTTGTATAAGTTTTAATGATTCTAAATAGTTTTCCAAATCAGATTTAAAAAAAAAATGTATAGGCCTTTTTCTTCATAAATGTTGGTTTGTGTATGAGAATGTTTCCTAATAAAATAAATAGATTTATGACATACTGGAGTTCAATTGTGGAATCAGTGTAGTGAACTAATATGTCAAACTTTCAAAATTTCAATGGTGGTATGCATTTTGTTGCCAAGATATATTTTTTACATAATTCCAGAACACCTCACTATGTAAACAATTACACAATAAGTGTTCAATAGATTCATTCACTTGTAACATCAGGTATATATTGGTCAGCATAGCTTGTGTGAAGTGAGCCAAGCATGGCTCCAGTTCACATCAAATGATGAAGCCTAAGAAAATATAGCATTTATAGAATTTATATATATATATATATATATATATATATATAGAATTTCTGTAGAAAGTATACCTTATTAAACAATTATTGAATTTATTATCTAGTAAACCTATGCCATTCACCTAAATATCGCTTGCAATAGGAGATGTCACAAAATATGCATTATTCTGAAGTAAATATTTTATCCCACTAGGTATAGCTTTTATAACAGTTTCATATTCCTTGCTTGAAACCTCAAAGTTGTATTTTTCCATAAATTCTCTCCGTGTAAATAGATTCCCACTAATACTAACTAATTGGCTGACAAGGATAATGTTTTTCGAGAACCAGTTACGGTAAAATAACATCTTGTTTCTATCGAATATCGACCCATTATTCCATATAAAACATTTATGAGGTGAAAAGTTGTGTTTATACAGCAATGCCCAGCACGTCAAAGCCTGCTTGTAGATCGGCTAAAACTACGTCTCCAATAAATCTATATATACTTGTGTTCCCTTATGTACTTTCTGTATTGATTTGTTGTTAATAAAAATATATATTACAAAATGTTTAAAAACTACGTCTCCGATAGAAATCCCCTTCTTCTATGGGTTTTATGGCAGATTACAACCCCAAAACGTGTATTACCGCCACCAACTGGACGGGGTTGAAAAAAACAAGGTACAAATAAAACCCATACGTGATAGGGAAAACTAAATTAATCCACCCAAAATAAAACTATTAAAAAAACACATTGATGAAACCAAAACCTCCCGCTTTTTCCTTCCTTCAAATCTCCATATCTCCCTTCTCAGGCTCTACGACCTGAGAGGGTGGTACGGCTTGTGACAATCCTCCATGCAACTCCACCGAGAAGTCTTTCAGTCCCAGGAACCGTTCCACCACATCCATAATTATATCTATTCCCCACCTTGACAGTGCCATTCATCACCATAGCTATAAAGACCACCTTCTTAACCTTTAACATATCTGGGTCCTGTGTTGAATGGCAACCCCTGCAGCCTTCAGTGAAGGCCTATCCACCACAATTTGACTCTTCAGGAGCACCATTCGAACCCTCATCCCTTTTAACATTCCCAAAGACATGGCTTCATGGTTCCAACCACAATTGCAACATGTCACATTTTCATCACTTTTAAAACACATGCTATGATCTTTTCCACAGGTTGAACATCTCAGCTTCTCCCTTCTGCAAACACTTGAAACATTTCCAAAAGCTTTACAATGATCAACACTGCATTGGTCTTGGAATAAATGCTCTGACTCTTTAGTTTGCACTTGAAAGACTCCATATAAAAAACAAAATAACAGACAGGCTCTTCACTTTTTATTCATTCAACACACGATTCATCCGACGAGCATCAATCACTCCAGGAATATTTTTAATCTCTGCAACATCGACTTCCCACGAAACGCCAGATATTACCCTCTTGAGGGGTGCCATGTTCCGAAGAGACACATCAAACTTCTCAAATCAGGTGAGACTCAGTACAACCTCATACTGACCCTCAGAAGAACAGCAGAAAAGCCCACCTCTCGTGATAATAGATATCCTTGACCACACTTGTAGGCGATGTCATGGCGACGTTGGTTAGCAAAACTCATGCGTAGAACACGTCCTCGGGTCTAACGGTCGTCTCGCACCAAACTGCGCATGTGTAAACTGTCAAATCAAAGGCACTCCTTCGATATAAAGTCGTTTGTTACGAAAATGAAAACGTGTCACTTTGTCACTTACGAGGTTGGAGTAATAACATATTTAAATACTTTTTGGCTCGAAACTAGGTTGTGCCTTTAGATTTCGAGGAAATTAACAACTAAGGAAGAATTTGTCACTTCTCTCATTGACTTCTCAAACCCCAAACCCCGTTAAGTCTGTTTCGCAAGCGTCCCCGGAAGTTTCGCGATGTTGCGCCTCTGGGTTTAGAAACTCTGTGGTACCAGTATTTATTACAGCGCCATCCTGTGACCGAACAGAGAACAATATTTGCAAAATGTCTGCACTACTATTGACTGGTACTGGATTATTTTTTGGAAATCATTAAATTGACTCCCTACTTTGTGTACAAATATACCCTGCTTTATGTGCACCTGCCACCCTGTAGCCTCTGCTAATAAATATGGACCTCTTAAGCACATGATGTAACACCCTTGCCCTGACTTTGCCAAGTTGTTGGTTCAAACACAGCTTCAGCTGTTCCCACTCTATTTCAACAGATTTATCCAATTCAACTCTGCAATGCAATTAAGAAGATACCTGTGGGTTAGGGGAACACATAAGAATTGTGTGACCTATTCTAATTCATAGCATTCCCAGAAAGCATGGATTATTAGGTCATTCTTAGTTTTACACTGAAGACATGACTCTGCCATTGTGCTGTAGAATTTGTGAATTTTGTCTCTTGTATAATAAATTCTATACATTAGCATAGAATAAAGAATACATTGTTCCGGAGTACTTCTACATGAATGTGGATGCTACCATGATTATGGATAATCCTGAATGAGTCGTGAATAATGATGAGTAAATAAGTTACAGATGCTAATGTCACAGCATTTTGTTTGGTGGGGGGGGGGGGGGGGGTATGATATTTATGCCTCTAACTTTCTCACTCATCATTATTCACAATTCATTAATGATTAATGATTATCCATAATCATGGTAGCATCCACATTAATGTAGAAGTGTTCAGAAACATATATTATATTCTTATTTACAGTAACACTGACTCCAAAATGACACAATACATAATTGACCATTCATTTCTATTTGGCACAACATAATCTGAAACACAACCAAAACAAACTGAAATGCAGTTTTAGAAAAAAGGGTTCCAAAAGGGTTCGTCGACTGACCCCATAGAGGAACCCATTTTGGTTCTAGGTAGAACTATTTTGGGTTCCATGTAGAACCCTCTGTGTAAAGGGTTCTACATGGAACTCAAAAGGGTTCTTCAAAGGGTTCTCCTATGGGGACAGCCGAAGAACCCTTTTAGGTTCTAGAAAGCACCTTTTTTTCTAAGAGAGTAGGAATATAAGACAACATACAAAACTTTTGTCTACTTTAATACACTACAAATGAGTTTGTCCAAATACTTATGGCACCTTCAAATGGGGGGGACTAGATACATAAAGTGCTTTAATTTCTAAACAGTAAAACAGATATGTACGAAAATACCCTAAAATAAAAGGCTGAAATTCTGTACTGTCGCCTCATATACAATAATTGATCTAAAATCCAAAATGCTGGAGTATAGAGCAAAATTAAAAGTTAAATAAATATGTAGGGGGGGGGGGTGTACCTGGTATGACAATTTATGCCACCTAAAGCATTTTGTTTGGACTGCGAGTCTGTGACCTATATACAGTATCACTCATACATCACTCCTTTACCCATTTGCCAAAAAACATCAGATACAGTAAGAACCTATGTTCTATTTTGTCACTTGACCTTAGAGAAAGAAAGCCTTTATAAATGAACATTGTGACATATCAAAAATAAATGATGATATCTTCCCAACCCCAAACTCAGGTTACAGGTTTACTACCAGGCTACAAGCCAAAATAAATAAAGGCCTTTTTTTTCAAAGGCAGGGTTGAATGGAAACCATCCAAGAACATACTGACACATCCTTGGCTGCCTCTTCATGTGACCAGGGCCCCCTTACAGACATGGCAGGAACAAGATCAGAGAGAAATACTTTATAATCCCGTCAGTTCTGAGGGAGACCACCCTACCTCACTCTGTCTACATGAACAGGTTGGGACAGCATCCTGACAGGTATGAATGGAACAAGACAGGGGATGAAGGCAAAAGTGTAATAGAACATGTAGGTAGGTCTTCCCCTTCATTTGTTATGAGGAGGGTGTCACTTCACTTGACATCTTGAGAAGTCTCCCCTTCACAGTGTCAAATATTTGATATTAATTGGTCGTTTTTGGTTATTCTCCGTGATCACGCTCTCCGTAGCCGACGGGAACAAGACGTTTAAACAGGTCAACATTCACAAGGCCGCTGGGGCCAGACGGATTACCAGGACGTGTACTCAGAGCATGCGCGGACCAACTGGCAAGTGTCTTCACTGACATTTTCAACCTCTCCCTGACCGAGTCTGTAATACATAAACATGTAAACATGTTTCAAGCAGACCACCATAGTCCTTGTGCCCAAGAAAGTGAAGGTAACCTGCCTAAATGTCTACCACCCCGTAGCACTCACGTCGGTAGCCATGAAGTGCTTTGAAAGGCTGGTCATGGCTCATATCAACACCATCATCCTGGAAACCCTAGACCCACTCCAATTCGCATTCCACCCCAACAGATCCACAGATGACGCAATCTCAATAACACTCCACACTGCCCTTTCCCACCTGGACAAAAGGAACCTATGTGAGAATGCTGTTCATTGACTACAGCTCAGCGTTCAACACCATAGTGCCCAGAAAGCTCATCTCGAAGCTATGGACCCTGGGACTAAACAACTCCCTCTTCAACTGGATCCTGGACTTCCTGACGGGCCACCCTCAGGTGGTAAGGGTAGGCAACAACACATCTGCTACGTTGATCCTCAACACGGGGGCCCCTCAGGGGTGCGTGCTTAGTCCCCTCCTGTACTCACTGTTCACCCACGACTGCGTGGCCAAGCACGACTCCAACACCATGATCACTGACAACGATGAGACAACCTATAGGGAGGTCAGAGACCTGGCAGTGTGGTGCCATGACAACAACCTCTCCCTCAATGTGAGCAAGACAAAGGAGATGATCGTGGACTACAGGAAAAGGAGGGCCGAACACGCCCCCATTCACATCAACGGGGCCGTAGTGGAGCGGGTCGAGAGTTTCAAATCCCTTGGTGTCCACATCACCAACAAACTATCGTGGTCCAAACACATCAAGAAAGTCATGAAGAGGGCATGACAATGCCTTTTCCCCCTCAGGAGACTTGGTATTGGATTTGGTATGGGTCCCCAAATCCTCAAAAAGTTCTACAGCTGCACCATCGAGAGCATCCTGACCGGTTCCATCACCACCTGGTATGGCAACTGCTCGGCATCCGACCGTAAGGCGCTCCTCTGCCACTTCTGCTTGTAGGTGTGTGTGCACTCATTAGAAGGGGGAATCCCAGTGGTTAAAATACAATGAGGTGCACACATTCCTATCTCAATCTCCATAAAAAATATCTGCAATCTTGATTGTTAAATATGGGCAGCTTACAACCCATATAAGTCCCCATTTGATCCCCATTCTGTTTATAGCCACATAGCGCACCTCTTCACTCAGCATAAAATACACAATGATGCTGAAATAATACACTGTTCCAAGAGGCTTGGCAACACATATTTTTGATGAGTCATCTAATGTATGCTTAGTCAAGAGAAAACTGTAATTGGGAGACATGGAGACAACAGGTAGCCTTTTCAGCAGCATGCTGGGAATGAGCCAAGGAAGAAGTATTACCCCCACTCCAATATCACATGGGCCCTGGTCAAAAGTAGTGCAGCATATAGGGAATAGGGAGCCATTTGGGACGCAGGCTGAGAAGGTCAATGCCTCGCAAATGGGACAAGTATGAGAGAAGTACAGGAAAACAAATGATGACTCGAATTGAATAGAGATGGAGATAGTAGATCTCAATCATCGGCTTCTGACTCAGGAGACAATGATTACATCTTCATACCTCGGTTTAAAACATTGCACCCTTTTAAATCACTGTTTTTTTTAAGGCTGTGCCATATCATTATACAATTCTGCTGTGCTGATGATCTCTATAGGGATTTAAAGTATGAAAGGGCTGTAATGCAAAAAATCTACGGATGGCCTAGATAATTCTAGGAGTCTAGACCATAATGAAACAAATTTGAGGATCTGTCTTTCTTTCTGCAGGCGTTTCAGTCTGTCAGTCTCCCAGGTTTGTCAGGCTGCCCTAAAATAACCTCTGAACTATCAGAATCAGCACCAATTCTACAGTCCCGACAAGCAGTTTGTTGTAATATTATCCATCATGAGATACAGTGGCATTGATGTAGGTAGCTGACATTTGGATGCCCTGGCCTGGCCTGATCAAAAGCCTATTGGATGCCACAATCAAACCGAAAGGACATACTGTACCTTGAATGAAAGAGAACCACAACTTACACTAACCACAGGCCCTTCTAATGAGAGGAGGGTTGCATCCCATTTGGCACCATATCCCCTTTAAAGTGTATATAGGGAATAGTCTGCCATTTGGGACAGACATGATATATGTTGCAGCATGGCTGAATTTTCTGCTAAATAAACGATGAGTCCAGCAGACAGTAAATTAACAGTCAGTACAATCAAATACCCATGGAGTGGCATTGTATGTTTTCTCAAGGGACTTAACCCACCTGTGGTGCGGGCAGGCTGCTACAGCACATTTGAATCTGTGCCAGAAAAAGCTAGTGTGTCTTTCATTTCACTTGGGGGGGGGGGGGGGGGGGGGGGGTAATTGGTACACTAATACAGGACTATTAAATGCCCAGTGCACTACTTATGTGAAAAAATATATTTATTTCAAAAATACCTGTTCCCTCACCCGCGGTTGTGTGAGATGGGTAAAGAAAGGCCTGCACCGCTTGTATTTTCTTGTTTATTATTATTATTATTTATTTTTTAGAAATGCGTGCCAAGGGTGCAAATATATGATGTCAGAAACACTGCAACAATCATTGATATAGAAAAAAAATACTGCCATGCATCATTGGCTGGGTGGCCACGCGCAATAACATGAAGGTGCGTGCGATTACTACCAGATACACAGTAACCCTCACCGGAGACTAGCTGTAAAATATACTAAGGTTAAGACAATCCAATAATTCCATGCAGAGCGTTTGATGTCGAACTTTCTGTAATGGTATTCACTTCCATTCAATTTCGCTCCGGCCCAGGTCCAATGAATTTGTTTATTTTCGAACGCTTCTGCATGGGAATTGTACAATTTCCCATTTTTAGCTTCAACCTAGATTGGTGGAGATCCGACAAAATACAGATCACTCCTAATAGAAAGTAGTAAATGCTGTGGAATTGATATCACTTGTCTGTGTGAACTAACAGCATGGCTTGGAGTGTTGAAAGTAAGCCTAACGTTATTTCCATGTTTCTTCAATGTCTTTCTTATTATTAAAGGAAATATGAATAGCCAAGTTTTTTCTCGGTAAATGGCCAATTATTGAGCAGATATTACCCGACTAAACAAACCGCTTACACTAAACGGTGGCTTTCACTTTCAAACGAGTGATAGGTGAAGAATATAATTCCATTTGATTTCTATTTCAGGTTTTAGCCCATTTTGCGAAATTAACCCATCGTAAAGATATTTGAATCGGCTTTCAGTAACGGCAAATTTAAAGTACGTCATTAATATGGCGCCAAAAGAGTTTAAAGTATGAGCTTATTTTGTTGTGAGGTTGCAGAACCCTCGCACAAGAGGGAGAACATGAGCGGGCAAGAGGGGAAGCGAATGGGCAGGCGATGTTTTTTCGGCAGAACGTCTCGAAACTAGCTTGCAACATTTCATTCCCTGAAAATGAAGCATATTCTTTTCCTACTGGATCTGAAAACACACTCACGTGACAAATCGGGATCTGGGGGATATCACATTGGACTATTTTCAAATGCGACATGGCTTTGAAAATTATATTTGTTAGCTTACCGTGCTGTACCCGGCATAGCTTTAGCTTACATTAGAACTGACTTGCTGGCTGCAGCTCGAGGCTATCTTGCAAGCCGTTAGACAATTTGGATTTACGGATGATACTCCTAAAGTCTGCTAAAGGTAGCTCACAGTTAGCTACATTAACTGTATTTAGCTGAGAACTGCGAAGGCGGCCATCGCAGTTTTGTTGAATAATGTTATGCTGCCGGATAGACTTTATAATGGATTAAATTTGTAAATTGCTACTTTTTATTTTGACTCTCTTGGGAGAGCATCTGATCGACGTGCTGTCACCACAGCCTCGCAGGCACGTCCTGTCACCAACGTGGATAGTCGGTGGGCTAACGTTAACTAGCTAACTAGCTAGGGTAGTTGCACTGGAATTTGACCACCGTGAAATTCACTGTCACTACATGTGGTTAACTTCAAATGATTTTGTGATTTCTCATCGTCCAGAGTCGAGGACGTTTTCGCCATCGGAAGCTGACTGCAATCAAGGTAAAAAGGTAGGTTAGATTTTGGTTTCTTCCCCCAAGAAGTACAGTAGTAGCATGTAACGTTAGCACAGGGGGAAAAGCACACTTCCAGAGCTGGTAGTGAAATGTGTAACGTTAGTGCATGTGGGTCAGATGGTTGTGATAGCCAGACAAATAGTTAACACGAGAAGATCATTCAACTGCAACTTCTTATTTTCTAAAATATGAAAATGTCAGGTCCCAGTTCACAAGCAATGTTAGCAACGCCAACTACGCAGCGAGTATTATTTACAGGCGGGCGGTCATAGCTATGTTCACCTCTGTTATGAAATAATTTTGGTAGCGGGATTTTCCTGAGGTGCTCTTGCATAACATGCCTCAGTGAAACAAATGGCTAATTAATTATTTTGTTGAATTCGAAGAAATTATTGAGAACTTATGCAAGAGTCGTGCAAGTGTGTATGTGTGTCGCGAGGAGGGACCGCGTCTCGCCAACATATGGCGCTGAAAATGCACATGCTGGGCTAATGACGAGTGATCGGATATTATCTGCCCGTTGAAAATATCAAATGAGCAGAATTTTGGTAATAACGATTGCGCTATAAAACTGGATTTGTCTAAAGTTACTGTTGCCATCCAGTGTCGCTCGCTTGTGGGTTTGACATCGCACGTGAATGCCAATTGCGTTCCCAAGAAGTGGAGTGTGTATTTCGGAAGGCTAAGCACGCACCTATCTAAGAATTAGAACAAGCTTGTTAACTCTCCTCTCCCCTCCCTGGCTCTCACTGTGCAGTTCTAACTGTAGGGGGAGTGGCTATTGTTTACCTTCAGAAACTCTGTGCTCATAGATCAGGGGGTGGGCCTGGTGTTGGTGCTGCGCATGGCGAGTAGAGGGACAGAGCAGCATCTTGATGTTCCCATTTTAAGAAACGAGAACTTGATGTTCATAATCAGATATATTTGGGATCAAGATATTTCCAGTGTTTTGAATTACACATTGAGACTCGTAAGTGCCACGCGCTGATATCTTTGACAGTTTTGGGGGGCTCACATTTATATTTTCAGTTCTTATTGGGAGAGGGGTTTTGGTTTATTATGGGGGGTGCCAATGTATGTGAAGTTTACTTTACAGCACATAACCTCGAGTACATTCAAATGTTATTTTTATGTATTATGGCCCTCTTTAATAACAAACAAAGAAGTAAACATTTCTTACAATCCATTACCTCCAGTGATTTAGAATAGTAGACTGTGCAATCCATCCTGCTCGTCTTATTGCACAAATGTAATTGAACTGGTCCCTTCCTTGAATCAATTAAGTCTGATTCATGTAGGGACCCAGTTGTGACAGCTCTACCCCCCCCCCCCCCCCTCCCCCATGAAACAGGAGATGAGTCATGGTGTGGGGGCATAAGAGGCTCTCTCTCTCAATTGAATTTCAATTCAAATGGCTTTATTGGCATGGGGAAACATGTTTACATTGCCAAAGCAATTGAAATAGATAATAAACAAAAACAAAATTGAAATGAACAGTAAACATTACACTCACAAGTTTCAAAGTAATAGACATTTCAAATATTATATTATGGCTATGTACAGTGTTGTAACAATGTGCAAATAGTTGAAGTACTAAAGGGGAAATAAATAAACTGATAAATATAGGTTGTATTTACAATGGTGTTTGTGCTTCACTGGTTGCTCATTTCTTGTGGCAACATGTCACACATCTTGCTGCTGTGATGGCACACTTTGGTAATAGATATGAGTTTATCAAAATTTGATTTGTGTTTCGAATTCTTTGTGGGTCTATGTAATCTGAGGGAAATACACTACATGACCAAAAGTATGTGGACACCTGCTTGTCGAACATCTAATTTTAAATCATGGGTATTTAATATGGAGTTGTTCCCCCCCATTTCCGCTATAACAGCCTCCACTCTTCTGGGAAATCTTTCCACTAGATATTGGAAAATTGCTTCCATTCAGCCACGAGCATTCGTTAGGTCGCACTAATGTTGGGCGATTAGGCCTGGCTCGCAGTCAGCGTTCTAATTCATCCAAAAGGTGTTCGATGGGGTTGAGGTCAGGGCTCTGTGCAGGCCAGTCAAGTTCTTCCACATCGATCTTGAAAAACCATTTCTGTATGGACTCGCTTTGTGCACAGGGGCATTGTCATGCTGAAACAGGAAAGGGTCTTCCCCAAACTGTTTCCACAAAGTTGGAAGCACAGAATCGTCTAGAATGCCATTGTATGCTGTAGTGCTACGCCTTGATCACACCGACAGTCATTGCGCAAAATAGTACGCAGCATCATCTGGATATGTAGCCGGTAGCCTAGTGGTTAGAGCGTTGGCCCAGTAACCGAAAGGTTGCTAGATCAAATCCCCCAGCTGACAAGGTCAAAATCTGTCGTTCTGCCCCTGAACAAGGCAGTTAACCCACTGTTCCTAGGCCGTCAATTGTAAATAAGAAGTTCTTAACTGACTTGCCAAGTTAAATGAATAAAAATGTGTGCAACAAAAGTTCAACATTCACTTTCTGCTCTGATTTCTGTCAAACCGTCTACACATACGTTCGATAAATCCAACGTATGCACCACACAGAACGCACTGCAACTGCCTCTGCAACGCAATGCTGCAAAGCAAACGCAGATTTCCATTGGAAATTAATGTACTTCTGGTGTACCAAAATGCAGTGATGCGGTCGGTGTGATCGAGGTGTTACGATTTCCCTTCACTGGAACTTAGGGGACTAGCCCGAACCATGAAAAACAGCCCTAGACCATATTCCTTCTCCACCAGACTTTACAGTTGGCATTATGCATTGGGGCAGGTAGCATTCTCCTGGCAGCCGCCAAACCCAGATTCATCCATCGGACTGCCAGATGGTGAAGCGTGATTCATCACTCCAGAGAACGCGTTTCCACTGCTCCAGAGTCCAATGGTGGCGAGTTTTACACCACTCCAGCCTACGCTTGGCTTTGCGCATGGTGATCTTAGGTTTGTGTGCGACTGCTTGGTCATGGAAACCCATTTCATTAAGCTCCCAGCGAACTGTTTTTGTGCTGATGTTGCTTCCAGTGGCAGTTTGGAACTTGGTAGTGAGTTTTGCCACCGAGGACAGATTATTTTTTTATGCGCTTCAGCACTCGGCGGTCTAGTTCTGTGCACTTGTGTGGCCTACCACTTTGCGGCTGAGCCGTTGCTGCTCCTAGACGTTTCCACTTCGCAATAACAGCACTTACAGTTGACCGGGGCAGCTCTAGCGGGGAAGAAATTTGACGAACTGACTTGTTAGAGAAGTGGCATCCTATGACTGTGCCACGCTGAAAGTCATTGAGCTCTTCAGTATGGCCATTCTACTGCCAATGTTTGTCTATGGAGTTTGCACGGCTGTGTGCTCGATTTTTATACACTTGTCAGCAACAGGTGTGGCTGAAATAGCCAAATCCACTAATTTATAAGGGGTGTCCACATACTTTTGTGTGTGTGTATATTGTGTACGCGTCTAATATGGTCATACATTTGGCAGGACGTTAGGAAGTGCATCTCTCTCTCCTCTCTCGGTTAGATACTCTTACCTAGAAAAACACAGTTGATTACATGGAGAGGGGGGGTGGGGGTCGCTCGGGGGGAGTGTGTACATGTGTGTTGGTAATCTATGTTACAGGTAGGTGCGTGTGTGGGCGGGCTCCTAATCTGCGTATGTGTGTGTGTGTGTGTTAGTAGCATTCTCTGACTGGTTGAAAAAAGGGGGCAAGGACCTCCCATGATCTGCAGTATGGTATTAGCAGCTACTCCACGGGGGGTTCATGAATGGAGTCACTGACTGCTGCTCATGTCATTTTAACATCTCCAACTGTACACACATACTCGCCCCAGTAACCTCCCCAAGCAGTGTGTGTGTGTTGCTGCTAGGTGTCAAGGGAGGGAGATGACATCCACACAGGGGGAAAGGAATAGGAAGGGTAAGAGTTCAGGTGGGCATTCGCGCTTCAGCAAAGAAAGAGGAAGAGGAAGTGATTTATTTATGCTCCCTTTTTTTATTTATAACCTTTATTTAACTAGGCAAGTCAGTTAACTTCTCTAGTGTAGGTGAGATGCTAACGTCCCACCAGGCCAACATCCGGTGAAACTGCAGAGAGCTAACATTTTAAATACACCATTCGTTGTATTAAACATTCTTGTAAATACATGTATCTTACATCATTTAAAAGATGAACGTCTTATTAATCCAGCCGCTGTGTCAGATTTCAAAAAGGTTTACTGCAAAAGCAAACGTGATTTTCTGAGAACGGCGCCCCACACACACAAGTATTACTAGCATTTTCCAACCAAGCATTAGCGTCACGAAAGTCAGAAATAACAGTAAAATAAATCGCTTACCATTGAAGATCTTCCTCTGGTGGCAATGCCAAGTGTCCTAACTACACAGTGAATGTTCGTTTTGTTTGATAAAATCCATTTTTATAGCCTAACACGAAACATTTGTAAACCGGTTGCGTCGTGATTTCCGTCTCATTCAACTTTGGACAAAGCGTTCGTGGTAATTACACACACTAAACACACGTTTATCCAGTCATGGTTGGTTTCATTGAAATCCTCTGGTTGTAACTAACACAACCATACATGATGGCTCTTTTCCCGGGGCGTATTAACCGAAACAAACCGATTTGAAGACACCAATCAATGACCTCATTACGCACCAATGGTAGGACCGGTCTATCGTTGATTGACTGTATTTTGGCCCAATGACCACTGATCATCTTGAAACCTAGCTTGGAAGATAGCCAATGAGCTGAGGTAAACGGCAATATGTAATGGTTATACGTTTGAAGACCAGCCTTTGTCGTAAACTCTGGCGTAAAAGAGGTTCATTCACCATTGCAAATCCTACTTGACGGAGCCACGAGTGTTACGCATAGCAGTACATATTCAATAGCATTTTCAACAAGTTTATATATTTAAATTATGGCGAATAAATCAGGAAAAGCTAAAACAAAGTTTAGGTATACAGATTTAACCCAAATTATAGAGGAAATTGATAGAGACAGCCCCCCATCTCACAGCTAGCCTTCAGGGAGCTGCTCATCCAGGAGCTTGCTAGCTACAGCAAGTCCACTGCAGCACCTTCTGCTCCAACCAGTGGTGTTCACCTGCCCAGATTCATCTCTGCAGGCATGAATGTGCCTCAGGGCAAAAAGGGCACAGTAGGGAGACGTCGTTGTGCCCTTTGTCACAGGAAATGCCCCATCACCTGCACCACCTGTTCAGTAAGCCTCTGCTTTACAGCAGAAAGAGACTGCTATGGGCCATGGCACCAGCAGCACAATATTGTGTAGATGACTGAGGGTCTTCACAATATTGTAAATAGAAAATGTGTAAATAGTTACCATGTTATTTGTTTGTTTATTATTATTAATTTTTTTAATGATTTTTTTAATGTGTATATATATATATATATATACAGTGGGGCAAAAAAGTATTTAGTCAGCCACCACTTGTGCATGTTCTCCCACTTAAAAAGATGAGAGAGGCCTGTAATTTTCATCATAGGTACACTTCAACTATGACAGACAAAATTAGAAAAACAAATCCAGAAAATCACATTGTAGGATTTTTAATGAATTTATTTGCAAATTATGGTGGAAAATAAGTATTTGGTCACCTACAAACAAGCAAGATTTCTGGCTCTCGCAGACCTGTAACTTCTTCTTTAAGAGGCTCCTCTGTCCTCCACTCCTTACCTGTATTAATGGCACCTGTTTGAACTTGTTATCAGTATAAAAGACACCTGTCCACAACCTCAAACTGTCACACTCCAAACTCCACTATGGCCAAGACCAAAGAGCTGTCAAAGGACACCAGAAACAAAATTGTAGACCTGCACCAGGCTGGGAAGACTGAATCTGCAATAGGTAAGCAGCTTGGTTTGAAGAAATCAACTGTGGGAGCAATTATTAGGAAATGGAAGACATACAAGACCACTGATAATCTCCCTCGATCTGGGGCTCCACGCAAGATCTCACCCCGTGGGGTCAAAATGATCACAAGAACTGTGAGCAAAAATCCCAGAACCACACGGGGGAACCTAGTGAATGACCTGCAGAGAGCTGGGACCAAAGTAACAAAGCCTACCATCAGTAACACATTACGTCGCCAGGGACTCAAATCCTGCAGTGCCAGACGTGTCCCCCTGCTTAAGCCAGTACATGTCCAGGCCCGTCTGAAGTTTGCTAGAGAGCATTTGGATGATCCAGAAGAAGATTGGGAGAATGTCATATGGTCAGATGAAACCAAAATATAACTTTTTGGTAAAAACTCAACTCGTCGTGTTTGGAGGACAAAGAATGCTGAGTTGCATCCAAAGAACACCATACCTACTGTGAAGCATGGGGGTGGAAACATCATGCTTTGGGGCTGTTTTTCTGCAAAGGGACCAGGACGACTGATCCGTGTAAAGGAAAGAATGAATGGGGCTATGTATCGTGAGACTTTGAGTGAAAACCTCCTTCCATCAGCAAGGGCATTGAAGATGAAACGTGGCTGGGTCTTTCAGCATGACAATGATCCCAAACACACCGCCCGGGCAACGAAGGAGTGGCTTCGTAAGAAGCATTTCAAGGTCCTGGAGTGGCCTAGCCAGTCTCCAGATCTCAACCCCATAGAAAATCTTTGGAGGGAGTTGAAAGTCCGTGTTGCCCAGTAACAGCCCAAAAACATCACTGCTCTAGAGGAGATCTGCATGGAGGAATGGGCCAAAATACCAGCAACAGTATGTGAAAACCTTGTGAAGACTTACAGAAAACGTTTGACCTCTGTCATTGCCAACAAAGGGTATATAACAAAGTATTGAGATAAACTTTTGTTATTGACCAAATACTTATTTTCCACCATAATTTGCAAATAAATTAATTAAAAATCCTACAATGTGATTTTCTGGATTTTCTTTTCTCATTTTGTCTGTCATAGTTGAAGTGTACCTATGATGAAAATTACAGGCCTCTCTCATCTTTTTAAGTGGGAGAACTTGCACAATTGGTGGCTGACTAAATACTTTTTTGCCCCACTGTATATATATATTTATTTTTTTGGGGTGTGTTCGAATAGCATATATGTATTTTGTATATAGTTATTTCCTTCAAAATGTATCACTGTACCAATTCGGCCACTTGGGTACATTTGTGTGGGACACCTGGGTGACTTCATGCTCAATGTCATGTAGCTCGCTCATTTTTGAAGTTATCTGTCTAAAACTTTGCTCAGCTATTGTTGCCATCTTATGTTCTTCATTCAAATCATCCACAGCATCCTATCTGTATGTTTGGCTGTTCTTGGTCATTTGAAAGATGATGCAGCAACAATAAAAAACTGAAAACGTATGTTTATTTCCTTGTATTTTCTTCTACCAGATCTATTGTGTTATATTCTCCTACATTCAATTCACATTTCCACAAAATTCAGAGTGTTTCCTTTCAAATGATACCAAGAATATGCATATCCTTGCTTCTGGGCCTGAGCTACAGGCAGTTCGATTAGGGTATGTCTTTAGGTGGAAATTGAGAAGGGGGGGGTACCCCAAGAACAAATTCTTATTTTCAATGTAGGCCTAGGAACAGTGGGTTAACTGCCTTGTTCAGGGGCAGAACGACTGATTTTTACCTTGTCAGCTCGGGGATTCGATCTTGCAACCTTTCGGTTACCTGTCCAACGCTAATCCATTGTATCCGATGCGAACAGGTGACTGACGTTTCCACGACAAACTGACATCAGCGTGACGTCAACGTCAGTCAGCTGTTAACCTTTTTTTTTTGTGGGGTGCTCCAACTCCTTTTTACCTCGAATTGGTCCCTATTTTGTATGTTTTTTTTCTCTCTTGGTAAGGCATTCTCATGAATAGGAATGGTTGTTGGCTTGAGCTCATTTCATCGTCCCTGGCTGTTTATCTCCTTACATGTGTAGCGGTGTGTGTGTTGTAGCCTGTGCGTGTGTGACCATGTACTTGCATGTTTGTGCTTGTTTGTGTGTAAGCGTGTGCATGCATCATGTTTATGTAAGAATGTTTGTGTGTGTGTGTGTGTGTGCTTTCATGTCTCTCTGTGTGTGTGTGTGTGTGTTCTCTGCTGCGGATGGCCCTGCTGTGGCCTGGAATGGATGCTCATTAACTGAGCCTGTCAAGGTTTCAGTGGGAGCCTGCTGTTCAGTGGGCAGAGGGCGGATGAAATCTCTGGAAACGCCAGGAGATGAATGTCTTTCACCCGGCCCGGTGACTCACGAATTGTTATTGAAATATAATTGTGGAGCAGAGTATGATGCAGGAGGAATGGAAAATGTAGTTTATTTTTTTGTATTTTCTCCCCTCGGCTGTGAGGCAGGATTGGAACACAAAACACACAGGCTAAACAAACATACATGCAACACATTTCAAAAGGCTTTTTTGGAATAACAGCTTTTCATGCTTTCTTTGACACTGTCCTTCTGAATAAGGGAAATAATAAAGCCTAGCTCCTGTGGCAGTCAGTGGTACTGAACAAATGATACTTGTCAAACTACTGTTTCTGTCCCAAATGGTACCCTATTCCCTACATAGTGCACTACTTTTGACCAGAGCCCTATGGGCCCTTTATAAAATAAAATGAAGTAGTGTGATATAAATTGATGCCATTGGGAACGCAAGTCCCCAGCCTGTTCAAGAAGGTAATCGGAGGCTTTGCTGATGGTGATACAGTAGGTGGTTGTCACGTGGCTGTCTTTTCCCCCTGCCCTTTTCACCTTGCATCAAAGCCAGGTAGATTACCCAGCATCTCTAGTTTCCCGGCACATGAAAAGGCTTGAAAAACGGTCCATTTTTATGCCTGCCGGCAGTGCCTGATTACACCAGTCAGTAGCCTCTGTAAAGCAAGTCGTCTTTAAAAAGCACCAAGCTTTGGGTTGGTATCTGTATTTACTGCTGTCCGCTAATAATAAACACAACACCAACCCTTTACAAGGATATACATCCAAAAAGCAGCGTTCATTCTCTGATGGCAACAAATGGTCAAGGCCACAATTTAGGAATGAAAGGAAACGATAAACAACAATCGGTCCCCTAGGTTTTAACTCTTTATTCACCTCAAGGTAACACAAGTGTCCAGCCAGGAAACTTAAATGGTTGGACATGCAGACATATGCTTGCTTGGGCCCCTGTTGTAAATGAGGGGTAGGGGGGGTAAACAGGGTGGTGGTGGGAGGAGGAAGATAAACAGGGCGGTAGCTGGGCCCGTGTTAGTGTGAGTGAAGGGCAATGTGCACTCCTCCATCCCTCACTGGGGCTAATGAACTCCTGATGGCAGGGGAGGTGAGAGCAGGGGGATTAATCTCCTCTTTCCCTCCTGCAACAGCCCTCCTCTCCCTCTTCCCTGGTTTTGGCACTCAGGTCCCTTTCATTGTTTGTCAGCACTTTCAGGAGAGAGAGAGAGGGAGACTGTAGAAAATGATTTGGTCCTGGCCTTCTCTCCCCCCCCGCTTCCACCTCTTTTTACTTATTATTATTTTATTTTTTCCCCATAATGCAGCAGCATCAATAAATATTGTCTTAATACCTGTGGCTGGACCGGAGCCGTGAAGGTGATGTTAAAGGAAATCCATGATATTTTTGTTGTTCATATGTTGGGCTGGTCCCCTGGGGTCGCTGCTGAGGTCATTCAGTGAGGCTAGGGTAAAAATTAGTGCACTAAATAGGGATTAGGGTGCCATTTGAAACAGAAGCAGAATCCTCATGGGAGAGTAGCCTACGACTATGAAACACAATGTAGCCCTGGAAGGGCCACAGACCAAATGCACCCTAGGGAGCAGGCAGCAAGCAAAATGAGCAACAAAGATGGATTTAGAGGTTTGATGAAGAAGCTAACTACACACGGCTGTGTCTCAATAGCAATAAAACACCGGTCTCATGAACAATCTTTTAAGCACAATGCTAGTGAGTAACCAGCAAATTTTTATATTTCAAGTGTGTGTCGTGTGTGTGTATGTATGTATGTATGTATGTATGTATGTATGTATGTATGTATGTATGTATGTATTCGCTAGCTAACAAGGTAGAACATTTTGAACTGTTATGAATTGACCCTTCTGTCTTTCTCCAACTGTTTGAACAGCATGTTAGCCTGTCCAATTTGTTCAGATGTTGAAGTCACTTGGGCTACCTTATTTCTCAGAATGAGAATTAGTTGGAAATTCCTTTATGTAATTGTTTCATGCTTATTGCACATTTATAAAACACAGCCTAGATAGCTAGTATGAACAGTCTTTGGCTAAAATGTAGCTAGCTGTACAGCAGTGCTGCAAGCAAAAAACTGAGCACACATTTTCCAGAATGAATGTTCATTGATACTCCTGTTTAAGTAGTGTCTGTTCTGCACGCAGTTTGAGGAGTTGAGAAATAAAAAGGGTAACTTCTCTATTACAGTAAAATAATGTTTGTCTTTCGGTGTCCGTATGATCGATTTCGTTGGACAAAATCTCAAATACAAATAACAAGTTGAAACCGCTTGTCAGAGAGGAGGAAGTGATCACTCATCTTCGTTGGGGGGTGTGAGAGAGAGAATGGGAAGGTGCACAATCGCAGCAGAAGGAGCGAAGGAGACGAGACCAAAAAGACAACATGAGAAGAAGCGGACATAAATGCTTATGAAAACAAAAAATAACAAAACTTGATTCTGCCTCGCAGTGTTTGCTGTGCCACTAGAGAACCTGGTTCGAGTCCAGGCTCTGTCGCAGCCAGCCGCGACCGGGAGACCCATGGGGCGGCGCACGTTTGGCGCAGCGCCGTCCAGGTTAGGGGAGGGTTTGGTCGGGCAGGGATGTTCCTGTCCCATCGCACGCTATCGACTCCTGTGGAGGGCCGGGCGCAATGCACGCTGACACGGTCAAATCAAATTTTATTAGACACATGCGCCGAATACAACAGTGAAATGCTTACTAACGAGCCCCTAACCAACAGTGCAGTAAAAAAAAAAAAATACGGACAAAAATAAGAGATGTCATTTAAAGAGCAGCAGTAAAAAATAACAATATATACAGGGGGGGTGCCGGTACAGAGTCAATGTGCGGGGGCACCGGTGAGTTGAGGTAGTATGTACATGTAGGTAGAGTTATTAAAGTGACTATGCATAGATGACAACAGAGAGTGGCAGTGGTGTGGAGATGCAAATAGACTGGGTAGCCATTTGACTAGATGGTCGCCAGGTGTACGGTGTTCCCTCTGACACATTGGTGCGGCTGGCTTCCGGGTTAAGTGGGCGTTGTGTCAAGAAGCAGTGTGGCTTGGCTGGGTTGTGTTTCAGAGGACGCACGGCTCTTGACCTTTGCCTCTTCCATATGGGAGTTGCAGCGACGAGACAAGACTGTAACTACCAATTGGATACCACGAAATTGGGGAGGAAAAAGGATTAAAAAATAAATAAAGTAACTTGATTCTTGCAATCCAGGCATTTGGAATACAATGCCTTTGGAAAGTATTCAGACCCCTTAACTTTTTCTACCTTTTTGTTACGTTACAGCCTTATTCTAAAAAGGATAAAATACAAATCCCCAGCAATATACACACTAACCAATAATGATGATGCGAAAACAGGTTTTTAGAATTCTTTTGCAAATGTTTTAAACAGATACCTTATTTACCTAAGTATTCCGACTCTTTGCTATGAGACTCGAAATTGAGCTCAGTTGCATCGTGTTTCCATTGATCATCCTTGAGATGTTTCTACAACTTGATTGGAGTCCACCTGTGATAAATTCAATTGATTGGACATGATTTGGAAAGCTCACACCTGTCAAAACAAGGTCCCACAGCTGACAGTGCATGTCAGAGCAAAAACTAAGGCATGAGGTTGAATGAATCGTCTGTAGAGCTTCGAGACAGGATTGTGTCGAGGCACAGATCTGGGGAAGGGTACCAAAACATTTCTGCAGCGTTGAATGTCCCCAAGAACAGTGGCCTCCATCATTCTTAAATGGAATAAGTTTGGAATCACCAAGACTCTTCCAAGAGCTGGCAGCCCGACCTAAATTAGCAATCGGGGGAGAAGGGCCTTGGTCAGGGAGGTGACCAAGAACCCGATGGTCACTCTGACACAGCTCTGGAGTTCCTCTGTGGAGATGGGAGAACCTTCCAGAAGGACAACCATCTTTGCAGCACCACCAATCAGGCCTTTATGGTAGAGTGGCCAGACGGAAGCCACTCCTCAGTAAAAGCCACATGACAGCCCACTTGGAGTTTGCCAAAAGGCACCGAAGGACTCTCAGACCACAAGAAACAAGATTCTTTGGTCTGATGAAACCAAGATTGAACTCATTGGCCTGAATGCCAAGTGTAACGTCTGTAGGAAACCTGGCACCATCCCTACGGTGAAGCATGGTGGTGGCAGCATCATGCTTTGGGGATGTGTTTCAGTGGCAGGGCCTGGGAGACTAGTCAGGATCGAGGGAAAGATGAACGGAGCAAAATACAGAGAGATCCTTGATGAAAACCTGCTCCAGAGCGCTCAGGACCTCAGACTGGGGAGAAGGTTCACCTAACAACAGGACAACAACCCTAAGCACACAGCCAAGACAACGCAGGAGTGGCTTCGGGACAAGTCTCTGAATGTCCTTGAGTGGCCCAGCCAGAGCCTGGACTAACAGAGCTTGAGAGGATCTGCTGAGAAGAATGGGAGAAGACTCCAGGCTGTAATCGCTGCCACAGGTGCTTCAACAAAGTACTGAGTAAAGGGTCTTAATACTTATGTAAATGTGATATTTCCGTAAAAAAATAAATATATTTGCTAAAGTTTCTAAACCAGTTTTTGCTTTGTCGTTATGGGGTATTGTGTGTAGATTGATGAGGGGGGGGGTTGAAAAAACGATTTAAGAAATGTTAGAATGAGATGTAATGTAACAATGTGGTAAAAGTTAAGGGGTCTGAATACTTTCTGAAGGTACTGGATCGCGCCAAAACAAATATTTCGCCCAGCCCAACTGTGGAACTGCTCTCGTTTATAATGCTGGCACGGAGCTCTTGTACCGTCTCAGTTCCTCTTCTGCCGTGTGTACCAGTAATAGTTCAAGTGCATTTTCTTGTTCTTAGACCTCTTATTTTGTGTATTTTTTTCTTCTTCATTCGACATAGGTGTGCTGGGTGCTCTCTGAATGAGACCCCCCCCCCCCCTAGGCTTTTTTCCTCCTTCTAGGTTTTCGTTGGTGTGTGAGGAGAGATGAAAGTTTTAGATATGATCTAGCATTTATCTTTAATTCATATTCGTGTGTGTGTACCGTGCGCACCTTGTGCACTGTATGTGTGTTCGTCTGTATGCTTTTGTGTGTTATTTTGTTGTTGCCTTTTCTCTCTGTGTGTGTGTGTTCTAGCTGGGGTAAAGACTCCATGACTCCGCACAGCTGTGCCTGTGATCATGTCATTCAGAGCCATAGCTGCCTCATTCAGAGGCTCGCAGAGCATCACAACCCCTGCTGGGCTACAGGGTGGTTTACGCCACAACTACTACGAACACACTGCTCTCTCTCTTCCACTGACATGCGTGCGCTCGCTCTCTCTCTCTCTCTCAACCTCTGCCATCCCTCTCTCTCACGCTTGCTTTCTCTCTGCTAGATCTCCCCATCTGTCCTCACTACACCCCTCTCCTTCTCCAAAAATAGCCGACTTGCCGTTTCGTTGCATTCCGGGGAGGCAGAGGCGGGCGGGGATCTGTCTCCCAGGGGTACTGCAGTGATACACTGCTCCCTCTTCGCCTGCCTTGTTGCTGCCTTGTTTTGTACACACAGCATTAACACTGCACAATGCACCCAACACTCATGTTGCATGCACTCTCCTCTCCCCTCCCCTCCGCTTTTTCCATAGAGAGAGAGAGGAGGAAAAGGACTGTCAATAAAATAAGAACGAGGGAGAGTGGAGCTTGGTTGCCTGGCTCTCTGGCAGTTTTGCCAGTGGCTCTTTTTACACATTGGCATCTTGTTTAAAACAGCCTAATGACACTGCTGCATCTCCCCCTTACACACACACACACACACACACACACACACACACACTGGCTGTCACAAACCAGCCTCAGAAACAGTCAGCCTCAGAGAGATGTTGTTTATGAAGCAATTTAAATGCAGGGATTCTTCATCAAACAGCCTGACCTACCGGATTCTGAACAAATGCTTGGTCATTCTGTGTGTGTGTGTGTGTGTGTGGTAATTGCAGATTGGTGCCTGTTATTAATGACATATCAGCTGCCTGACTGTTAGTGCTGTAAATGCCAAGGCATCCTCTCCCTCTATCCTGGGACCTGAAAGTGGCTTGTTGATGGAAAGAAAGGGCAGGGAGGACAGGCAGGCGGGCAGGCAGACAGGGAGGACAAGCAGGGAGAACAGGCAGGACAGGCAGGCAAGGAGGACAGGCAGGACAGTAACTGTATCCATTTCAGAGCCTCGGTGTCAGAATTAGCCATCTAATGGGCTTGGCAGTCATCTCTCAGCACTCTGAAAGACCAGGCACACACACACACACACACACACACACACGGAAATGACCGGGCAGCCCCCTTTGGCACTGGCAGACAGTTTTGGGATGCAGCCTTTTTAGCCTGCGGCCTCTCCATCCATGCAGCTCAGTCATCACACAGCCCTCCCCAGTGAGTGAGTCAGAGGTGTGTGTGTGTGTGTGTGAGGGTCTGGAGATTGGGTGGCTCTGCCACACACACCACCCTGCACCATGCCAATGAGACCAGGGGCAGCAGAGCTAAGGGCCACAGCCCTGTGTGGTGACTCCATGGAGGGACTCTGTGTCGTGGGAAGGACCCGGCGTTGTTTGGGCCATCTGCTCTCCTCTCTGTGTAGCAAGAGCAGGCATGAGTACACAATACCACCACTACTACTCCCATTACCACTACAGATGGAGTGGCACTGCCAGTTTTGCAATGCCGTGCCGCCGTTCGGAAGTAGGTGATTTGAGGCATGCGTGAAAAGGGGGCCGTTGTGGAGTCACAGAGCAGTAATGTAATCCATCTTGGCCACTGTGCAAGGCATGGTATGCCAATGAGTTCTACAGCTGCACCATCGAGAGCATCCTGACCGGTTGCATCACCGCCTGTAATGGCAACTGCTCAACATCTGACCGTAAGGCGCTACAGAGGGTAGTGTGTACGGCCCAGTACATCACTGGGGCCAAGCTTCCTGCCATCCAGGACCTATATAGTAGACGGTGTCAGAGGAAAGCCCATAAAATTGTCAGAGACTCCAGTCACACGGCAAGCGGTACCTGAGCTCGCACGGCAAGCAGTACCTTAGCACTAAATCTATGTCCAAAAGGGTCTTAACAGCTTCTACCCCCAAGCCATAAGACTGCTGAAAAATTAATCAAATGGCCACCTGACTATTACATTGCCCTCCCCATTTTGTTTTGTACACTGCTGCAACTCGCTGTTTATTATCTGTGCATAGTCACTTCACCCTTACCTACATGTGCAAATGACCTCTGACCTGTACCCCCGCACACTGACTCGGTACCGGTACCCCCTGTATATAGCCTCTTTATTGTGTTACTTTAAAATAATATATTTTTCATTTATTTGTTAAATATTTTCCTAACTCTTCTTGAACTGCACTGTCGGTTAAGGGCTTGTAAGTAAGCATTTCACCGTAAAGTCTACACTTGTTGTATTCGCCGCATGTGACAAATACAGTTTGATTTAGATCTCTCTGTGCTGTGGAGCACTTCATTTGTTTTATGGTGCGAAGTCGTCACCAAGGGGACTCCTCCTGCAGAACTGTTCCTCCATTCCTACAGTACAGCACCTCTGGGGGAATCCTGCTCTGCATTTTAAGAGTTTTAACTGAAAATGGATCTCACACTGGATTTACAAAAAAAAAAAAAATGTTGAAGTGGAAAATGCATTCTTTATACATCTGTTATTCCTCTTTGGCACCTAGCACAGACTTCTTCCTCTCCATGGCCATGGAAATGTCTCAATCTTAACAAGGATTTTGTTTGATGGAGAAAAATATGGGGGGGAGTGAGAAAGGGAAAATCACACAGGTTTTCTTCCCCGTTGAAAAGCTGTCGGTCAGACACGCCAGTGTTTTTCCCCTCTGATGTGGAGGGGAGGCGATGAGTCGCTGTCTTCAACCTACAGTATGAAACATGACTCCCACCACCCACTTTTATTGCTTTCTCTACGTCTTTGATACGGCACTGAGGGTAAAACAATAAAGGAAAAACAACACATCCCTGAGGGATACCTCGGTCACTGAACCTCCAGCGAAGCCAGACAGAGGAAGTCCATTATGTACTCACCACTACGTAGCAAGTTATTCTAAAGCACAGGGAGTATGAGAGGCAGCTCTATTTGGACGTCTAAATGTCACTAGTAAAGTTTACGGCGGGCTGAGCAAGGCAACAGGAAGAGCCCAATATAAGAGGGAAAAGCCCTGTTTTATGGCCACATAAATCTGCGCTCAGTCACTGAAGGCCATAACCTGCTTTTTCCTCTAGTTGTCTTTTGCTGGCTCACTGTACTCTTTCTGTGGATTGATGGGGGAATCAGACATGCATATCTACAGAGCAGATATCCTCATAAAGTCTCGCCCTTCCCCTGTGTTATAACCACCGCTCTGTCTCGCTCTCAGTCTCTCTCTCTCTGCTGCTTTCTCTCTTTGCTCATCTCTGCTTCTTTTTCTCTCTCTAGTTCAGCTTCTCACTCACTCACTCACTCACTCACTCACTCAGTGGTCTAGTTTGACTCTGTAGCAGTATAGTAACTGTAGCCTGTACTGTGATTGCTGCTGTATACTGATGTGTCTCTGTATTGGATTCTTCTCTTCCCTAACAGATGGAGAGTGAGAAGAAGAGAAGAAAATACTCCACCAGCAGCAATGACTCGGACACCACTGACAGTGAGCTGAAACTTATGTAGTTAGAGATGATAAAAAGGGCTGGAGAGTGAGGGTGGTGGGGGGATACCGGGGGGAGGTTAATGGAGAGCTAGAAGGGCGGGATTGTCACCATTGGAGACCAATTAGTTAGGAGTGAGTCATGAAAGCTGTACTCTGACTAAACGGGAGAGATTAGGACAGGGCCGACGCACGCTCTGCAGCCAAACACGAAACAAACAGGCGGAATAAACTACGGGCCTTAAAGAGCAGCTTGGCAGAACATTCTCAGGGGCAGGACCCGTCACTAGCACCCTATGAGCCCTGGTCGAAAAGTAGTGCGCTGTAGGGGATAGGATGCCATTTGCAACACTACCGATGGCTGGAACAGTCAGTAGCCTGGCCTCCTCTCTACTACTCTGACAATCTGCTGCTTGTCATCTTGTTTTCTCCGCTCGCTGCATCCCTGACTCTTTGTAGTGGCCTGGGCTCAGATCGAAGACAGAGGCAGTGTCTAGATGTTTACGCCTGCATCACCACAACGGCTTCGTCCATTAACTGACTGACTGATCACTGTGAGCCACAATGTTGGTGGCCAAGTGATGGACATATGTATGCTTGTGAAGAAGTAGGATGAAATTACCACTCGTCTCTGATCTAAGGTCAGATTAGCTTTTTTTTTTTTGTCCCCAATTTGATTTATTCATGATATGGGGAGGTGATCTGAGATGTGTGCCTACGGGCAACTCCTACCGCTGGACCAGTGGCCTTAGCTCTGGGCCATGTGCCGGGGGCTACGCCGCGTGATGCTCCCTAAACAACCAGTGCTTCTGAGTGCCGGTAACACGCCAGTGTCCCGGGCTAGCCTGCATCTGTTCCACATGGGTTTGGGTTATCATGTTTCTAATTGAAGGATCCCAATGATCATTTTTGTCCCTGTGCTACCTCTGGGGCTTGTCATTAAAACGGGCCTTGATGGGTAGCTCTGATTTGCGGTCGCTCTGCAATGTGTGGAGGTACCACACCACAGCCAATAGCGTGTGGACCATTCATAGCCATCCCAACACACACACACACACACACTGAGATTACATAATGATGTGGCTCTGAACTTCCTCCTGGTAGTTGGAACAGCACACATTTAAAATAACAACCTGTCACCGTGTACAAATGGAAATGTCAGTTATTGAGGAGATTAGTGTCTCTCTCTTCTCTCCTGTGTTGCTGCAAGGGACTTTGTGGCTGGCTGAGGTGTGATCTTGGTCTATAAATACAATGACTTGATGACGACCACCTCTCTCCACCTGCCTGTTCGTCTTAACTCGTGTGCGCACACACACACACACACCGTCACAGTACAGCCGAGCGGAGGATTCATTCTAGGCCTTTGACTTAAACCCACTCATCACAGAGTGACTCTGAAGACAGGAATGACGGTCGGCCTCCAGCCCTGTTTAACGCCATCCCTAGATATTGGCTGCTTTCCAAACGGCACCCTATCCCATTATGCACTAGGGCCCTTAGGGCTCTGGTTAAAAGTAATGCACTATAGGGCATTTGGGACGTTACCCACCACTAGCATGTTGGCTATGGAGGGATTAGGAATATGTTTATCACAAATCAGTTTCTTCTGATGGCTTAATTGTCTTCTGTCTGGTTAATTAACATTCGGTTCTGGGGTGATGTGGAGGGAAACAAGAATGGACTAGTTGGTGGGAAATGATTATCGTTTCACCCTTAGGCTATGAAATGAAAATCATATATATATATATATATACACACAGTGGGGAGAATAAGTATTTGATACACTGCCGATTTTGCCGATTTTCCTACTTACAAACGATGTAGAGGTCTGTAATTTTTTATCATAGGTACACTTCGACTGTGAGATACGGAATCTAATACAATAATCCAGAAAATCACATTGTATGATTTTTAAGTAATTAATTTGCATTTTATTGCATGACATAAGTATTTGATACATCAGAAAAGCAGAACTTAATATTTGGTACAGAAACCTTTGTTTGCAATTACAGAGATCATATGTTTCCTGTAGTTCTTGACCAGGTTTGCACACATTGCAGCAGGGATTTTGGCCCACTCCTCCATACAGACCTTCTCCAGATCCTTCAGGTTTCGGGGCTGTCGCTGGGCAATACGGACTTTCAGCTCCCTCCAAAGATTTTCTATTGGGTTCAGGTCTGGAGACTGGCTAGGCCACTCCAGGACCTTGAGATGCTTCTTACGGAGCCACTCCTTAGTTGCCCTGGCTGTGTGTTTCGGGTCGTTGTCATGCTGGAAGACCCAGCCACGACCCATCTTCAATGCTCTTACTGAGGGAAGGAGGTTGTTGGCCAAGATCTCGCGATACATGGCCCCATCCATCCTCCCCTCAATACGGTGCAGTCGTCCTGTCCCCTTTGCAGAAAAGCATCCCCAAAGAATGATGTTTCCACCTCCATGCTTCACGGTTGGGATGGTGTTCTTGAGGTTGTACTCATCCTTCTTCTTCCTCCGAACACGGCGAGTGGAGTTTAGACCAAAAAGCTCTATTTTTGTCTCATCAGCCCACATGACCTTCTCCCATTACTCCTCTGGATCATCCAGATGGTCATTGGCAAACTTCAGACGGGCCTGGACATGCGCTGGCTTGAGCAGGGACACCTTGCGTGCGCTGCAGGATTTTAATCCATGACGGCGTAGTGTGTTACTAATGGTTTTCTTTGAGACTGTGGTCCCAGCTCTCTTCAGGTCATTGACCAGGTCTTGCCGTGTAGTTCTGGGCTGATCCCTCAGCTTCCTCATGATCATTGATGCCCCACGAGGTGAGATCTTGCATGGAGCCCCAGACCGAGGGTGATTGACTGTCATCTTGAACTTCTTCCATTTTCTAATAATTGCGCCAACAGTTGTTGCCTTCTCACCAAGCTGCTTGCCTATTGTCCTGTAGCCTATCCCAGCCTTGTGCAGGTCTACAATTTTATCCCTGATGTCCTTACACAGCTCTCTGGTCGTGGCCATTGTGGAGAGGTTGGAGTCTGTTTGATTGAGTGTGTGGACAGGTGTCTTTTATACAGGTAACGAGTTCAAACATGTGCAGTTAATACAGGTAATGAGTGGGGAACAGGAGGGCTTCTTAAAGAAAAACTAACAGGCCTGTGAGAGCCGGAATTCTTACTGGTTGGTAGGTGATCAAATACTTATGTCATGCAATACAATGCTAATTAATTACTTAAAAATCATACAATGTGATTTTTTTGGATTTTTGTTTTAGATTCCGTCTCTCACAGTTGGAGTGTACCTATGATAAAAATTACAGACCTCTACATGCTTTGCAAGTAGGAAAACCTGCAAAATCGGCAGGTTATCAAATACTTGTTCTCCCCACTGTGTGTATATATATATATATATATTGACCTAAAATACAGTAATATCAGTACTTATATTCCTTCGAGTAAGTGATGCTGACCAAATCTAACTTGTTGTTGAAAGGTTCTTCAGCCCATTAGTGACTATGACCTTGTGCCTCTCTGTTCTCAGTCTTATCTGCTTGTATCACCATCTCTATCCATCCACCTGTCAGTTGTTACTGAACCAAACTAATTATGATATCTAGGGAAGTCGGTCAGCCTTTCAGAGGCTCTAAGTTGTGCTCAGTGATTTGAAAATGGCAGCCTCCTGTCTCCTCTGACTGTAAGTCACTCTGGATAAGTTAAATGGATGCTCAATGACCAAAATGTAAATCTGAAATGTAACCGTTACCGTGTCATTGTTTGCAGGTCAAGTGACCTCCTGGTCCAGGTCCTCCAAGAACACCGGGACCAGCAGCACCTGGGTCAGACAGGAGCACAAGAAACCGTCTGAGGTGAGTGACTGCCAACTCCATGCTATACACAACTCACTTGTGAGTCTCAAATGGCACCTTATTTCCTTTTATAGTGCACTTCTTCTTTTGTCCAGGGTCAGAAATAGTGCACTATATAGGGAATAATGGGCCCTGGTGAATAGGGTGCCACTTGGGATGCAGACACTGACTAATAATAAATGATACATGGGATTTAAAGTGCCTTTTTAAGAAATCCAAGGTGATTGTACAGCAAGAGAGTAAAAAAACAAAACAAGGATAAAAAGAAATAAAAGCTACACAGGGTTTTTTCTGGATCAAAAATAAGCTTAGGTGGTGTCCGGGGGCGTGGCAATGGGTGTGGTCGGCCTGTGGCATGGATGAATTTTAGAGGCCCTCCTCTTGGCGGTGTGGAGTGCTGCATTTTTAAAGCAAATTTTCTGCAATATCACACATTCTGCGATGGCGCTGAGAATCTATTTCATGCATTTGTCTAATGCTGTGTTTTGCTCAAACATAACAACAAAATCAATACTACGAAATTAATTGTTTTGGGAATATTTAAATCTCCCTGACTGTCTAGCTTTTATTTTGGGGATTGTTAATTCTCAAAGATTATAATATTTTCAAGTATTAAGGGTCCATTATAATTTCTAGATACTTTATATCTGGGTTTTAGTCGTTTTAAGTTTACACTGAAAGCGTTTTCCATCCCGAAAAAAAATTATAGACACAGACAGATATTTTACACCCTTAGGCGGCCCGCCCAAGGATTTCAATGGCAGAAAAATCCCTGGCTACTTAGCTAAAGCTGAGTAATTGGGGAAAGCCAGACTGAACTAGTCGGTTTTTAGTCAATCACTCAATCACACTTATTTATTAAGACCTTTTTACACCAGTGGTTGTCAAAGTGCTTATATAGAAACCCAGGAGGGATCGTGGGATACTGTGGCCCTGTTCAGTTGCGACTGGCTGGGGGCAGAGAGTTGCAGAGTTTGAGGGTAGCAGCACTGAAAGCCCGGACCCCATGGTGTGCAGTCTTGTTTCGGGGATGGTGAGTAGTCCAGCAGGTCAGAGGTATGAGGGGCAAGGCCATGGAGTGCCTTGTAGGTGTGGAGTAGGATCTTGTAGGTAATGTGGAATTTGACAGGGAGCCAGTGAAGGTGGTGGGGCTGATGTGTTCCCAGGGTTTGGTGTGTGTGATGACCCTGGCAGTGGAGTTCTGGATGTACTGGAGCCTATATAGGGCTTTGCCCGGACACCCCGAATAGGACTCCAATGCAGTAGTCCAGACATGATGTAACAAAGGCATGTATGAGGGATGGTCGGAGTCGGGAGATGTTGAGGTGGAAGACGGTTGATTTTGGTGATGGACTTGATGTGTGACTCGAAGGAGAGAGTGGGGTCCAGGATGACACCCATGTTTCAGACCTCTGTTGATGGGCAGATGGAGCAGCTGTCAATGGACATCATGAGGTCACACACTTTCTTGAGGGGAGTCTTGGGAGCCACCAGCATGACCTCGGTTTTATTGCTGTTTGAGTATTTTGGATGTCATCCAGTTTTTGGTATCATGGAGACGGGGGAGGGAGGTCAGAGGTGGGTTTGGTGTGGATGTAAGTTTGGGGGTCATCCACATAGCAGTGGAAGTTGAGAACATGGCAGCGGATGATGTGGCCCAGGGGAAGCATGTATATGATGAACAGCAGGGGTCCAAGCACGGAACCCTGAGGCACGCCTTGGTTGACAGGGGCTGGGGGGGGATTTGGAGTCTCCAAAGGACAAGTACTGTTTCCGGTAGCCGGGTAGGACTGGAACCAGTTGTGGCGTTCGGACCGTATTCACGCGGTTGTGGAGGATGCAGAAGTTGTCAAAGGCAGCAGAGAGGTCGAGTAGGATAAGGATATTGAAGTGGCGAGAGTCGCCGCTAATTAGGAGGTTGTTGAACACTTTTACCAGTGCAGTCTCTGTGCTGTGCTTGGCCCGGAACCCTGAGTTGAAGAGGTTCATACATGTCATGGCTGGTAATTGTTCAAGTTATCGGGGTCCAATCCTTGTTTCTTTAGGATGGGTGGGGGATAACTGAAGCTGCTGGTAAATGGAATATATTTTTTGACTGAAAAAGGTCCAGAAACATATTGCACACCTCAAGAGAGCCATTGATGGAGGAGTAATCCAGGGGCTGGAGTAGTCTGATACTTGAGAAAAGGGTTCCAGGATTGCCTTGGCAGTTATTGATGAGGTTGTAGTATACTGATTTTGCCTGGGAGAGAGCATCCTTGTAGTCCTTGACATGCTCCCTGTAAGCCTCTAAGTGAACTGTGAGACCAGATTCTTTATAGACCCTTTCCAGTTGTCGGCCAGTGGACTTCAAAGAACACAGCTCAGGGGTAAACCCTCGGGGGGCAGATAATGAGACAGTCCTAGTTTCCAGATGGGCAACAGCGTCAAAGCTGGAGGAGAGGAGTGTGTCATAGTGAGACACGAGCTCCACGGCAGAGGACGGAAGAGGATCGGGGCTGTTGTGTTTTTGAAGCCTGTTTCCTCGGCCGGATGTGCTGACAGTTTTATTGTTCCTGTATGTAATGGTCCGTTTTTGCCGCAGCTTGGAAAGATCCAGGCCACGCAGGTTGGAGGGTGTAAAGCCTGTCGAACACGAGGTCCAGAACATGGCCTTTGTCAATGTGTTGAAAACTGTACATGCTGTGTAATGTTGAAACAGTCCAGGAGAGACAGGAACTTGGCAGAAAAGCCACTATTGTTGGAGTTGACATGGATGTTGAAGTCACCCAACAGTAGGGTAGAAGGTGACATGGAGCAGACGGACATGAGGACCTCTGAGATTAACACAGAGGAGCGTTTTGGGAGGGCGGGAGATAAGCACAACTTGCTGAGGTTGAGGACCAGCCATGCTAAATTCCAGACGTTCAAAAGATGTGGCATTCGGTATGGGAAGCACTTTGAAGTCTGTACGATGGATAACAGTAAGCTCCCCGCCCGACCCACAGAGCGAGGTTTTTGTAGGTACACACACAGCCTGGTGGAGTAGCTTGATTAAGCACCAGAAAGTAATTTGGCTGCTGCCAGGTTTCTGTTAAGCACATCACGTCGATATCTTTATCCATGATAGCATCATAAACCAACAGTCATTTGTTATTGGAGAGAGCGAAAGTTGAACAGCGCAAACGAGCTGTATTGGGTAGGAGAGGAGGAGGCATGGTGAACAGAGCTGTCCACTTTAGCCAAAGCTTTAAGGCAGCTTAGATTTGCACCAGGGCAGTTCATGTTACAGTTCAGTGTAACTGTATGTGTATTTTCTGCGCGAGCACTATGGCAGTAGGCATCCCGACGCACAATCCCTAGGTCGTGGCGCGCCCGTAGGGAAAACGGGGCTTTAAACCGGGCAGACTGAAAGTGGTAGACTTCGGCAAGGAGTACCTTATCCGTGTCATGATGGCATCCCCATTCAGGCATGGGGCAGGCCAGTGAATGGTCCTGGGGTACAGTAGATCCCTCCCCACAGCAGAGGAGCCAAGGCAGTAGTAGTAGTAGAATCCACATCACTGTACAAAAACACACTGATAGCTCCTGGCAAGCTAGTTAGCATCCAGTTGGCTAGTGTCCAAATAACTTGGTTAAGATGCAGAAAACGTGTGGGATCTACCTGTATAGTTATCCAAGGAAGGCAACTCTGCTGGTAGACAACCCGCAAAACGAAGGTTTAGTTGGTAGTAGTCAGGTAAACGGACCGGATGGCTTTTTACAAACTAACGCTCAGCAAGCAAGACTCCGCAGGCATCAAAAGGTGGAACTATTAGGCAACAAATACTGTTAAGCAAAAATCACAGTGATTAACACTAAGTAGCGAACAATATCGAAGTTTCAAGAGGATAAGCGGTAGCCAAAGCACGCCAGCGTACTCTCTCGGAAATGGCTGACTGACTGTGACTGGTGATTAGGTTGTTGGAGTCCCATGAGGTAATGATAATGTGACTGATTGATTGCTGATTTTATGTTGTGAGCCTGTTGCTGTAATGGTGGTGGGATAATGGTCGATGATGTCCTTGTGAGTTTACTGGTGTTTATGGTGTGGTGGGTCCATTGAGGCAATGATAATCCACTGAGGATAATGACCGTATGGTAATGACAGTACAATAATGCAGTGTTTGTTCCAACAATAGATGTCCTTGTGAGCTGTGCATTGTGGGATGTGTTGGAATCTGTACACCATGGGTGCATCCCAAATGGAACCATAAACCCTATATGGTGTACTTTTTTTCACCAAAGCCCAATGAGTGAAAAGGATGCCATTTGGGATGTAATCCCATGACTTACCTGGGTGGTCCTTTGCAGTAGGCCTTGCTTTTTCGAAGAATGTCCGCCACTTCATATTTTGGTTTAAAAACTAACAATTTAACAATTTGACTAAACCAAGTGAATCCAGTGATGACATGATTATGGGTTTGCTGGCTAATTATCAGGTTGGGTACCCATAGGTCCATGAAAGGTAGACACTATGGGATTTTAAATGACCGGGCCACATAGACCTCCGGTCAGAAGTAGTGAATTATGTAGGGTATAGAGTGCCATTTGGGACTAAGCCCCCTAAATAGAAAGATGGCATGAGCCTCCTAAAAAGCAATATCTACGTCTCCTTCCAGATGATATGTTAAGGAGCGCTCTCTCACCACAGGGTAGGCTGCTGAAATTAAAGCCACTCTCAGTAATTACAAGGTTTCTCCTGCAGTCAAAGCTGAGCCCTGTTAGCCTACTTTTTGCATCAGATGTTTGGCTTGGGAAGTGTGGAGGATGGTATGAGAAGTAGTCCCCAACTACACTTGCACTAGTCTGTTTTAAGAAGGAAGGAGACTTTTGAGCTCTCCATAATTTTAAGAATATGAAAAAAAATATACAAGTCCTTTTTTTAAAATTCAAATTACAACAGTAGACTATATTTGTGCCATCTGTTGTGTTGCCATGTTATTATGCAAGGATCTTGTCATTGTTTCGGAGGGATTTGATTTGAAGTGTCGTTCCTTAGACTAGTCTGGAGCAAGGACAGTGTGAACCAGTCGTGTGTTGACTGGCTTTGACAATTCAAAATCAGGGCTTTAGCTAGATCCCTTTGTTGTGTCTCTGGAGGATGCTGTGACAGTTGTCAACACGTTACCAACATCGGCAAGGGCACACACAGCCTTTCCTCAGGCTCTAACAGTTCTACAGACTGGAAGAAAAAAAAAATCATGTTTTTATTCATATGGCTCATGTTCATTTGTGATTCTTCGGGGAACTTTGCTTGTTTACCGCTTGATAAATAGCTGCTGGCTAAAATATGGAAATGTAATGACAATGTTGTCCTCCTGTGTGTGTGTGTGTCATGATTGAGTAAATGTAAATGACCAGGTTCTAATTTATTGTCATGCTGAGTAAAGGATTGTTTTGTCTTGAATGAGGTCCATAGGTGGGAACGTGTTTAGTTTGCGTTATGTAGATTTTTATTAGGGCTCAGTAGGGTTCAGTTTCCGTGTGCTTCTTAGCCAGTATTTTCAATACCTACCTACTCAGTGGTTTCAATACTAACGTGCTCAAGAATGACTAATATTAGGAAACAAGATCTCTCCCACTCTACGCCCAGAGGAAGGAAGTTGCCTTTGCAGAGCATGCAGGTGTGAAACTCGCTCACACAGGGGAAGGGTTGGGTGGGGTGTCCGAGTCTCCGACAGTCGCCCAGCTGCTGGAGCTCATTAAGGCGGGTAGAAACAGCTGTGCAGGTCCACGGCAACCAGATGCAAACAGCTGCAGGAATGCGTAGATAAGGGTGCTTTGTTTCTCCCCCCCCGAGTGAGCGAGCTAGCGGGCTCTGCCTGCTGCCAGTGCCAGGCCCAGTGAATGGCTGAGTGGCCTGCCTAGCTGGTTGGATGTCACTGGTCCACGCTGCTTCGCATGTCGACACCAACCGGAAGAGAAACGGGCTCCAAGATCCCCGCCAGCCGCCCTATTAAAATATCAATGTAGGCACTGTGGTCTGGTGCCAGGTAGAGGAACCCTTACTGCTGCAAAGAAACCATCTGAAATCATCAACCGATGCCAAGAAGACTAGAGATGGACGACGAGCCTAGATTCTCTGTTCTCAGGCGCAGGCAAGCCAAGCCCCACTCACTGGTAAAATGGAGATGCTTATCTGAGTGCACACATCCAATCGCGCAGTGTGTTTTGTTCTTCGGTCATGCGTGACACCTCTATTTTACTCTGCAGTTTTCCACGATCTTCATTGCAACAGATCTGATGGTTGGATAACTGGGTGGGGTAGGCAGCTCTGGCTGGGCTTTTTGGTGCTGAGAGGGAAATGGAGAAAGAGAAAGGGTTCTGGCACATTAAGTGCCACAAACAGCTTCTTCAAAGCGGTAGTCTAGGTTTGACCCAGGACCTGGTATCTATAGGGGAAAAGTGGCCTAATGTTTGTGCTATTATCTCCCTCCCGGTACTGCTGGCTCTGCATGCCTAATTGATCCAGAAGAGGCTCAACTCTTTGTTTCTCTCTGATAAGTGCAAATCATGCTCCCTCAGCCAATTCTGCATTGTTGCTGCACTGGCCACTCTCAAGGACATTGTGAGCTATTCAAGGGGCCAGAGTTTTCCTTAATCTCTGTTTTATTGAAAGTTTATGGAAGGAACTTTTTATAGAGCAACTGAATCTTCGCTAGAAAAGCAAAAAGGAAAGACATTTAAGTTGACATTGGATGTCTCTGCAGCATCTTGCCATGTATTTTCATAGCTTACATTTAGGATGCAGTCAACCCTAACTATGGGCCTCATGTATTTGACATGCCAAACCTTTTTTGGGACCGTTGAGTTGGCCTACCTTAATGTCAGTGATGTTCTGTTCGCCTGCACCCCCTGGATTTGTCCTCCGGGTTTGCCTTGTTAGCAGCACATTCACCACTCTCTCAAACGGCTAACTCTGGACTCTCGCTAGTAACGCCGTGGGCCAGCGAGACGTGAAAGGAACTAGCCCGGCTCGGAGTCAGGCACAACAGACCGACGGCAATTGGCTATACAAGAAGGGAACTATAGACACCGCTGACAGACTATCGTGGGTTTGCGAGATGCCTGACATAGGCAACAAAAAACCGAGCTCTCTGAGAATGAATGCACAACTGGTAAATAAGCACTTATAGGCTATGTCAGCCAGGTGGCTAGCTGCCAGCAGAGACTTCTATTAGCACTGCGGTAGCTAACGCTAATAAAGTCTAAAGGCCCAGGGTAGGGTTTACTTAGCTAACACATGGAATTGTTTTAAGATGGTTATACCAAGGATCATTTAGCGATTTTTATTTTTGAAATTGGTATTACTGCTATTAGACCATAGAAATGCATTGAATAACATATCAAACAGTCTGAAAAAATGTATCAAAAGGAGGTAAGTTTTGAAGTGTCTGTCCTATATCTGAGAGAATGCTCAGAAAAAAGATAAAATGTTTTACCGTGGAATTATCCGTATACCTTTTTGACGTGGTAATGCCCCATTCACTTCCATACATTTTTCAGCCCGGTACACGGTTACGTTCAGACGAGATACTTGTGGGGTTTGCACAGCAAAACACCATTGTGTTTGTGAAAGTCTGATCTTTCCATATTAGTTTGTAGCCCAAACCATTCGGACACTACAGACATTTTCGTGAGAATACCGATTTGTACATTATTTGATGATTTTTTTTCAATTTTATTTATTTGGATGTTTTCTGGTCTGACAAACAACAGTGTAGCTCTACCACCTTTCACCGCAGATGCAGGAGGCCGACATTGGTGGATGTCGTGGATTGAGAGGCAGCCCACACAAAAAAAACGATATCTCTAGCTTAAGCAGATTTTCTATTTTGTTGATGTACTGTTTTGTCATTTGTTTTATGTATGATGTAAGTGCCTTAATGTGTTTGGACCCCAGGAAAAGTAGCTGCTACCTTGGCAGCAGCTAATGGGCATCCCTAATAAATTCAAATAGATTTTGATGGGATTTTTGTATTTATTATGCTAATTAGATTTCCACCGGGCCACAGACATTGAGTTTAGGGGTGGGGCTGTGGTTAGCGTGACGAAGTAAGAAGCTAACGTTAAATGGAGACAGTCCTCTGCAGGAGCAAAATATAGGTTACTAAGTTCATCATAACTTTGCTTTACGGAGGATACTAGTGAGACAAAGTGGTGTGGCAACTGAATCTTAGCCAGAAAAGCAAAAACGGAAGACATTTAAGTTGACATTGGATGTCTCTGCAGCATCTTGCCATGTATTTTCATAGCTTACATTTAGGATGCAGTCAACCCTAACTATGTGCTTGTGTATTTGATATGCCAAACTTCGGGACAGTTGAGTTGGCCAACATTCACGTCACTGACGCTTGATATTGGGTTAAATGCAGGAATTTAGTGGAGGGTGAACGCCGTTTACACACCTTTTTTTATTTGTGCTGAGGCAGGCTGCAATGCATGCAGAGGAGACACGGAGAAAGAGGTAACAACTCAAGCAAGCAGATTAGAGGGGTTAGTACAGTGGTTCCCAAACTTGGGGTCAGGGCCCCATCTGGGGTCCCTTGAGAACCTGTACAGTTCTAAAAAATGTCATATGTTTTAGTTTATATCGATAGTTGTTTGTCTGCAGCATCCTACTGCTGGCTTGCCTCTGCTGGCTTGCCTATGAAGCTAAGCAGACTTGGTCCTGGTCGGTCCCTGGATGAGAGCCCAGATACTGCTGGAAGTAGTGTTGGAGGGCCAGTATGAGGCACTCTTTTCCCACTGGTCTAAAAAAAAAAATATATATATATATATATATATATATATATATATATATATATATATATATATATATATATAATATCCCAGGGCAGTTATTGGGGACATTGCACTGTGTAGGGTGCTGTCCTTCAGGTGGGATGTTAAACGGGAGTCCTGACTCTCTGTGGTCACCAAAGATCCCATGGCACTTATCGTAAGAGTAGGGCGTTAACCCCGGTGTCCTGGCTAAATTCCCAATCTGGCCCTCATACCTAATCATCCCCAGCTTCCAATTGGCTAATTCATCTCCCCTCTCGCCTGTAACTATTCTCCAGGTCGTTGCTGTAAATGAGAATGTGTTCAGTCAACTTACCTGGTAAAATAAAAATTGTCTCGATCACCCACTAGTTGGTCTTAGTTTTTTTTTTATACCATACATCACTGGTTAAAAGGTAGACCAAACTTGGTACAACCATCTGGGCAGAATTGTTTTTTGTTGTTCCAGTTAAGTAGGTAATCTTCCCCTCATTTCAAGTAGGTTAGTGTTTTTTTTGTTTTGTTATGAATCTTGTTTTGGAGGCACAAAGTCATAAAATCAGATTTTTAAACCCAACCTTAACCACACTGTTAACCCTAATGCTTAACTCTAACCTTATATTCAGACAAATTCAAATGTTTGTTTTCAGAAATCTTTACAATATTGCCAATTTTGACTTTGCTGCTGGCCTATCTGAAGGGAAATCGCTCAGTTTTGCTTTCAGGACAAGAAAAATGCCATTTTAGAAAATGCAGACAGTGTTGACATATTACGCATGATGATATTTGCATTCCCTGTGTTGTGTGGGATATTGGCCCATTGTTGTACATTGTTGTACCTCTGTCTCTTTTGATGCACTTAAAAAAAAAGAAAAGGGAATGTGGGAGTTGACGATTGGGATTTGTTTGAATTGCGCATGCTGTCAAAGAGCCGTATACAGGAAGGCTACTGTGTTACTGAAGGACGTGAGGCTAACAATTAAAGTGATTTAGAAGAGCTTTGCTCAGTCAACCATAATTCACAGCGATTTGTGAAGAAGCCTGTCATTCACTGAAGAAGACTAAATGGGCTCATTTCAGAAGTGGATTGTTATAGAAATGAAACTAAATCAAACTATTTAAAAAATGTTTAATGTATTTTTTTTCCCCCAGTGCTTTTGGGGGATTATTTTGTAAACAAACGTGAGAAGGTCAACTCTTACTAAAAAAAAAAAAGAAAAAAGAAAAAAAAAAGGACATTCTACTCCAAAATGCATGAAAATGTAAATGTGTTGACACCATCAGAAATATAACTGATAGGGAGATGAGGAGCAAAGTGGTGGCTGTTTGCTCGTGGCTCTCATTTCCACCACTGCTCGCTCTGTTTGCTACAAATATACTTGTAACTTGTCACTCTGACCTTTTTTCTTTTTTAAGGGGAGTGTTCCTTCATATTGCACGCAGACATAAAAAATGGTACCCAGAATTAGAATAATGTCGAAAAAGGGCTTAATTGCCAAAATATCGCACTATCCCTTTAAAAGCGCATCTCTGCAAAACATTATAATAATAATTAAGCGAGGGCGCCGCTGCTAAATGAATATAGGGTCAACACTGGTGACTGGCTTTTCTGTCCGACAGTACATGCTATTCTGTGGTTCTGTAAAGGATATAGCTATAGCCTAGCTGATCTCTCAGCTCACTCGCACACACACATCACATCCACCCTGAGCCAGGGGTTATCCAGTGAGCCAGAGGAAATCCTCCCTGCCTCTCCAGAGGGAATAACCTCACCTTGGGAACGGGAAAAGGCGGACTCTCCTGATCTCAGGGACGGTTCAGAGCACACAGCAACCCAACCCGGCGAACATGCTGTCTCAGCAGTCCCTTCTTTTTCTGACTGTCTGTCTCCCTGCCCCGGCATATACTCTGTTCCATGTCCAAGAGCTTGCTGTGGTTTACACACAGAAGGAAAGTTATTGGAAGAACATCAGGCAGTGAAGCTTCCCAGTTGGAGTTTGTCTTGGGAAAGAGGGAATTTTATTTTCTCTCACTTTTTCCCCCCCCGCTGTCTCGCTCTCTCTTGTTCTTTATGACATGATCAAATGCGGGTTTTGCCGGCCATGTGTAGTGGAGGATCCTGGTCCTGGCCCTGGCCTCTTCCTCTGCTGGGTACTGACGCCAAGACGGCCCTGGTGCCTGGGCCTGCGGCTCCGTGATAAGGTCAGATGTGTCCAGCAACTGAGGATCAACTCTCAACCGCTGCTCTGGAGCGGCAGGGCCCTAATCGTCTCTGGACTGGCCAGGGAGGGGGACCTGGGGGGCTGGGTATGCTGCCTGCTCTGAGGCATGTGGAGCTTCCAGAGTTGAGGTCAATTATATTTGAAATCAGTTGATTTTAGGAAGGTAACAAATTCAAAACATTTATTTTTTGTTAACAGGGTTTTAAATGGTTAGTGTTCCATTACAAAGAGAACACATTTGTCGCTTTTCTTGTTTTAAAACATGATACAGTAAACCCTCAGTAACTCTTCAACGTCTCAAATGGCGAGACTGACTAGCTACCAAATGGACAGACTTCATTAGTGTGTTTTTGTCGGGAGCAATGCGGTCTAATTAGTCAGGCAATGCCCACATTATTCTGACATATTTTAGAATGTAAAAATTATGTGAATGTCAATGTATAATGCCATTGTGTAGGTTATATATTCCTGTAGTGGTAATGCATACTTTATTGCATACATTTGAGGGAGGGGTTGGTTTTCTTCTATAGGCTATTACAACAATGAAATGTAAAATGTAGGTCCTTAGAAAATTCCTTGAAAGACCTTGAATTTGACTTGCCAATGTCAGTATGAACCATATTTAGGCTACTTGCTCGGCCCGCAAATGAAAGAGAGAATCACCTGCTGTTGAAATTATGCGTGCATCGTTTGATTTCCTGTCATATCTTGACCCGGGCCAGTATTTTTATTTTTTTCATTTGTGCCAGTAGCTTTAAGTTGTCACTGGCTAATTGACCTGAATGTGGAGACCTGCTGTGTGCGGTGCACGTAGGGCCTACTTGTCTACCGCTTTGGATAGCTGTTAGGGGTGGGGGGCACTTTTCCGTGAGAAGACAAACACCACTCGAGCTCTGCCACCTTCCACCGCAGATGTGGAAGTGCGACATCGGCGGATGCGGTGGATTGAGACACATCCAAAGCTAGATATCTCATGTGCCCGGCCCGCCACAGGAATCGCTAGAGTGCGATGGGACAAGGACATCCCGGCCGGCCAAACCCTCCCCTAAACCGGACAACGCTGGGCCAATTGTGCGCCGCTGCATGGGTGTCACGGTCGGCTGCGACACAGCCCTGGATCGAACCCGGATCTGTAGTGACGCTTCTAGCACTGCGAAACAGTGCCTTAGACCACTGCGCCACTCAGGAGGCAACGTCGTCTACTGATTTGAGAATCAAGTCTGTATCAGCACATCCGATGTCCCCTTATAGCGCGAGGGCACCGTGGCTGCTCCACTTCCTCATTCCTAGCTCTAGCCTGTCCCGAGGAACCAGTACACTCACTGGGAGTCTGGGCTGCATCACCACTTATGCTGCACAGAAGTTAACACACTTGAGTAATTCATAATGGGAACAATGTCCATTACAGGCTAGAACGGTTATGCAAGAAGATACTGGTAGCGTCCAGGTTTCCTTCATAGCTTACAGCTGAAGCTTACATCAATTCACTATCCTAGTACCTTGTTTAGGATAATATGCAAACCATGATACAAAATATTGCTGATTTCAAATTTGATTGTCACTAGAGTTGCAAAGGGTCGTAAACTTTTTTTCTGGAATTTTTCCATGGGAAGTTGAGCCCTGGAATTTGGGGAATTTTGCTTAAAGTTAACCTTTTTTTGTGGGATACACACAAGGAAATTCTAGGTCTTGTGGCATATTTTGTGTAAACTATCCCCAATTCAATGGAATTGCAAGCCTCTGCATGCACAGTGCATTCTTCCATCACATGTGCAGTGCACTCTTCCATCATGTACAGCTGATTCTCAAGATCTTGCACACTAATGAGATGCTATTGAGCACTACTACACTGTCTGAGCCAAGGACTACATGCTTTCTGGTAAGTTTTGATTACAAGTAATACTGGGTGGGGTGAATATATTTCATATGACATTTTTTGTTAACTAGTAAATAGTAGACTACAGCAAAGTGTGTTTAAATCATTTCTAACTTGTTAACAATTTCTGCTAGTAGTTTTTGCTACCATGTGGGTTTAGCTTGCTTGAGCCTGCTAACTGAGGAGTGTTAATTCACCTGATTCCTTACATATTTCATTTTAAAACATTTATCTTACAAAGGAGTAGTTTAATCTAACTGCTTAACTATTTATCTGTACATGGAATTGTTTTTGTTTTTACACGTAAAAAAAAAAAAAAAAATTATTTACAGGAAATGCCACGGGCACTTTCTGATGTGAGACATTTCACTGGAGCTAACGTAGAAGGAAAAGCTGTGTACATTTGCAAATACTGTGTCAAATCATATGTGAAGAATGCAACAAAGATGCAGAATCATCTGGCCAAGTGCATAAAGTTCCCTCAGCGCTCACAATAAGAAATCGCTGACAAAAGTCCCTCTACTTCTATTCAAGGTGAAAATTATGAATCGGACACCTTTTCGATAGAAACAGCTCATGGTCCTCGTGGAATCAGAAGTTTTTTTGAATCAATGGAGGAAATGCTGATGAATGTCTTGCTCGAGCTGTATGTGACTGGTTCACCTCTGCTCACAGGCAGTGTGTATCGGAAGAGATTTCTGAAAGTTCTTCGCCCAGCATACACCCCTCCAACCAGACATGTTTATCTACTCATTTGCTGGATGCGGAGTTCAAGTGGAGGTCAAGCAAATCATAGAAAAACCAGATTGTATCGCAATCATCTCTGATGGGTGGTTGAATGTTTGTGGACAAGGAATAATTAACTACATCACCCCTCAACCCGTATTCTACAAGAGCACAGACACAATGGACAACAGACACACTAGTCTACATTGCAGATGAGCTGAAGGCAGTCATCAATGACCTTGGACCACAGAAGGTATTTGCACTGGTGACAGACAATGCTGCGAACATGAAGGCTGCTTGGTCTTAAGTGGAGGAGTCTTACCCTCACATCACACCCATTGGCTGTGCTGCTCATGCATTGAATCTGCTCTTCACGGACATCATGGCACTGAAAAAAATGTGTACACTCTGCAAGAGAGCCAAGGAAATGGTTAGGTATGTGAAGGGTCAACAAGTTATAGCAGCAATCTACCTCACCAAGCAAAGTGAGAAGAATAAGAGCACCACATTGAAGCTGCCCAGCAACACCCGTTGGGGTGGTGTTGTCATCATGTTTGACAGTCTCCTGGAGGGGAAGGAGTCTCTCCAAGAAATGGCCATATCACAGTCTGCCGTTATGGACAGCTCCATCAAGAGGATCCTCCTGGATGATGTATTTTGGGAGAGAGTGGTAAGCAGCCTGAAACTCCTGAAACCTATAGCAGTAGCCATTGCACGGGTTGGGGGAGACAATGCCATTCGGTCTGATGTTCAGAATCTGCTTGCAGATGTAAGAGAAGAAATCTGTACTGCCCTGCCCATTTCACCGTTGCTCCAAGCAGAGGAAACTGCAGTTCTGAAATGCATCAAAAAGCGTGATGACTTCTGAAGTCCATATACACTGCAGCGTAAGTGTTGGACCCCAAGTATGCTGGCAAGTGCATCCTGTCTGGTGCAGAGATCAACAAGGCCTATGGTGTCATCACTACCGTGTCTCGCCACCTTGGCCTGGATGAGGGCAAGGTTCTTGGCAGTCTGGCGAAGTACACTTCCAAGCAAGGGCTTTGGGATGGAGATGCAATATGGCAGTCGTGCCAACATATCTCATCAGCCACCTGGTGGAAGGGACTTTGTGAATCTGAGGCTCTTTCCCCGTTGCCTCCATCATCCTTCAAATCCCACCAACATCAGCCGCCTCAGAGCGCAACTGGTCCTTGTTTGGGAACATACACCAAAGCACGCAACAGGCTGACCAATACAAGGGTTGAGAAATTGGTGGCCATCCGGGCAAATTTGAGGCTTTTTGAGCCTGACAATGAGCCATCCTCAAGGTTGGAAAGTGACAGTGCAGATGAGGCCTCAGAGTCTGACGTTCAAGAGGTGGACATTGAGGAGGTCCAGGGAGAAGACATGGGAGCCTGAGAGGAAGACAACCAAAGCTTTAGTTTCTAGACTATCATTTTACAGATGTACGTTGAAAATGTTGTTGGGAGATGCGATGGATCATTTAATATTCCCTTTCTTTTGTTGTTCAGTGAAATCATCCCATGTGAAGATTCAACTCATTTAATTAAAGTTAAATTCGTAATAAATATATATATTTTTTTTTCTATTGGAAGGATTTAATCATTTGCAATTATGTCTGCTTATGATAAGGTAAAAGGTTTATGTTTCTGGCTCTATATGATATGGTAAATATATCCAATGCAAAATAACAACATTTAAATGGTATTAATATTAATTTGCATATTTCAGTTAATTCCCACAGAAAGTTTCCACCTCTGAATATTCCCCAAAATGTGCAACCCTAATTGTCACCAAAAATATTATTCATTCATTTAATCTCCCCCGCCTCACGTCTCTCCCAGTCAAGATCATCTTTGCTCGAGCACTGAACTGTGTGTGTGAAAATGTCATTGGTCTTAAAGAGACAGCGCACACTTTATTTGATAAAATATGTTTATTCTATGGAAATGTTGTTGATCAGTACAATAAAGTAGGGAATGTCTGTAGCCCCATGACATGAGCCAAAACAAGCTCAATAACTCAATACTCCTATTGAATATGCATTCACCTGTATTTGGCCTAGGCTACATCTTGATTTACCCAGTGTATTAATAGACTAGAGATTTACCAGTATGTAGTTTGGTAAAAAAAAAAATGGTTTGTGTAACTGGTTCATTAATGCATTCGTAACAATAAAAAAAAATCTAATTTCAAATGTAATGATATTGAACTCAAAATATCTGTCTGGGTCAAGTGTCCCCCCCCCCGGTATCGTTTTGGTGTTCAATATTGCCATACTAAACCTGGTATCTGTATCAAAGTCAAAATTATGCTATCGTGACAACACTGTGTGATTTTTGTGTGGATGTGGAATAGTTTCAGGAAGGGTTGGACTGGACAGTGAACTACAACTGGAGCGAGGGGCTGTTCAAATTGACATGGTATAGGCCTATATGGATCATCTATGGGAGCATCCATTCAAGACATTTGCTGCCATTTGAGTTAGGGCTGGGCGATATGGCCTAAAAATCATATCTCGATTTTTCTTTCTCCAAACTTTATTTATTACATTTTCTAAATAAGTTTTGTTGCCCACTTTAAAGGTCAATACACTCCATGTAAAATTATTCCTAGGCTAACTATAAAGCCTTCCACAACCATAAGACCCACTTTAATGATTTTTATCCAAATAAACTCAGTAAAAAATGAAACGTTCCTTTTTCAGGACCCTGTCTTTCAAAGATAATTCGTGAAAATCCAAATAACTTCACATATCTTCATTTGACCAATTTTTATGACCGATTTGAAAAAAAAAGCCATATATATTTTAAAAAAGAAGACATTTTTAATGTATTTTTTAAATAAATTTAAAAAAATGTAATATTTATTTTCTGTTGGCCCAAACCTCAAATGCAAATAGCGAGTCTCAACTTCTTCCCTAACAACAAGCAGTTATCTTTTGTCGTTGTTGTGAGTGGCAGGGGGAGGGGCTCGGTGTCTGTGCGAATGGGAAGGTGCATGCAGGACAGAAGGGGTGAAGGAGACTAAAAAGATGTAGAATGCCTCTTAAAAAAACAAACAAGTATAAAAACTTTGATTCTTGCGATTTACAGGAATTTAGAACATCGTGCTAAAACATACATTTGAATTAATCAAATTAATTTGAGTCCAACCCATTTTTATTCTGGGCTTTGGCTGCTCTGCAATGGGACAGCCTACAATCCCTCCCTAAACACGGCGCCTCGTCCACAACCATCCTATTCATGATCTCTCTTGGTCTCGAAGTAATGGCTTCATGTGTAGTTCCAGTGAGGAAAGGGGAGATGCCTGGTGCTGATGTGGTCTGTGGAGATGCTGCTGTGTCGTTTGGCCTGAGTCGGCTGGGGAGTAGTGGACAGCCGCTCACGGTTTGGATGCGTCCCAAATGGCAACCTATTCTCTATATAGTGCTCTACTTTTGATCAAAGCCTTATCGGCCCTGGTCAAATGTTTTGCACTACACGTGGAATAGGGGGCCATTTGGGACGCAGGTTTCTGTCTGTAGACGGCCAGTCTGGTGTGTGTTGGCAGAGGGCAGCAGCATTGTGCCATCCTGGTTTAGACTGGTGTAGAGTTTGGCATTGAGACTGCAAGACTGGTGTGGAGGTGGAGGTGACCAACCTTGTTGACAGACCTGTCTGGATTCAGCTGAGAGATGGGGGATGGAGGAACGCTCTTGAAGTGTGTCTGAGGTGTGGGGGATAGAGGAAAGGGTGTGTGTGTGTGTGTGTGGTGGTTGGTTGGGGAGGTGTTAAATTCATCTCCAGTGTGGTTCATGACCCCTGCTGTGCCTCTCCCTGCTGGTCCTCTCTCACTGGGCCGTGAGTCACTAGGCTAATGGGTGAGTGTAAATGGCGAGACCCCCCCCATAACTCCTCCAGATCGTCAAAAACACCAATCATTAAAGCCACGCGGGCGCTAAAATTAGCCGCCTCTCTGCTTGCGGACATCTGTCATGACGCTGAAGGAGGTAGTCATGGCTCCTAGTGCTAATTTGTTGTTGCTCGCTCACTCACTCAATTGAAGGGCTTTTTTGGCATGGGAAACATATGTTAACATTGCCAAAGTAAGTGAAGTAGATAATAAACAAAAGTGAAATAGACAATAAAAATGTACAGTAAACATTACACTCACAGAAGTTCCAAAAGAATAAAGACATTTCAAATGTCATGTCATACAGTGTTTCAACGATGTGCGAATAAGTAAAGTGCAAAAGGGTGCCCTTTTCTTGTGGCAACAGGTCACAAATCTTGCTGCCGTGATCGCACACTGTAGTATTTCACCCAGTAGATATGGGAGTTTATCAAAATTGGGTTTGTTTTTAAATTCTTTGTGGATTTGTATAATCTGAGGGAAATATGTGCCTCTATGGTCATACATTTGGCAGGAGGTTAGGAAGTGCAGCTCAGTTTCCACCTCATTTTGTGGGCAGTGTGCACATAGCCTGTCTTCTCTTGAGCTTTATGTGTCTCTCTCTCTGTATCTCTGTTTCTCCCTCGCTCTCCAGCCTCCTGTAGTGTAGCCTAAAGTCAACATGAGCCTTTTTGAAATGTACGACACTTTCAGAATTCAGTTAAATCCGTTGAAGTTGTCAGTTTGTTTTTCCCTCTACTTAAGTCGTGTTTTTTTTTTTGTCATCCTAAATGGCCTTGAGACTTGATGCGGGCAGCAGCACTGTAGCAGCAGCAGTTTCGCTGCTGCTACAGTGACGTTAAATGACGTTTAAGATGAGGCAGGACAATGTTTTTATTTTATTTTTATGAGCACGGCCTTCTATTACAGCATATCGGATGACTGTCATTCATATTCCATTCACCCAGCTCAATGTAACATTGATAGGTTTAGGCTACTACATGATACTCAAATGTTCCCTATACCCATCATGAGGTTGCTACAACCTAGCCTATGAATGGAAGTTTACAACGGTCGAGAGAACAATTTGAGTAATCAAGGTGACAAACAGTGACATTCAATAACGCTTTTCACACTTGCCTGCATCGATACTGAACAAAAATATAAACGCAACAAAGTTTTGGTTTCATGAGCTGAAATAAAAGATCCCAGAAATTTTCCATATGCACAAAAAGCTTATTTCTCTCAAATTTTGTTCACAAATTTGTTTATATCCCTTTTAGTAAGCTTTTCTCCTTTGCCAAGATAATATAATCTATCCACCTGACAGGTGTGGCATATCAAGAAGCTGATTAAACAGCATGATCATTACACAGGTGCACCTTGTGCTGGGGACAATAAAAGGCCACTCTAAAATGTGCAGTTTAATCACACAACACAATGCCACAGATGTCTTGCTGTGAGGGAGCATGCAATTGGCATGCTGACTGCAGGAATGTCCGACATAGCGGTTATCAGAGTATTTAATGTCAATTTCTCTACCCTAAGCCGCCTCCAACACCACTTTAGAGAATTTGGCAGTACATCCAACCGGCCTCACAACCGCAGACCACATGTAACCACGCCAGCCCAGGACCTCCACATCTGACTTCTAAACCTGTGGGATTGTCTGAGGAGGGGGAGGGTGGGTGCTGAGGAGTATTTGTGTCTGCAATAAAGTCCTTTTGTGGGGGGGAAAAACTCATTCTGATTGGCTGGGCCTGGCTCCCAGGTGGGTGGGCCTATGCCCCCATAGGCCCACCCATGACTGCGCCCCTTCCCAGGCATTTGAAATCCATAGATTTGGACCTAATGAATTTATTTAAATTGACAGATTTCTGTAACTCAGTCAAATCTTTGAAATTGTTGTATGTTGAGTTTTTATTTTATTCTTCAGTATAATTGATCTAGGGTGTAATCCTTAGTCCAACAGTTGAAAACGACAGTTTCTATTGGACAAATTCAGTATGTGGACACCTGCTCGTCCAATGTCTCATTCCAAAATCATGGGCATTAATATGGAGTTGGTCTCCCTTTGCTGCTATAACAGCCTCCACTCTTCTGGGAATGCTTTCCACTAGATGTTGGAGCATTGCTGCGGGGACTTGCTTCCATTCAACCACAAGAGCATTCGTGAGGTCGGGCAATGATGCTGGGCGATTAGGCCTGGCTCGCAGTCTGCGTTCCAATTCATCCCAAAGGTTTTCGATGGGGTTGAGGTCAGAGCTCTATGTAGGCCAGTCAAGTTCTTACACACCGATCTCGACAAACCATTTCTGTATGGACCTTGCTTTGTGCCCGAGGGCATTGTCATGCTGAAACAGGAAAGGGTCTTCCACAAAGTTGGACACACAGTTCCAGTAAAATGACATTTTAACGCTACAGCATACAATGACATTCTAGATGATTCTAAGGGGGTTAGCCCAGACCATTATTTCTCCTCCACCAAACTTTACAGCAGGCACTATGCATTGGGGCAGGTAGCGTTCTCCTGGCATTTACCAAACCCAGATTTGTCCATCGGACTGCTAGATGGTGAAACGTGATTCATCACTCCAGAGAACGCATTTCCACTGCTCCAGAGTCCAATGGCGGCAAGCTTTACACCACTCCAGCCGACGCTTGGCATTGCACATGGTGATCTTAGGCTTGGCTGCTCTGCCATGGAAACCCATTTCGTGAAGCTCCCGACTAACAGTTATTGTGCTGACGTTGCTTCCAGTGGCAGTTTGGAACTCTGTAGTGAGTGTTGCAACTGAGGAGAGACGATTTTTACACGCTACATACTTCAGCACTCGGCGGTCCCGCTCTGTGAGCTTGTGTGGCCTACCACTTCGAGGCTGAGCCGTTGTTGTTCCAAGATGTTTCTACTTCACAATAACAGCAATACAGTTGACCGGGGCAGCTCTAATAGGGCAGACATTTTATAAACTGACTTGTTGGAAAGGTGGCATCCTATGTTGGTGCCACGTTGAATGTCACTGAGCTCTTCAGTAAGTCCATTTTACTGCCAATGTTTCTGTGGGGATTGCATGGCTGTATGCTCTATTTTATACACCTGTCAGCAACGGGTGTGGCTGAAATGGCCAAATCCACTAATTTGAAGGGGTGTCCACATACACTATATTTACAAAAGTATGTTTCTCCCTGTTACGTTTGCTTCTGTTTTTAAGAAACATTTTAACACAATCGGCAGAATGAATACACCCCTGATCACACGCAAACACAGTTCACTTTCATAGCATGATAATTTAGCTTGTTGTATAATTCCTTCTCGCATCTACACGCTCACCTCCTCTCACCTTTACCCTTCGCTTGTGGACTTCAGTGCACAACACATCAGCTGTCTGTGACCAGGTGAAAAACCTTTCCAAGCCAAACCTTCATTTCATATCCGCTAACTGCTACATACACAGCCTACATCGCTGCCACCATATTCATATTCATAGCAGACATAGCTACTAGAACTAATGAGTTTGTAAACCCATTACAATCATGCAGTACAGTGTACGGTCAGCAAGCAGTTTAGCAGTTACACCGGCATTGAATTAATACATCCGAAAGCTTAGCTTGACTTGGAAGAGTTGGTGTTGGATAGCCTTAGAGAGGGACGCTATGTTAGCTAGCTGGCTGTTTGAGCCAGGTGTTTTAAGTAGGCTAAACTAGCTAGTTGCATTCGATAGCTAAAAATACAACGAAATATACGTAGCTAGCTCTTTCTCGCTCTCTTACTTCGCCTTCATTTTTAAAGAAATCAATTTGTTCAAAACTGTTCGTCTATCTTTCTCTTGAGTCTACTACTCCCCACATTGTATGCACTGCAGTGCTAGCTAGCTGTAGCTTATGCTTTCAGTATTAGATTCAGTTCTGCAAGATAGGTTGGAGGCCGTCCTCTGGAAGTTGTCATAATTACTGTAAGTCTATGGCACGGGTCCGATTTATTTATTTATTTATTTATATATATATTTTTTTTTATAAAGAAAACAAACAATTCCACTTATTCTTTTACCACAATGCTGAATGCTAATTTCCTCAAAACAATAACAAAATGCGCCTGGGAATGACCAGTCACCTTTCGCGGATCTCAGCTTCGAGAGAGGCCAGTTTGCATGTCGCTTTTCATTCAAGTATGCGTATGTTTCTGCAGACAAAGTGTTCTCTAGTCTGTTTCTGCTCTCTTGACAACACTTTATGGACTTGTCATGCAGAAAAAATGGTTTGGCTTGACAATGACTATGGAGTAGGCAAAAGCACACATAGATATGGGACCAGGCTACAAAAGTAGTGCATTACATAGGGTGCCTTTGGGGACATCTTGGTGCGGCTTGGTCAGGTGTGCATTTAGCCACTTTCCCATTCCATACCGTCACTATTCTCAATTCACATCTACCTTCTTAATGTAGATGATTTATAAAGGTGAGCGAGACCAGGTGAGTCAGTCAAACCTGCACACATTCCTGTTGCAGTGAGGCAGATTTACATTACTGAGGTGAACAGTGTTCTGCTATGCAGATCTCTCCCTCTCTCTCTCTCCCGCTCTCGCTCTCGCTCTCTCTCTGTGTGTAGTGTGATTTGTAATCCCTCTCGGCCTGTCATCCCCTCCTTCCCCATGTCATCACTTAAGCACTAGATTGGAGGTAATGAGAACCCTGCTCGCTACAAAACATAACCCAGGATGGATAGGAGTTTACATCCTCACTCCGCTACAGAGAGGTTTGTGTGTGTTTTTAACTGATGATGCTGACGTAAGTAGCTGTAGGTCATTGAGGTGCCCTATCCCTGACCGTTACTGCTGTGTACAGGACGAGTGCTGGGAACGACACTGTCCTCCTGTCATCATTATCATAGCCGATTGACAAGCCCCTGCCAGGGAGTCGCTCATCCTCAGCTGTAAACACACATACATCATCTCGTATGTGTATACTATAGTGTATTACTATATTATATTCTATAGTATTCTACTGTATCTTAGTCCGCTCCGCTCCGACATCGCTCGTCCATATGTATATAGTCTTAATTCATTCCTTACTTAGATTTGTGTTGGGTATATGTTGTGTACTTTGTTAGATATTACTTGTTAGATATTACTGCACTGTCGGAGCTAGAAGCACAAGCATTTCGCTACACCCTCAATAACATCTGCTAATCACGTGTATGTGACCAATAACATTTTATTTGATTTCCACAACACACTGTTTGATATAAGAAAGGGAGGGAAAGGGGAATAAAGGGAGAGGGGGAAGAGAGGAAACAGGGGTGGAAGTAGAGATGGATGGAGTAAAGGGGGAGGGAGGGCGAGGGCTGGAAGTAGAGATGGATGGGGGAGGGAGGGCGAGGGGTGGGGTGGGGTGGAAGTAGAGATGGATGGGGAAAGGGGGAGGGAGGGCGAGGGGTGGGGTGGGAGTAGAGATGGATGGGGTAAAGGGGGAGGGAGGGCGAGGGGTGGGGTGGAAGTAGAGATGGATGGGGTAAAGGGGGAGGGAGGGAGGAGTGGACATTAAAAGCAGGGACCTTGTAATTCTGTTTCCCTGACATTAATTAGCTGTGGTTGGGTTGTATAAACACGGCAGTAAAAATGAATCACTGACACACCCTCTCCTCTCCTGCTGGGTGTTGGAGAGCGAACAGGAGATCATCCTGACTGTCCTCCCCCAGTTCTGCTCTGCTGAAGGGGAGGAGGATTCATCTTGGCCTCGGTTCACTGTCTGAGACACACGCATGCACACATCTCACACACACACACACTTTCTCTTTGCTCTCTCTGTCCCACACACACTTTCCGTCCCACACACACACTCTCCGTCCCCCACACACTGTCTCACACACACTCGCTACATTGCATTATTTATTTGCGCTGGCAGACACCCTGGTCGACCAAGGCGACTTTCACCCGGCTGTCTGCCTGGGTTTTTACATATGGCCTTTTCATATACAGCCTAGCACTTACTGGGGCTGCTGCGTTCGCTTTCTCAGCTTCTCCACATTAATCCCAGGAAGAGAAAGAGCTCTTCTAGATAAAGGTGTGAGGCCCAAATGGCACCTTTTTCCCGTATAGTGCACTACCTTTGGCTAGAGCCCTATGGGCCCCGATCAAAAGCAGTGCACTAAAAAGGGAATAGGGGGCCATTTGGGACTCATCCAGAGAAATCTATCCTTCCTGCCCTCCGGTCATAAAGGTCAACTCCCCTGTGACCTAACCATTACTCCCGCTCTATCTTCTCCCTTCCTCTTCATTTAGCTTTCTCCAGTCTCTCTTTCAGCTGTCTTTCAACTCGCTCGCTCCCGCTCTGAGACACGTATCCTCCCTCTCTCTGTTTATCAACGCCCAGTATCCCTCCCCCTGTTTCTGAAGTAAGAAGAAAGAAACGCACTAGGAGTCCTTGGCTATATCTATGCGTGTGCTAGTGAGAGCATCAGCGGAGGAATGGAGGATAACGGCGAGAGGGAGGGAAGATGGAAGGATGTAGGAAGGGATAGGTACAGGCAGCGAGCTAATAAAGCAGGGGATAAGCAGGGGCTTCTTAAGGAATGATAACGTGTATAATGAAGTGGGTGTCAAAGCTGATCTGCCAGCCTGGTTGGATAATGCTCTGCATGGCATGGTGGGCCCGTGCCTGTTGTCCTTGAGGAAGGTTGGTGTAGGTTTGGGGGATCAGTGCTTCTTATGGGACTGATCACATCAGTGTTGCCCCGCAGGTCCCCGCCAGGGCACAGGGTTGAGACCCACTGGGTTCATCCCAAATGGGACCCTATTCTCTTTTGTAGTGCACTACTTTTGACCAGGGCCCTATGGGTAGTGCACTATAAAGGGAATAGGGTGCCATTTGGGGAAAAGGCTTCACGTTGTATGAAAGGGCAGTCCTTTAGACTTATATTGTAAGCACAAAACAAGCCAAAGTCACATGGCGATCACTGTTGTACTGTTGCAGGTGGCAGTGGTGTTGATATCCGGTAGCCCAGGTCAAATAACCGCTACAACTAACGCTACACAGTCTTTGTGTATGCAAAGCCTGCATAAAAACGGCCAATTTCAACATCTGACAAAAGGCCACCGGCAGACCAACAACTTGGTCAGATTTCATAGGAAATATAAAAGAAAAGAAAGAGCTGGGCATCAGGATGCTCTGTGCCTCAGAGCCCGGTGTGAGGCGAGGGGCTTTGTCCCAAATGGCACCCTATTCCCTTATAGTGCACTACCCATAGGGCCCTGGTCAAAAGTAGTGCACTATAAAGAGAATAGGGTGTCATTTGGGATGCACACAGTGACACATGTACAATGGAGATTCCCTGTTGACGATGATTTTTGAGTTTGAGATCTGCTATACCGACGCAAATGATTGGTATGATGATAATTTGACAGTGACTGAAACTCTTTCTGTTGTGTTTTTCCATGTGTCAATTTGAGTGAAACCCTGTTTCTCTCGCTGTCTTCTGTCAGGTGTTCTTTATAGCGTTAGTTGTAAAGTAGTGCTGAGTGATTAACTGAAATAATAGTTTTTCGGTTATTAAACAACTAATTGACCGATGTCGATTCAGTTACTTAAATTCTATTTAGTTCGTGTTTTTTTGTGAGCCCAATGTGCCGTTTCTCTCTAGAGCGAAATCGAATCATTCATGAGAGAAATTAAGTCTAGAACTATGTGGGATACTGGTTTGAAGGGAGACGTAATTTTCATTAAGCAAGTATTCAACCTAGTTCAGCGCAGAAACGTGATAATTAACTACAATGACAATAATCCATTGCGCCTTTTCTTTCCGGCTCGGACAGAGACGGACACACTTACGCCTGCTACGTTAGGTTGCATACAGACCGCATGAAAGAGGAATGTACACAACACAATGAGGAGAGAGCTAGAGAAGGTTTGTGAAAGTATGCCTTATCTACTTTGAAGAGCTAGTAAAATGATTTCGTCAGCTCTGCAGCATACTTAGGCAGGCTAGCCTAGCTAAATAAGATGACTAAAGATAGTACAGTATGGGGAGCACAGAGATGACGTTAGATGGTCTGGCTGGCTGGCTGCTACTGACTGAGCAGAGATGCGATGATGAAAAATAATAAAGTAATCAAATAATAAAGTAATTAAATAAAAAGTAAGTAATATTCACAGAAATATTTTATTTCATAGTCATTTCCAATTTTCTATTGATGTCTACCCAATGTGACCCTGACAGAGACAATGAAATATTTTCAATGTTTTGGCAATTGAATGTTCACTATTTTTGGCTTTGTAATTTCCATTAAAAAGCTGTAAAATCTTTTCTGTAATTTCCAATTTTTTTTTTTTTTTTACGGAACCAATCTCAAACACTAATCACTCAGCACTATTGTAAAGGCTCTTTCACCTGTGCTACTTTACACCCCCTTCGACAATACTTAGTTCGCCAAATTATGTCATTGCGTCTTTTTTTGTGCTCACGATATCACCCTAAAGTTGACCTAAATGGACTGCCCCCCCATACAACGGGCAGCCTGAGTGATGGTAATGTTTAGGTTGCAATGTTTTTAGCCTGAAACCTGTCATGTTTTCTCAAATTCAAACTGCTATACAGATGCAAATGATTGTTATCATAATCATTTGACTCAAACACTCTCGCTTTGCGTTGTGAATGGTGTCCGTATGACTGAAACTCTCTCTGTCTGTGCGTTTCCGGTCAGGTGTTCCGGACGGACTTCATCACGGCCATGAAGCTGCCAGACTCGGCCCAGCTGGGCCCTGATGACTTCTACGTGCTGTCTGACCCCTGGAGACAGGAGTGGGAGAAGGGGGTCCAAGTCCCTGCCAGCGTAGACGCCATCCCAGAACCTGTCGTCAGGTAGGGAGGATGTTTACTGTTTGAGGGCTCTATTAAAATCACCTGACTCCATTTTGTTTTACCAGGGTTCTGTTTTGTTAGGTTTTCGCTTTCAAAATCCCCCCCAAAATTTCAATAGAAAAACAATGTTTAAACCACATCAGGAGACTACTTTTGAGCTATAGGGAAAATGTGAGACGAATTCCATTGCACACCTAGCAAGAGGCTGTCGTTTAGTGATTGTTTTTGCAACGCTATATGAGATGGTAGAGTTTGCAAAACAAAACTAGCCACTGGATGCAAATAATCATGATATCATTCTGCAAGGTAAGCATAGGCTACTTTGTATGTCACATTTAATTGACAAGGTTTTTGGGAACGCCTTTCCATCTACCAGAATATTTTTCATGAGCCTCATTGCCGATGACTACACAAAGTGCCAGCTGCACGGGGAAATTCTGTTTGCCTATTCAGAAAGTTGCAGGAATCACGAATCACATTCTGTTCGTATCTTATGACAGACTTGGGTAAATTTTAAAGAAATATTCAATTCATTTAGTTTATTCAATACTAAGTTCAATACATTTTTTGAATATTGTTGAATTCCATTTTTTTGTGATTCCGTCCACATTTTTAGGGCCCTACTGTTTGAATGCTTTCACTGCTCTGATACAGTGCAACCAGGAAAAACAACCACACTCTGAACCCTCACACACCAACAACACTGTTTGAATGCTTTCATTTATTCTGATACAACTCTGATAAGTGAAGTGTGTGTGTGTGTGGTTGTGAGGCAGAGGTAAAGTGGGGGGTAGAGAAGTCACCAAAGGGACTGGGTCACAGGGCAACATCAACAAACCTCAGTGCTTTACTCTCCTGCTCGTACAGGAAACACAATGTGCCCAATCACACACAAAAAGGACCGCCGTTGGGAAACACTGCAGAGGACACATTCTCACACACACACACACACACACACACACACACACACACACACACACACACACAGACCTGTGTGCTTAGCTTCAGTGTAACGTTGCAGCATGTTGCATTGCCTGGCTCTTGGCTATCATCATCTCCCACAGACAGACGGGCGTGTGGCAGTATCGGAGTCCCCCCCCCCCCCCACACACACACACACGCCCCATTCCCCACCACACACATTTGACAGGTTTTACTGGAAGTGATCACAGCAGCACCATGTGTTCTAGAGGTCAGGTCAGCTGCATTGTGAGAAAGGGTTTGTAGTGGGCCCTTAAGTGCTGCTCAGTGTCCAGGGATCGTAGGATCACACACCAACCAGGGTTCATAGGATCTGGGAACATGGAGATGTTGGTCGGCGTTCGTCAGATGGGGGGGGGGGGACTACACAGACTGGGTTGTAGGCTTATTCCTCTCCCAGAGTGAGGATGGGAGACTGGGGCGCACGCACACACACTCATGCGGTGACACACACACACACCTACACACACACCTACATAGAGACTCACGGAGTGAGGCAGAGGTAAAGTGGGGGGTAGAGAAGTCACACCAATGGGACTGGGTCACAGGGAAACATCAACAAACCTCAGTGCTTTACTCTCCTTCTGGTCATGCAGGAAACACAGTGTGCAAAGATGGATTGGATAGATAAGCTGTGTGTAGACCTGGATAGATAGCCTAGTGGTTAGAGCGTTGGGCCAGTAACCGAAAGGATCGAATCCCCGAGCTGACAAGGTAAAAATCGGTCTTTCTGCTCCTGAACAAGGCAGTTAACCCACTGTTCCCCGGTAGGCCGTCATTGTCAATAAGAATTTGCTCTTAACGGACTTAGTTAAATAAATATGAATTAAAAAAGGTACAAATTAGGAGAGGAACAGATGAGGGTAACTAGATAAGTGGATGGAAAGATTCACAAATTAGCATGTGCTTGTCTTGATTGATTGATTTATTTAGAATGTGGGGAGATGCAGGGATAGATGGTTGAAGGTAGATAATAAGTGAGTTGACTGCACTTAAAAATAATGACATCTTCCAAAGAATTGTGGAAAGGAAAAGCTGCAGGGCCTGTCGGTCTCAGCTAGCCTTGCGTTCTCTCTCGGGCTCGCAGTCCTCCTCTTCTCGTCCACTGTGCGGCCCTCGCTCTGTCTGTACGAGCTCACTGTGCCGTCGTGGTTTCCGATAAACACTTAATGGTCGAAGAGAAAGACCGAGATGGCTCGGTCCCTGTGTTTGTGGTCCTTTTCAGAGAGAGAGAGAGAGAGACCCCCCCCCCCCACTCCCTTGGCCAAGTGGAAGTAATTAGCCGTTGCATAACAGTCTCATTCGGCAGACAGAGAATGACGAATTGGCACGGTCTCTTTAGCCTCAGTCCCCATTGAAACGCAGGGGAAAGAAATCATTACATGTACGAGAACCTTCTTTTCTCCTAATGAGAAAAGGCTTGACGCAGCAGCAGCAAAGGCAATTTTTTATTTTCTTCTGTTGACTGTGGTGGCGGCATACTGGAAACCATCATACTTCGAAAAGACTTTGTCTTTTGGTTTGGCCTGAGGGGAAGAGGAGAGAAACTGAACAGTAGCTGAGAAAAAGGGCGAGCGAGTGCATGGCTTGGTGGCTCAGTGGGGAGATAAAATACGTTTTGGGGTTCAGAGGTCTAGAGAGCCGAGGAGCAGGGCCTTGACCTAGGAAACTAGCATTGCTTCCCCAGGGAACAACCTCATCTCAGTCCTAGGCTACGTCCCAAATGGCACCATATTCGGTATAGTGCACTAACTGTGGCCAGAGCCTTTGATCAGCTCAAGGCTGCATCCTTTCCCAGCAGACCAGGCTTGAAATCACAGTACACTATTTTATGTCCACTTCAACAACTGGAACCTCCCCAAACTCCTTCCATGCAAGACTCCTTCTATGATGATGATTGACATTATAAAGAGACAGGCTTTCGGCCAAGGATGAGCATGGGTCAAAGAGGTTTTAAGAACCCACTGCTCTGTACCACATCATTACCAAACTGACTGGTTCTGCCTGGCCTGGGTCACTGGGTTCAGGATTGACTGAGCTTGGCTTGCTGCTCTCTGGCCTGGCTCTGCTTGGCTTGGTAATGGTAACTCGGACCGCAGCCTGCCTGCTGTCTGTCTAATCCCAGTGCCTGGGCCTGCAGGCCTGCAGTTTCCAGAGCAAACCTGGGTTCAATACTGTTTGAAAACTTTCAAAATAGTTTGTGTTTGCTTTAGTCAGCCTGGAGTGCTGGGGGTGGGATCCATATGCGTCAGGAAGCTCAATCAAGCCCAGCTGAAGTATTAGATGTGGTTTTGAATAGTATTTGAACCCAGGTGTGGTCTCCTGTTCTCCAGAGCTGCTGTGCAGAACAGGCTTTGTAAGAGTCCAGTCATGCTGTTGTAAGCTCACTCACCAGGGTGGCTGGATGGAGGGGCGCCATCACTTCTAGGCCTATACTCTCCTGTTAACTATGTCACAGGGATGCCCTCTCCTTTCATTGTCTTATCTATGGCTTGGTGAACTCTGGTTCAATCCCACAACCACCCCTTGCCCCTACCCCCTATGCACGGAAAATAATAGATCATTTTAAGCAATACGAAGGTAAATATGCTCAGGTTTGGACTCTCTGGTCACTTTTTCTATGCGCCAGTAACCCATCAGTGGATTAGTAGACCTCGCTGTAGTGGTACACCACCTATTGAGTTGAAGACTGGTTTAGTAAAACGGGAGATGAAATCCACGCGAGCTGTGCTTGGAATCGTAAGCACATAGATCACTGAAAGTAGGCTATTAAGTCATTTGTATTACATCCTAAAGCACAAAATTCTCCAAAGGATGTATGTGTGTATAAGCTGTCCCCAGTGTGTGTGTGGGGGGGGCTTGTGTGTGTGTTTTACAGTAGTGGTCCCTTGGGTTGTATGTGTTTGTGCGTTTAGTTGGGCGCGAGTGTGTGTGTGTGTGTGTGTGTTATTTCTCCCTTGGGTGGTGCAGCTGGATCTCTTCGCAAGGAAAAGCAGTCCTCCCACCAAAAGCAGTGTGCATGCCACAGCTATGAATCCAGCCTACAGACACACACACTCACCCTCCACACCAGTACTTGTGGTTGGACCCGTGTGGCGGATCAAAGCTGTGTGCTATGCATCGTGGGCTGAGCAACATCTGGGGCATTAAAGGGTTCCCTACGAACTCCCATCTGCCTGCCCTCTCTCCTGTGCCTGCATGTGTGTTTCTATGCGAGCTCGTTGTGTGTCTGTCTACATGTATGTATCACGTGTTGTGCACCCTGCCACCTCAGACATACAGACCGCTTTAGGGGGAAAGCTCTAGTTGTTGATCATCCCACATGAAACAACAGGCAGCTCCGTTGTTATCAGTTCCACTGCTGCCCTGTGGTGCATGTCTCTGTGGTGTTTTTCTTTGTGGTTTGGTGAGGGGCCCCTCATGCCAATAGCTGTGGCCACTGCGGGCTCTGCAGGTGGCAGCAGGACCTTCAGAGGCTGAGTCCCAAATATCAACCTATTCCCTATATAGTGCACTGCTTTTGACCAGACCCCTATGGGCCCTATAAAGGGAATAGGGTACTCTTTGGGACACAACCTCTGCTCGGTTTCGCCTGGGTGACTCATCCTCACTTACTCACTTCCCACTCCTTCTCACAAATGACGCTATTTCCTGCTCATCAGGGACCAGGAGACCGTTGGTTCAGCAGCCTTTTCCTTTTTGTTTTTGAATATCTCTGGTAGGGAGAAGGAGACTAGGGGAGACACAGGCTCAGAAGTACACTACACACATGTAGCAAGCCAAGCAATCCACAGCAGGTGTTAGCAAAACGGACGAAGCCTAAACAACTGTCTCGCCTAGAGATGCGCCGATATCGATATCCGATATTTTCCTAGTCCCCCAAAAAAACGATATTTGAAATTTTTGCGGCTTTTTAAGCATTCTAGTACAGTTAAATAGTTACTCATGGACGCAGCGTTCTAAGGCACTGCATCTCAGTGCAAGAGGCGTCACTACAGTCCCTGGTTCGAATCCAGGCTGTATCACACATCGTTCGTGAGTGTGAGTCCCATATGGCGGCGCACAATTGGCCCAGCGTCGTCTGAGTTTGGCCGGGGTAGGCCGTAATTGTAAATAAGAATTTGTTCTTAACTGACTTGCCTAGTTAAATAAAGGTTACACACACACGCACACAAATACCACACACACCACACCACCGACCCCCAAAAAGTTTTTTTGTTGGCATTTACGTGTGTCCCCATTACCAGTAAAACATCATCAAAACCTTTTTTTCACTTACTTGCTGTGCTGTTTCGTTGTTCTTTTGTTCAGTCGTTTCATTCTCAACCAGGATTTCATCACACATGTCAGGCAGTGAAGTTTCAGCTCTGTCTGTCCGTGGCCTCTCTTCCTCGGTGCGCACTTTCGCTGTGTCCGTTTCCATCTTGTCCAGCTGTGTATGTAACATTTCACGTAAACCCTGTTTCGTGTCTGCATCGAAGTAGCGGTCCTTGTACCTAGCATCGAGCCTGGTGGCGACACAGTAAAGAGGCTCCGAGAGAATGCCACCGGCTCACTTGTTCACAGCCTCAAGTAGTTTTGTAAGTTTTAACCCCGCGGTCTGTGTCGGCAGTTTTGTTGAGCAGGCGTTTCAATTCCACGACGGAGGATATCACGTCTGCTCCAGACACAGTCGATGAGTTTATTTCTCCAGTCAGTTGTTCAAACGGCGCTAGGAGTGTGTTCAAGTTTCAAACATGTTCTCAAATGCCATTTGAAATGGCAGCAGCGGTATGAGAACCAGCACATTCTTGGGCATGCAATACGGCTTTCCTCAGTACGAAATCCTCGTCGACCCGCTGTGCGGTCAGACTCACTCAGCATGCTCATGGGGCTGACGTCGCTGGTCCGAATGTCAGTCGTGACGTTAATAGCAGTAGCTCATAGATGTACGTTTCAACAATACTGTGTAACTCCGGTAGGGCAACATCTGAAAAATTGTGTGTACCGGGGCTCGACCAGTCGGCGAAAGCCAACATCATCCACGACATAGGACGGTTGATTGTCAAGGGCAATGAATTCCATTGTCTTGACGTTGATGGATTTCTCCTTTTGAGCTGTCTCGCTGACGATGTTGGCATTTTTAGCTAATATCGTCCGATTCCGATATGCTCACCGATTTTATATCGTGCATCCCTTGTCTCACCAGTCACTTCTATTTCAAATCCTGTGGTTTGTAGCTAAAAGTTGGATGTCAAGAGGAAACCTCGTCGTTGACCGACATACTCCAGGATTTGAGCTCTGATATTTAATATGAGGTGACAGTACAGAATATACAGTGCATTCGGAAAGTATTCAGACCTATTCCCTTTTTCCGTTACAGCCTTACTCTAAAATGTATAAAATATTTCCCCCCCCCCTCATAAATCTACACACAATACCCCATAATGACAAAGGAGGGGGAAAAAAGGTTTTGGGAAATGTAAAAAAAAAAAAAAAACTGAAATACCTTATTTACATATGTATTCAGACCCTTTGCTATGTGACACGAAATTGAGATCAGGTGCATCATGTTTCCATTGATCATCCTTGAGATGTTTTGACAACTTGATTGGAGTCTACCTGCAATTCGGCCTGCAATTCGACCCCCAAATTTTTTGTTTGATTAAAAACATCAGCAAATCAGCTCCAAGCGATATTTTATTTTAACCCCCTTCTCGCCCCATTTTCGTGGTAGCTGGCTCCAAGTGATTTCAAATGTTGTAAATCTGTTCCAAAGTATTCCCACACATAATAAAGAGATATACAGTAACAGTCAAGTTTGGACACACCGACTCATTCCAGGGTTTTTCTTTATTTTTACTATTTTCTACATTGTAGAATAATAGTGAAGACATCAAAACTATGAAATAACACACATGGAATCATGTAGTAACCAAAAAAATATTAAACAAATCAAAATATATTTTATATTTGAGATTCTTCAAAGTAGCCACCCTTTGCCTTGATGACAGCTTTGCACACTCTTGGCATTCTTTGTGGGAACTCCTTCAAGACTGTTGGAAAAGCATTCCAGGTGAAGCTGGTTGAGAGTGCCAAGAGTGTGCAAAGCTGTCATCAAGGCAAAGGGTTATTATGTTTGTAGAAATACAAAACTTTCAATCATTCAATGGTATGTCATCACTATACTTTACATTCCGACATTACATGTATCCATCGCAGTGCTATTCTATACCGTTGAAGTACAGTTCTAGGTCATTGTGCATACCATATGTAGGTCATATGAACTTCATCCACAATGATTCTGACGATTTTGGAGCTGTATAGGATTGAGGCCAACACATCTCTCCCAGGCTTCCCCAACCAGCTCTCCGGACTTCCGAAGACAAGGTCACATGCACCCTCACGTATAGCGTTCTTGTCTTCCACCACACACTGCTCTGAGACCCAGGGCTGTTGCTTTGCGGGTTTCGTCATCCGTCCACTAAAGTCTTTAGCCGGGAGACGACTGTCAGAATTGGAGGTTGTTTTCCGAGCTTTTTAAAGACTAGAACTAGCTAGCTGGTAAATTAGACTTTCCCCCAGAGCTCGTTGGCGAGACCGCCAATACATCTTCCTCTCGCACGAAGGCTCGAAAATGCTCCAATTTAGTCCTGTTTTAATTAAATCTCTAAGCTGGTCATTACTATGTGGCAGTGTCGTCTCTCTATCTCCTTTTCAGAAAGCCCCATCAGAGTATTTCTCCCCACAGTTTGTCTAGCTGGGCTAGCTAGCTATATTTAGCTTGGCTTGTTTACTTCTAGTGGGGGTGTAGAAAATTGACAAGGAAGCGTGGGGGGTGTTGCACATGCGCATATCGTGCATATGAGAAACAATCAAAAAGTTTGCTCAAATGAGCGAATATTGAATTTTACACAGTGGGTCACAACTCTTTGTTGTGTAGTCTCATCAACTAAACTTCTTCTGTGCGTGATTTTAAAATAATCGGTTCAAGAACATTCATCTGGTGTAATAGAAGCAATTATTGGTACCATCATGGTTGTCTTAAAAAAAAGTTTTATTTACACGAATATTGCCATTTTCCCTTTCACTATAATGGGGGATCCTACCGTGCCTGCAATACTGCGGTCGGCCTTGAACTTCTTGGCTTCAATGAGAGGGGGCAGTCCTTCTCCCCTGGTTTGGACCTAGGCAGACCGGAAATAAAACACTTACAGTGGGAAGAAAAAGGATGTGAACCCTTTGGAATTACCTGGATTTCTACATAAATTAGTCATAAAATTTGTAGACATAAAGTCACAACAATAGACAAACACTTAAACTAAACTAACACACAAACAATTGATTTTTCATGTGGTTTATTGAACACACTGTATTCACAGTGCAGCTTGGAAAAAGTATGTGAACCTTTGGATTTAATAACAGGTTGACCCTCCTTTGGTAGCAGAAACCTCAACCAAATGTTTTCTGTAGTTGCGGATCAGACCTGCACAACGGTCAGGAGGAATTGTGGACCATTCCTCTTTACAAAACTGTTTCGGTTCCACAATATTCTTGGGATGTCTGGTGTGAACCGCTCTCTTGAGATGCTGTGGCATGACCTCAATCGGGTTGAGGTCAGGACTGACTGGGTCACTCGAAGGCATATTTTCTTTTGTTGAAGCCATTCTGTTGTTGATTTAATTGTCTTTCGGGTTGTTGTCCTGTCGCATCACCCAACTTCTGTTGAGCTTCAATTGGTGGACAGATCGCCTAACATTCTCCTGCAAAATGTCTTGATAAACTTGGGAATTCGTTTTTCTGTCTGACAGCAAGCTGTCCAGGACCTGAGGCAGCATAGCAGCCCCAAACCATGATGCTCCCTCCACCATAGTTTCCAGTTGGGATGAGGTTTTGATGTTGGTGTGCTGTGCCTTTTTTCCCTCCACATATAGTGTTGTGTGTTCCTTCCAAACAACTCAACTGTAGTTTCATCTGTCCACAGAATATTTTGACAGTAGCGCCGTGGAACATCCAGGTGCTCTTTTGCAAACTTCAGACGCGCAGCAATGTTTTTTTGGACAGCAGTGGCTTCTTCCATGGTGTCCTCCCATGAACATAATTCTTCTTGTTTAGTGTTTTCGGTATTGCAGACTCGTCAACAGAGATGTTAGCATGTTCCAGAGATTTTTGTAAGTCTTTAGCTGACACTATAGGATTCTTCTTAACCTCATTGAGCATTCTGCGCAGTGCTCTTGCAGTCATCTTTGCAGGACGGCCACTCCTAGGGAGAGTAGCAACAAGGCTGAACTTTCTCCATTTATAGACAATTTGTATTACCATGGACTAATGAAAGTCAAGGCTTTTAGAGATACTTTTGTAACCCTTTCCAGCTTTATGCAAGGCAACAATTCTTAATCTTAGGTCTTCTGAGATCTCTTTTGTTCAAGGCATGGTTCACATCAGGCAATGCTTCTTGTGAATAGCAAACCCACATTTTGTGAGGGTTTTTTATAGGGCACGGCAGCTCTAACCAACATCTCCAATCTCGTCTCATTGATTGAACTCCAGGTTAGCTGACTCCTGACTTCAATGGAGAAGTCAGTAGCCTAGGGGTTCACATACTTTTTCCAACCTACACTGTGAATGTTTAAATAATGTATTCAATAGACAATCATTTGTGTGTTATTAGTCTAAGGAACACTGAGTTTGTCTATTGTTGTGACTTAGATGAAGATCAGATCAAATTTGATGTAAAATTTATGCAGACATCCAGGTAATTCCAAAGGGTTCACATACTTTTTCTATGCTGAAAAAATCTCACTCACTCACTACACTTCCTCATCCAGCAAAACATAGCTGGCAACGAGAAGCCATTCTCTTTAATGACCTCATCAGGGATGCCAGAGCACCCTGGCCAGTCACTCTCGCCTCCCCGCTTTAAGGAGAGTAAATGCTGTGTTACCCAGCAGACCCCAACGTCTCAGCTCTCTTTTAAAGAACCAGCCACCCAACACTACCATGCACCGCTTTGCAGTGTTTCGTTTAGCCTCTCCTTCTCTTCTCTTTATTCTCTCATCCTCCCATTCTCCTCTCGTCCTTCACTCAAGGTTTGGTGTTTTTTCTCTGAGGTGGCGTAGTCGTGTTTCTTCTTCCTGCTGGAGGCTCCGGTGTTCTGTTTTGCTGCGTTGTCCACTACTTTGTTTTGGATGACCTTGTTCTAAGCGACTGACCGACCCGTTTCTCTCGCTGCGTTTTTGGATAGAGGGAGAAATATTAGAGGGCGAGGGATGACAGAGGAAATGCATGACGGTAGTGGTTAAAATTACACCTTCCTCTCAGAGAAATTAAGTGAAGGACTGAACCACAGACCAGACAGACTAAACGCGTGCCACACAGCAGCCTTCCTTGAGTTGTTGCAGCTCTATGGTCTGAAAGTGGCATCAATTCCTCTTCCTTGTCTCCCTTCACCTTGTGTCACTTCCTGTTGAATGCGGAACAAGGGAGAGTTTGTTGTTTTGAAAGTCTATTGAAAAAGTTTGGTTACTTGCTAGCTACCTACTTGCTAGGTACCTACCCCAAACGCGACGCGGTTGGCATCAGTTGCTGGGACCGCTACTATCTGTCCAGTGATCCTGCCGACCAAGGCGATCTGAGGAGCTGCTTGGCGTAGCAGCTAGCCTAGCTGCTAGCTAGCAGCTTATCAAGCTAGCAGTTTTTTTTTTGAAGGCTTGAACACAGCCCACGATGCGTGGCTGGGACCGCGGATTGTCCTGGGCTTGTGGCTCTCTAGATGTCTTCTGTTGTTTCCAGTCTTCCCTGTGACGTGCCCTGTCTGGAACTATGAGGTGTAACAGCGTAACCTATGTTGCTACCATGACAAAGATCAAAGCCGACGGGAATACCGTTGGCGACAGTGGTGTCTCTATTATAGGTGAGGGATCTTTTAAACTAACAAATAGTTCTACAAGCAGTTAACAACAAGAAAATAGCGTAAAGTGTTGTCCAAATACTGATAGAGTCAACTAATAAAAGAATGGACGACTTGACCAGAGAGGTCCAGGACCTGAAGAACAGTTTGTAGTTCTCCCAGGCTCAGCTTAATGAGTTTAATTGCGTACATCCTCTACGACGGGCTTGTAAAATCGTTCTGGGTTTCTACGCAAATTTCAGTGCATTCTCGTCTGTGTGCCAGAGCGCAGAATAACTGACGGATTTAAGAACGCTCAACACGTTTTGAATATGGTCGGTGTCAGTAAACGTTGGCAAAAAAGCGTAAATTGTTGCCAGCAGCACAGTTGCAGTCACCAACGCTCTGGATAACATAACATCCTAACCAGCTCTGCTAGGGCAAGTAAAATGGTCAGTGAGCTGTACTCTAATCTGTGTATGGAAGTAGCTAGCAAGCTAGCCAACATTAGCCAGTTTGCTTGGCTGGTTAACTGTTGTTTTAGGACAAAACGCTCAGATATTCCCTTAAAGTATTGGGTGGGGCTTAAGCGAGTGTGAACGATGCTGAATGGAAGTAGACAAAGAAGAGCTCTCCAATAGGTACCAAAACATTCAAAGGCCATTTTCTCAAAAGTGAGGTTACAAGTTTATCAACTTTCAAAGCAGAATTACTTTCCCATTGTTCCTCAAATGTAGTGTATGATATACCATTTTGTAGCTCTGTGTTTCTGCTTTTATCCAATGTAAAAATAAAAATAAACAGAATTTCAAATTTTGCTACATAATACCAAAATCAAGGCGGTCGGTCATAAATTACTTGGTTGTTACGTGACTAGGAGTAGTGGGTGCGGAGTCAGGCGCAGAGGGTTAAGGACAACCGTAATTATTCCGGTGAAAGAAAGGTCACGCCAAAACACCAGGCGCATAAAATGACCGGCCCAAAAACAGGACACAACAGTCCGGAGAAATACAAAAATTACACATCCACAAAACCGAGCAGAGAAACAAGCCCTCACAAAAGCAGGTGGGCATAACCGGCTTAAATAGCCATAAACAAACCCCAAACAAGAAACAGGTGTAACCAATAAGACAAAACCAACAGAAAAGGAAAAAGGGGATCGGTGGCAGCTAGTAGACCGGTGACGACGACCGCCGAGCGCCGCCCAAACAGGAAGAGGAGCCACCTTTGGTGGAAGTCGTGACATTGGTGTTACCTTCGATTGTAAACTGTCATGGTCAAAACATATAGATTCAATGGTTGTAAAGATGGGGAGATGTCTGTCCGTAATAAAGATATGCTCTGCTTTTTTGACACAACACTCCACAAAGCAAGGCCTGCTGCAGGCTCTAGTTTTATATTCTCTTGATTATTGTCCAGTCGTAAGGTCAAGTGCTGCAAAGAAAGACCTAGTTAAGCTGCAGCTGCCTAGAATAGTGCGGCACGTTTTGCTCTTCATTTGTAATCAGAGGGCTAATATTAATACTATGCATGCCAGTCTCTCTTGGCGTCACTTCTTGTTTTCATAAGAAACATTAATGTGTTGGAAATTCGAAATAGTTTGCATAGTCAACACACAGCTCTGACGCACAGATTTACACCACCAGACATGCCACCAGGGGTCTTTTCAGTCCCCAGGTCCAGAACAAAGTCAAGGAATTATAGAGCCATGAGTGCATGGAACTCCCATCTTTTATATAGCGCAAGTGAACAGCAAACCTGGTTTCAAAAACAAATAAAGCAACACCTCATGGCACAACGTCTCTCCCCCATGTGACCTACTTGTTGTGTGTATGTATTGACATGTATACAGTGGCGACCTGTCATTCAGCGCCCCACCTGTTTTGAGCCACACGTAGCTAAAAAACGTGTCACATATCGGTTTGCAAACAATGTAAAAAAAATAATAGTATTTGAGTTAATAAAGCCTCCAAACAAACATGGTCTCTTGAGTAAGGCAGCTCCAAAATGCAGGTGTTTCAGCCAAGCTCAGTGCTTTCTGTGGTGGTGGGGCAGCCAGCAGAAAATACAGAGCGTAGGGGTTGGTAATGTTCTTTAGTTGCGCTGTGACTGGATCAGTGTTCTGTCACTCATGGGGACATTACGTCACTGCCAAATCTAAAGGTAGAGCTCGAAAATTCAACCCCCTTTGGTGCTGCCATAGAGTTACATTAGAAGTGGCCATCCAAGAAGGCTCAAGGTTATTGGTCACAGATAAAATTACGCCAAATCACGTTATATCTACTTAGTAGCTTTGATTGGACTGATAATGTCAACATCATGCTTTCAAAATCTTAGCTAGCAGTCATCATCATGAATCAAGTCGACAATCTACTGGCAAATCCTTTTTAATCCTTGTCATTTGAAGAGTAATAATGAAGAGAAATTATAGATAAAATGTATCGGTGCTCATTGGACATAAACATTACTCAACAAGTTGGAAATCGCAAATTCAACAATGAATGGTTTGGAAGGAATCCGTGGCTAACTGCAAGCATTGCAAAGCAATCACTAGCATGCTATTCAGTGGAGCGAGTGTGTGTTCCCAATTCTGGGGACCACAAAAGGGTCTCTTTCCCCCCCCATCTTAAAATGATAAACATTCGACATTGGCCATGCTGTCAATCCACCATGATTTCTGCCGCACTCAAAACAACTGTTAACCCGGAACTTGGAAATCTGAATTCACTGAGTTCAAGACAACTGGGAACTCGGGAGAAAACGAGCTCAGTCTGGCAAAATACATTTTGAACGGTCATCCAACTCGGAATTGTAAGTCGGGAACTCGGCCCTCTTTCTTGAGCTACAACCTGAAGATCACTGACGTCATGATTCAACGTTGTTTTTTCCCCTAGTTGTCTTGAAAGCACCATAAATCCAGAGAATGCCAGACTGATGACAAAATTTACTGCCGTGCCACCTTCCTGTTCAAGTGAGCACAGCACAACAAGGTGAGTCCAAAAATGTCTTGTATGCTGCTGCATAAATTATGTAATATGCCAAGGAGATATGTATACTGTAGCTAAGAAAGTAATACTAAGTGTATGTTGTGTAGTAAGCTGTTAGTAGCCCATGTGCCTCACGCTAATAATTCGGTCTATTTTCCCCTCCCCTTAATTTTGCCTACTGTTCCGACTTGGTGGTGCACGTGTAGCCTATAACCTGTTTGTAGAGAAATGTGATCATTGAATATTGTAAGAGCTCTCATTGTCTGCTTATATGCCCCCTTTATTTATCCTATGGTTCTGACTTAGTGTACAGGGAGAACACTGTAAGAAAGGCCCATGTTCTGTCGCTGTACATTTCAAAAGTGCTGAACAAATTGTTATATTGACTACGTCCGTCCTAGCTCGCTCATTAATATCTTAATTGAAATTACGGATTGCCTCATCTACTTGTTGTCCCCTTATGCCATAGTTTGTACATCTCAATTGTCAGTAGAAACCCCCCTTTTTTTTTTTTTAAGCAAGTGAGCCATATCAGCTATGTTTTTTTTTAAGGCAGTAAATGAGGCTGAGTTGTCTGGCAGCAAAACAGTTAAGGCTCTGCTGATAGCTAAGTGTAGCAGTGGTAAGGTGTTGGGACTCTGCTGTTGGGACAGCTTTATGTAACAGTTTGTGGGCACCGTTTGTCACTGTTATAGTGCGATTAATGTATTGTTTAGCGTTGTGTAGAGGCTTTGCTGGCGTGCATCCCCCAAAACGTTTTTGGGGGTTTGCCCCACCAAGGTTTATATGCTAAAATCGCCACTGCATGTTTGTGTAGCTGATGGATACACACACACACACACTACGTGTTCATGTTTTTACATTTATGTCAATTGTAAAGTATTTTGTTTGTAATGCATTTTTTGTTAAATGTCGGGCACCAGTAAGACTAGCTGTCGCCATTGGTATCGGCTAATGGGGATCCTAATAAATCAAAACCTGCATTGATGACTATTCAGCTTATTCAATGTAAAAAATAAATAAAATAACAACTTTTTTAAAAGAAAGCTCATGTTATTCAGGAGCTTTATTTTATTTTTATTTTTTTTAAACTATTGACAACGTCAGTTTAACTTTTGAATTCCATTTTGTTCTTTTTTTTGTGAGCTCAATGCTCTGTTTCTCAAGAGATCAAGCGTGAACTGTGCGACAAGGTTTAGCGTTGAAAACATGCTAATTAACTACAATGACCATAACCCGTTGTGCGCCTACTTGTCTGCGTGGGGCAGACACGGACAAGGAGAGAGACAGAAGAAGTGCGATTGAGAGGGATAGAGAGCTGTTGCTTCGCAAGTTACAGTATCTCTTCCTGAAAAACATGATCTAAGTGATTGATAGTTGGTATTCAGCAGTCATAAAAGTATGCTTTTACTTTGAACTACAAAAATAGTGATTTTGTCAGACCGCATAGGAAGCAGCTCTATAGTTAAGTCATCAAATAAAACAAATGTTGTATACAGAACTGAAATATGTTAAAGTAATGTGAATAAATTGTTTAAGATGGCTATGCAGAAATCGATCTGCCATTTCCTGGTTGCTAAAATTCAGTTTGTGACAAAGGAAGCAAGTATAGTGTAGAGAATCATTGTACCATCTAAACCGCTGTGAAATATCTTTTCCATAATCAAAAATATTGTATTTTCAGCTGTTTGAAGCTAATGCACATAGAACAGATATACAGCTCCTTAGACTTTGTTTCAATGACCGACATATCTATAACTCACATTTCTATGTAAATTTGGTCAGGTCACTAAAGTTACATATTGCAGCTTTAATAAGTGATTAGCAGTAAGGGCTTGTATTAATTGTTTTATTCTGTTACAGCATTCATCCCACATAATGCATAGTGCATTTAATGTAAAAAAAAAAAGAAAAAAGATAATCTAAATCGAAAACCATGATAATTTTTTTCCATCATCGAACTGAAAACGAACTGACCTCAAACAGCACTAATTGCTCAGCACTATTGTTCATACAGTACCGTAGCCTAGATCCTCAAAATAGAAAAGTACTTCTGCACCGAGTAAGGTCTTTTTGTTAATCTCAAAGGGTTCAGTTACTGAACCCCCAAAACAACACATTTTAAACCGGTGTGGTGGGCTGGCTGGATGCTGGTGGGCTGGCTGCCTGGAAGTGTCTCAGACAGGGAGAGGAATGCAGGAAGAGGGGGCAGAGACTGCTGGTGGGACCCCCCTCCACCCCAACCCCTCTTACTACAGGCCAGGCCAGGTGTCGGTTAGCACTTTACTGTATTGCAGAGTGGCGTGCGTGCGTGCGCGTTCACGTGCTACAGAGTGCTGTGCCACAGCTGCATAGGAAGAGGTTAGGGTGGGGGAACCAAAAACACATACCAAGCAACGTGACGACACTGCATGTGGGTTAGTTACTGTGCCCCATTATAAGTGGGGTATTGAGAACGTCTGACTGTGACTGAACCCCAGGCAGCTCATGAGATGAGAGGCTAATAGAGAAAGCAGTGAGGAGAGGGGCAGACCTGGGTTCAAATACAATTTAAAATCTTTCAAATACTTACATTTTGCTCTTGCCTACCTGGACTGCCAGATTGGCAGGGGTTGCAGTTTTGGGATTATTCTATCAGTCCATTAAGCCAGGCAAACTCAATCAAGCACTGAGATAAAGTATTGTAAATGATTTCCAGCAGTATTTGAACCCAGGTCTAGAAAGGGGTCATGCTGCTACAGTGTGCTCTACTGTATCATTATACTGAATAACTTATCATCCATTTCTATGAATCTGGTTTGTTAAGGCAGTTGGAAACGTGGCAGATCAGATGACACAGTTAGGTCTGTGACCACCTGCTCCGCCATGCTTGCTTCTGACCGCTGTGTTATGGGCAGTGTGGGGGGGGGATAACGAAAGTATTCACACCCCTTGACCTTTTCCGCGTTTGGTTGTGTTACAAATTGGGATTAAAATGTATATATATTTTTTTATCTACACAACATACTAAAATGACAAAGTAGATTTTTTTTTTTTTTTTTATCTTCAGATTTTATGAAAAATAAAACCCTAATCTTGATAAGTATTCAACACACTGAGTCAATACATGGTAGAATCACCTTTGGCAGCGTTTACAGCGGTGTGTCTTTTTGGGTAAGTCTCTAAAAGCTTTGCACACCTAGATTGTACAACATTTAAACATTTATTAAAAATGTATTATTTTGTAACTCTTCAAGCTCAATGCTAGACAATCATTTTCAAGTCTTGCCATATATTTTCAAGCTGATTTTAAGTCCGAACTGTAATTGGGCCACCTAGGAACATTCAATGTCGTCTTGGTAAGCAACTCCAATGTATATTTGGCCTTGTGTTTTAGGTTATTGACCTGCTGAAAGGTGAATTTGTCTCCCACTGTTGGAAAGCAAACTGAACCAGGTGTTCCTCTAGGATTTTGCCTGTGCTTAGCTCTATTCCGTTTCTTTTTATCCTAAAAAACTCCATAGTCCTTGCCGATGACGAGCATATCCATAACATGATGCAGCCACCACCATGCTTGAAAATACTAAATGAAGAGTGGTACTCAGTGTTGTGTTGGATTTGCCCCAAACATAATGCTTTGTTTTCAGGACAAAAAGTAAATTTCTTTGCCACATTTTTTGCTGTGTTACTTTCCTTATTGCAAACAGGATGCATTTTTCAGAATATATTTTATTCTGTACAGACTTCCTTCTTTTCACTCTGTCATGTAGGCTAGTATTGTGGAGTAACTACAATGTTGATCCATCCTCAGTTTTCTCCTATCACAGCCATTAAACTCTGTAACTGTTTTAAAATCACCATTGGCCTCATGGTGAAATCCCTGAGCGGTTTCCTTCCTCTCCGGCAACTGAGTTTGGAAGAACACTTGTCTTTGTAGTGACTGGGTGTATTAATACACCATCCAAATTGTAATTAATAACTTCACCATGCTCTAAGGGATATTCAGTGTATGCTGCTTTTTATTTTTACCCATCTACCAATAGGTGCCCTTCTTTGCAAGGCATTGGAAAACCTCCCTGGTCTTTGTGGTTGAATCTTTGCGTGAAACTCACTACTTGACTGAGGGACCTTACAGATAATTGTATGTGTGGGGTTCAGAGATCGGGTAGTCCATGCAACTTATTATGTGACTTGTTGACCCATTTTTACTCCTGAACATATTTAGGTTTGGTAAAACAAAGGTGTTGAATACTTATTGATTCAAGACATTTCAGCTTTTAATTTCTTATTAATTTGTAAACATTTCTGAAAACAAAACTCTGCTTTGACACACGTGGACAAAGTCAAGGGGGGTGAATACTTTCTGAAGGCATTGTATGCGCACCACATTTCTTTCTGCCTGCCCCCTCTCTCCCTTGCGCTGGCTCACTTGTGGTGTATTCATTACACTGATTCTGAATTTGTCCAGTAGAAACTCACGTTTTAGTTGCAAATCATTCTAGTTTTGCAACTGTTTGGACTAATGATTATACCCCTGCTCTTTCTCTTCGCTAATGATGCGAGTGTGTGTTCAGTCTTCGGTCTGTAGAATATCCTAGCCTATTCATTGATGATGGGCCCTGCTTAACTGAAGTTGCGAGGCATTGCAAGCCAAGACATTGCGAGATACAGCTTATGATTGCCGATAGATAGGCCTAGTGCACTGTTCTGAATGTCTGCCTGGTGGCCGACCTGCCTCTACTGTGCCCCTCCCCTCTCCGTCCCTCGCTAGCTCACTATGAAAGATACAAGTGTTTGGTCTCGGAAGTATGGCAACTCATCAGTCTCCTCCGTTCCAAAAATAGTCGATTCCTAGTGGAATCAACTTTTGACACTCATAAATGGAAGTCGACACCGGGAGTCGACGTGCAAGGAGTCGAGGAATCAATTATTTTGGAGTCGACTCTCCACCACTTCGTCACTATCCATTAAAAGTTGGAGAAATGGCAGAGAAAGGCAAGTGACAGCAGCAAAGTCCTGTATAGTAATACTTTGAAAAGTTAAATGAGAAGGAAATGCAAACTTTGCGAGGTGGAATTGAGGTACTGTAATGGTAGTAAAGGTACAATGCTTAACCATCTGAAAGGGACACCGTGAGACCCAAACTGTTTCTGGCAGCAGCACAGCTGCATTGTAAATTCACATGGAATTTTATGAAATGTTCTTATTGTTTTAACGGAAAAGCGAGAAAAAAGAAATGGCAGTTTAAACGTCAACACATCTCCTCAGTCCTCACCACCTGTGCTCCCCGAGGGATTTGACCAGTTGTTAACGTGTTCACAATGACGCAATTAAGGAGGACAGCCTCTTGCGAGTTTAGATATTCCCACCAGAAAGTCCCATGCAAAGGCCCTTTACTATGACGAAATGAAAAGAGCTCAGCATATTTAGCGCTCCCTCTTAGTTAATATTCACCATCGCCATATGTTTTCCAGCACCGACTGAGAACTACTTTTCTCTCCAGCTAAACCCGGGGCCTTAAGCATTATTGAGAGAATCTCCACTGGTTCAAGATGCTCCCAAATGTTACCTTATTCCCTTTATAGTGCTGTACTTTTGACCAGGGTACATAGGGGCCCGGTACTCATTTTGAGTGCCTATATTTTTTTTAACCAATATTCTATATGAGGTGCCAGTACTCAAGCGGTAGAAAATTCCAGGTTGCAGTACTTTTGTACACGGCCCAATTCAATAACTCCACTCTTTATGCCATACAGTTTCATCAACTTTCTGCGTGTGTGGAGATGATTTATGATGGAGACTGGTGGATGAATGCAATGCCTGCCTGGCTGGCTGTTTTTATGGTGCTTTACCTGGAAAATAGCAATAATGGGAAAACAGCTTTCTGAGAACTGGTCTTTCTTTGTTAGATCACCATCTCTACCAGGAAGCTGTAACATGTAGCCTAATCACTTATACGAACAGGCAGGCACGTGCACACACATGCATACACACACACACATGCATACACACACACACACACACACACACTCCAATTTGTGAATACAGTCCATACATGTAATGAGGACTCGGGCTCTCAGAACATGAGCAATAGCTTGCTTTCTCTTGCTATCACTAGACAACTACACGCAAATGTGCAGGTGCATTGAATAGAAACTTGTGGTACATAAGTACTGACACACTTTCATTTTCATAAACACCCTGTACAAACACACACACACACACACACACACACACACACACACACACACACACACACACACAAACACACACACACACACACACACACACACACACACACACAGATCATGCAGTGCTGATAGATAAAACCACTTTCAACATGTTTTCCAACGCCTTGCATTCCCTTATTTTCTTCCACCTGTTTGATTGAATATGAATGGTGGAAAATATATAAATGAGCTGTACAGCTGCTGTACACAGAAATGTATGTGTGTCCTGCAATAAGGATTTGAAACTGGCAGAAAACAATGGAGGCGTTTCCCCTTTCTCTCTCTCTCTCTCTCCCTCGCTCCATCTTTCTCTCCCTCTTTCTCACTTCTCTTGCGGACTGATGTTGCATAATCGTTTATGTAAAGAGGTATTCGTTCTTCCTCTAGAGGGTTGGTGTCTTCAACACATACTAACCTGCCGTTAAGCGCTAGCTAGCTAGCAGCCTGACTGTTAGCATACGTGTAGCCTGTTTAGCAGCTAGCTCGACGCTTCCCTGCCTGCTTGGCTGGCACTCCCCTCTTTAGCTTCCTAATCAAGGGGACAGATAGGGAAGCTAGCTCTCTGCTGAATTTCTTCACACTGCAGTGTTTTAGCAACAAAAAAGGAGGGGGGGGGGACAAAAGGGAGGAGGTAGATGCAAACACTGAGGGAGCTGTGAGACCTGAAGTAAGGTCCTGGCGCGGTGCCAGTCCTGCTCTGGGCAGCAGCCTCTCAGCCTTCCCTTCCCTGTCTCCTGGCTCGCAACTGACTCAGTGGAAAATGTGAATGAAAACATTCCCCAAGCCCCTAACACAAATCACTTTTCCCCCTACCCCACTCCACCCCTCAAAACCCCCCCAAGCGGGATTATTATGTGCCTTTTTGGGGGGGGGGGGAGTGGGAAGGGGGCTTGCGATTTAGTGTTTTTCTGTGTAGGGTAACTGCCAGAGTTTTGGGAAGAAGAAGAGAAAACAAATGGGGACGAAAACAGAAAAAAGGCTAGTAGGAAGCGCAGTAAAACGTAAAACCCTAGCCGGCTAGACTGATTCTTCTTGTTGTGAGAGTGACTCTGTAGTAAGGAGGCACAGGAATATGGCTCTTAATAAGGCTCAGCCATATCCATGACAACACGCTTGGCATTCCTGGGCAGACCGCATTGGCATCTGAAGGAATCACAAAATGGCAGCACACAAAAAGACTCAGTCGGGGCTCCGGTTAACCCTCTGTGTGCCACGCCTGACGACTTCGGAGAAAGAGACACTGTTGTTATCTGCTTTTGTCTAGTGCTTGATTAAAATAAAAAATGATCCCCACATTCTGATTCGGTTTAGGCTAGTTGTCATTGTGAGAGAGGCTAAATTGTTTGTGTTCTCAAAGTGACTATCCAGCAATAACATCTAAAGTGCAGAGTCATTTATTTTTTTTATTTTTATTTTTTACATTTCCCGGTTCCTCAAAGAATGAATGAAATTACAAATTCCTCTTGACCCCCTCAATTCATTCTGTTATCAGTGCAAGCTATTTCACTAGCGGTATGATTCCCAAATGGCACCCTACTCCCTACATACTGCACTACAGTTGACCAGAGCCCTATGGGTCTAGGGCTTTCATCCATTTTGTCACTGGAACATTTTAAAGTCATATCTGACTGAGAGGGTTGCTATGACTCGCATTAAACACTGTGCCGTTTGTCTATCTCGGCGGGGACTTTACTCTGCTGGGGGAAGATGCTGATGCATCACAGTATCTTTCTGATGATTTCAGTTTCTCTGTCTGTCTCTGTCTGTCTAGGTCTTCCGTCTCTAATAATTCTCTTCCTCTCCTGCATAGGTCAGGTCAATGTTGCGGCTAGTTAAAAAAACACAGACACACACACTAGTGATGCGCAGGTTGAATCATAACCGTGGTCCCAGCGGTTACATCCGCTGGGCAGGCGGGTTTACGGTCATTAAATATTGTGTGGCTGAAGGGCGGGTGGGTGGCGGGCGGGTTGAATAAAGAGAAACAAAACCTTAAAAATTCCTTAATGTACAATTGTGCAATTTTTATATAGGCTACATTGAGGATTTTATTTTATTTTTGGCTATCTGGTATTACTGCATAAGCCTACATTTTTAGGGTTTAACTGTACAGATAATGCTTTTGGGAAGGGCAGAAAAAGTTCATGTCAATCTGCGGAGGCAAAAATTAGATTTGTCGAAGTTTAATTCAATAAGACAAAAGCTGCGAAAGGTGAGTTGAAAATAAAGAGAAGGGAGGGACAGAAAAGTAATGTCTGAGAAATATTTGGTGGTGGTAAGAGGATGATAGCAGTGGGATAGATGATGTGATGATTTATGAGACTCTATCCCAATTCGACAGGATTTTGAATAGGGCTATGGCATGTCAAGGGGACTGTAGCCTGCTGTTTTAGATGGGTTAAAAGGAAACTAAAATCTGGACATTGACTAACCAGAATAAACTACTGTTTTTGGGTAACTAAAGTCCTATGATGATACTAGTCCCGTGCGACTCTACATCCCTGTATTTTGAGAAAATGTCTGAGTTTTACAGGTGTTACTCGCGGTTTGAGCAAGAAAACTAACTGATTCGGTAAATTGAACGAAGGGGTGCGCGTAGTGCATTCGGAAATTATTCAGACCCCTTGACTTTTTCCACATTTTGTTACGTTATAGCCTTATTCAAAAATTAAATGAAAAATATTCCTCAATCGACAAACAATACCCCATAATGACAAAGCAAAAACAGGCTTGTAGATATTTTTGCAAAGTTAAATTTTTTAATTCATTTAATTTAAATTTAAAAAACTATTACATTTACATAAGTATCAGACCCTTTACTCAGTACTTTGTTGAAGCACCTTTGGCAGCGATTACAGCCTCAAGTCTTCTTGGGTATGACGCTACTAGCTTGGCACACCTGTATTTGGGGAGTTTATCCTATTCTTCTCTGCAGATCCTCTCAAGCTCTGTCAGGTTGGATGGGGAGCGTTGCTGCACAGCTATTTTCAGGTCTCTCCAGAGATGTTCGATCGGGATCAAGTCCGGGCTCTAGTCCTGCCACTCAAGGACATTCGGAGACTGTTCTGGTGAAACCAGAACAGAGAATCTTGTTTCTCATGGTCTGAGAGTTCTTTAGGTGCCTTTTACTGAGGATTAGCTTCAGTCTGGCCATTCTACCATAAAGGCCTGATTGGTGGAGTGCTGCAGAGAGGATTTTCCTTCTGGAATGTTCTCCCATCTCCACAGAGGAACTCTAGAGCTCTGTCAGAGTGACCATTGGGTTCTTGGTCACCTCCCTGACCAAGGCCCTTCTCCCCTGATTGCTAATTTTGGCCGGGCTGCCAGCTCTAGGATGCACTGTCAATTGTGGGTACTTTATATAGACAGGCAGGTGGGTGCCTTTTCAAACCATGTCCAATCAATTGCATTTACCACTGGTGGACTACAATCAAGTTGTAGAAACATCTCAAGGATGAGCAATGGAAACAGGACGCACCTGAGCTCAATTTCGAGTCTCATAGCAAAGGGTCTGAATACTTATGTAAATAAGGCATTTCTGTTTAGAATTTTTAATACATTTCACCTTGTCATTATGGGGTATTGTGTGTAGATTGAGGATTTGTTGTAACGTAACAAAATGTGGAAAAGGTCAAGGAGTCTAAATACTTTCAGAAGGCAATGTATGAAGTGCCTACATGTATCAACTTTCACAGTGAATGCTTTCATTTATACGCTTTCTGCAAATTAATTGAACATCGCCAAATGCATCATAAAAAAATTTGAACGTACATTCTGGGGTAATAAATAGTGTCAAGAAAAATGATGTGAACCCTTTGGAGTTACCTGGATTTCTGCATAAATTGGTCATCAATTTTGATCTGATCTTCATCCAATTCACAACAATAGTCAAACATAGTGCTCTTAAACTAATAACACACAAATTATTGTATTTTCTTTGTCTATATTGAATACATCATTTAAACATTCACAGTGTAGGTTGGAAAAAGTATGTGAACCCTTAATGACTTGGAGTCAATTGGAGTCAGGAGTCCGCTAACCTGGAGTCCAATCAATGAGATGAGATTGGAGATGTTGGTTAGAGCTGCCATGCCCTATTAAAAACCCTCACAAAAAAAGAAGCATTACCTGATGTGAACCATGCCTTGAACAAAATAGGTCTCAGAAGACCTAAGATTAAGAATTGTTGCCTTGCATAAAGCTGGAAAGGGTTACAAAAGTATTTCTAAAAGAAAGTCCACGGTAAGACAAATTGTCTATAAATGGAGAAAGTTCAGCACTATTGCTACTCTCCCTAGGAGTGGCCATCCTGCTAAGATGATTGCAAGAGCACAGCGCAGAATGCTCAATGATGTTAAGAATCCTAGAGTGTCAGCTAAAGACTTACATACATCTCTGGAACATGCTAACATCTCTGACAAGTCTACAATACCTAAAACACTAAACAAGAATGGTGTTCATGGGAGGACACCACGGAAGAAGCCACTGCTGGCCAAAAAAACTTCATTGCTGCACATCTGAAGTTTGCAGAAGTGCACCTGGTTTTTCCACAGCGCTTCTGGCAAATTCTGTGGACAAATGAAACTACAGTTGTTGCTTAGAAGGAACACATAACACTGTGTCGAGGGGGGGAAAGGCACAGCACACCAACATCACAACCTCATCTTAACTGTAATGTATGGTGGAGGGAGTATCATGGTTTGGAGCTGCTTTGCTGTATCAGGGCCTGGACAGCTAGCTATCATTAACGGAAAAATTAATTCCCAAGTTTATCAAGACATTTTGCAGGAGAATGTTAGACTATCCGTCCGCCAATTGAAGCTCAACAGATGTTGGGTGACTCAACAGGACAACAACACAGAAGTAAATCAACAACAGAATGGCTTGAACAGAAGAAAATACGCCTTCTGGAGTGGCCCAGTCAGAGTCCTGACCTCAACCCGATTTGAGATGCTGTGGCATGGCCTCGAGAGCAGTTCACACCAGACATCCCAAGAATATTGCTGAACTGGAACAGTTTTGTAAAGAGGAATGGTCAAAAATTCCTCCTGACCGTTGTGCAGGTCTGATCCGCAACAACAGAAAACGTTTGGTTGAGGTTATTGCTGCCAAAGGAGGGTCAACCAGTTATTAAATCCAAGGGTTCACATATTTTTTCCCCACCCTGCACTGTGAATGTTTACACGGTGTGTTCAATAAAGATATGAAAAAACGTATAATTGCTTGTGTGTGTTTAGTTTAAGCCGACTGTTTGTCTATTGTTGTGACCTAGATGAAGATCAGATGAAATGTATTGACCAATTTATGTAGAAATCCAGGTATTTTCAAAGGGTTCACATACTTTTTCTTGCCACTGTACATAACCAATGTTCTCTGGTAGTATTAGTCCCTTGCGACGAATAAGCTATAGCCTTAATAGTAACTCCTGCAGAATGAAGCATTCACACCAAATGTAGGAAAAATGTGGACTTTGGAACAGAAGTGGAGAAATATAATTGATTTCTTTCTGCTTGCTCAGTTAGATATCATCTGTAGAGGTGCTGTCTTCATCATAAAAGCCGATCATATTTCAAGCACATAAAATATGCATCGAAACCGGACTGAAATCTTATCAAAACACGTTGGGTCGTTTTGACATATTTTTCCTTACAACCGGTCAAACTAATGTCATTTAGACATTTTCCACAGAAAATCTTTCCCGTTTTTTTGCTTTATTGTATTTTCTCCCCAATACCTAAGCGTCTTTTTTCCCGTGAAAGATGAGAGAGAACTTCACCGATGTCAACTGGATTGAAGCATTCATTCTATCGCTCTATTACATCATTCTGTTGACGTAAGTGTTTATTTAGTCATCTAGGGCAACGTGCAATGACAAAGGAGAAGCTACCTGTATCTCATTATAGACATGTTGACTAACAAATAGCCTACCAAAATGTCTGAAATTATAAGCAGAAACGTATCTACATCAGGCACCCTCTGTCAATTTTTTTTTTTTTTGCCGACAACGCATTTTCTATATTTGCAGGTTAGGGTCGGGTGCGGGCCTCAGATTTTCACTTCATCACATATAGTTGGGTGGTTGCGGATGGGTCATCAGCAATTGCAGGCGGGTGCGGGTGAACAAACAGCTGACCCTTGCACCAGAAACACACACACACACACACACACACACACACACACACACACACACACACATCTAAGCCAGTCCCAGACATGGGTGCCCCTGCCTTTGGCACTCCGGGGTAGGAAGCCCTGCGGAAGCCTGGCCTGATTGTTCCGGTTGGCTGCTCTGTGGATGTAGGTGGGGGTGGGAATGGGGTCATCTGAGGATGAGGGGCAGGGGTGGGCACAGTGGAAAACCTCATACATCCTGGCAGAGTTGGCACTAGATTGGGAAAGAGGCATGAAAAGATGGAGATGATGGGGGGGGGGGTATTGTGAGACCAATGCAGAGAAGAAGAGATTTCCCACAGTGTTTTCCTGCAACATTTCAATTTACTGTTGTGCTGTTGTAGTTCAGTCTCTTAACATTGTCTAGCACTTGGGTGAAAACTGTGAGTGGGAGTCTCCACTTTTTCTATTTCCTAACAAACACCAACGTGCACCTGTAAATGACTAGCTTAAGATAGATCTACTGTGTTTTTCCTTCCTCTGACAGAAACAGAACAGAAACAGAACAGAAACAGGAGCCGGTGTTCCCATGCCTGCTGGTGGCCTTGTCTCTGCCCCCACCGGGTTGAATAAAGCACTGTGCTGTTTCTGTCCCTCTCTGAGAAATGTCATCCACATCAGAGGTGTTGGGGGGTAAACATGTTATCCAGGAAGATGACAAATCAGTGGGTGGTGTTTTGGTCTGAGTCCCAAATGGCACCCTATTCCCTACGTAGTGCCATTTGGGACGTGGTCCTTTTGCACTTGCTGTGGTGTGAAGTACATTTACTGTCTGTTAAACGCGGCGACACGCTTGCAACCTTCTGGTCATGACGTTAGCTCTCCTCATGTCTTCAACCCACATCCCACCCCTGGTGGCCTAGGTTGCTGGCCTAACTGTGCTGAGAACTGCCCTCGAGGTAGACATCTAGGATCAGGTTACCCAACACCGAAACTAAATCACAACCATGAGGGGATGATCACATACAGTACCAGTCAACAGTTTGGACACACCTACTCATTCCATGGTTTTTCTTTTATTTTTAGTGTTTTCTACATTGTAGAATAAGAGTGAAGACGACATCAAACTATGAAATAACACACATGGAATCATGAAGTAACCAAAATAGTGTTAAACAAATCAAAATATATTTTATATTTGAGATTCTTCAAAGTAGCCATCTTTTGCCTTGATGACAGCTTTGCACACTCTTGGCATTCTCTCAACCAGCTTCACCTGGAATGCTTTTCCAACAGTCTTGAAGAAGTTACCACATATGCTGAGCACTTCTTGGCTGCTTTTCCTTCACTCTGCGGTCCAACTCATCTCAAACCATCTCAATTGGGTTGAGGTCGGGTGATTGTGGAGACCAGGTCATCTGATGCAGCACTCCATCACTCTCCTTCTTGGTCAAATAGCCCTGTGTTGGGTCATTGTCCTGTTGAAAAACAAATGATAGTCCCAGTAAGTCCAAACCAGATGGGATGGCATATCGCTGCAAAATGCTGTGGTAGACATGCTGGTTAAGTGTGCCTTGAATTCGAAATAAATCACAGATAGTGTTACCAGCAAAGCACCATCACACCACCTCCTCCATGCTTCACGGTGGGAACCACACATGCAGAGATCATCTGTTCACCTACTCTGTTTCTCACAAAGACATGGCGGTAGGAACCAAAAATGTCAAATTTGAACTCATCAGACCAAAGGACAGATTTCCACCGTTCTAATGTCCATTGCTCGTGTTTCTTGGCCCAAGCAAGTCTCTTCTTATTGGTGTCTTTTAGTAGTTTTTTCTTTGCAGCAATTTGACAATGAAGGCCTGATTTCACGCAGTCTCCTCTGAACAGTTGAAGTTGATGTTTGTTACTTGAACTATGTGAATCATTTATTTGGGCTGCAATTTCTGAGGTTGGTAACTCTGCTGCAGAGGATCAGTTCATTAGAGGTAACTCTGGGACTTCCTTTCCTGTGGCGGTCCTCATGAGAGCCAGTTTCATCATAGCGCTTGATGGTTTTTGCGACTGCACTTGAAGAAACTTTCAAAGTTCTTGAAATTTTCCACATTGACTAACTTTCATGTCTTAAAGTAATGTACTGTCGTTTCTCTTTGCTTATTTGAGCTTTTCTTGTCATAGTATGGACTTGGGCTATTACCAAATAGGGCTGTCTTCTGTATACCACCCCTACCCTGTCACAACACAACTGATTGGTTCAAACGCATTAAGAAGGAAAGAAATTCCACAAATTAACTTTTTAAGAAGGCACACCTGTTAATTGAAATGCATTCCAGGTGACTACCTCATGAAGCTGGTTGAGAGAATGCCAAGAGTGTGCAAATCTGTCATCAAGGTAAAGAGTGGCTACTTTGAAGAATCTCAAATCTAAAATATATTTTGATTTGTTTTGCGCTTTTGGTTACTACATGATTCCATATGTGTTATTTCATAGTTTTGATGTCTTCACTATAATTCTACAATGTAGAAAATAGTAAAAATGAGGAGAAACCCTTGAATGAGTAGGTGTGTCCAAACTTTTGACTGGTACTGTACATTATAAATATAAAACCCTCTATCACTGGTTAGGGGAAACTTCTCTCCCTGAAGTTTGAACCAAGGCCCTGTCCAAACATGTTTTAAAATATGCCCTTCGTTTCCTTTTAGAAATCGCTGATCTGTTATGCCATTGGTTAAGAGTTGTGGAAGCTACGCTGTGTGAAAACCTATCCAATCCTTTCTACATCAGTGATCATCTCAAGGAAGGATGCAAGTTTAGAAGTTTTCCAAACAAGGCCGTAGTTGTGTGGGGTAGGAAGACAAAATGAGAGCTGACAGTGTAACATCCGAAATGTTCCTGTGGGTTGCAGACAGGCTGATGGAGTGAGCTCTCTCTGCTCTGGCCCGGCAACATGCTCGCCCACTTTCTCGTCCCCGGCCAGACCCAGCCGTGACTGGACAGGCTCGGCCCCCGGGCCTGGCGCGTCTGCCACCTGATTGGCTTAGTGGGGGCGGTGGTCAAAGGGGGTCACAAAGGTCTGCTTTGTGCGTCTGCTGCCTGAGATGCTGCGGCCCCTCTATTTTCTCTCTCCACACTAGCCCTCTCTGATTCTATCTCCCGTTCTCCCTCTTCACTCACTAGCACTCCTAACACACTGCCCCTCTTTTGTACAGTAGCTCTCTCTCTGAGCCTCGCACGGAGGGTACAGTAGCCGCAAGATACACACACACACACTCCAGATCCCCCAAGGCCAGTCAGTGTGCAATAAAACCCAAAGCCACATCCCCTCTGGGTCTGGGGTGGCGCGAAGGGAAGCATGTACTGGTGTTTGGTATGGAGGAGCTGAGAGTCTGAAGCCCTTTTGTTGTGTAATTCAGCTCTCCCCCCGCTCTAGATAAATATTCCACAGGGCAAAGAAGGATCAAAGCTGCCTCTGCTGTGAAGCCGGGACTCAAAGGAGAGCGAGGGAATATCCAAATATTTGTTGTTTCCCCACTCGTGTCTTGGGCAATTACCTTCCTTAGACAGGAGTGATGGTAATTTGGAACCTAGGATTTAGTCAATAATATAGCAATGATATAGCTCTGATAGCCTTAGTCCATACTAATGTATAATATATGCTACTTAGCAAACACTTTTATCCTTACGTGACTTACATTTACAGTGAGGGCATACATTTCAGTACATGTGATCACTGTGGGAGTTGAACCCACAATCTTGTCGTTGCTAGCGCCACACTCTTACCAACTAGACCAGTGTTTCCCAACCCTGGTCCTTGAGTACCTTCAACGGTATACATTTCTATTGCAACCCTGGACAGACACCTGATTCAACTTGTCCACTAATCGTCAAGCCCTCAATGAGCTGAATGAAGTGTGTTTGTTCAGGGCTACAAAAACAAAAAAAAGTGTACTGTTGGGAAACGCTGAACTAGACCACGCGACACCAGACCAGCATGCATTTGTCTGCCAGTGATACCTTTGTAGGGATTGCACAACAACAAAATAACAACAGTTACTACAGCTCCCTTCGTAGTCAGCTTATTGAAGACGTATTTCCAGTTAACTGAAGATGGGTAGCTAGGATACATTTGCCTCTAATTTTACTGTCTGTCCCCTCATGTCTAGAGTTAGTTCTGTCTGGATTTGTTGTTTGTTGTTTCATAATCTCTGTTGACCTGAGTCATCTCGCCCTCCTGCCCACATCGCTGTGACTCCACCCAGTCTGGCAGCCCAGAACAACTCTTTCCCCCCCTCTTCTCTTTCTCTCTGTCCTCTCTTACTGTCTGTCTCTATTTTCTATGTACTCTCCCCTCCCTCCCTCTCGTTCGCTCATTGTTTATGTAGCCTGTGTTCAGGACATGTGACCCTGGCCAGAGAGAACACACCGTTCTCTCACCTCACCCCTGTGGTTTCCCTCCACTTTCACAAGACATCTACAGTCAGCCACTGTACATAGATACACTACGCTGGAAATGATGGAGAAAAAGGAGCATTAGGTTAGCCACCTTCTGCCTGCGTCTCTGCAAACTCCACGAGTGAGTCTCTGATCACCACTTCAGACAATCCACACTTCCTGTAGCTCTGAACACCTTTAGGCTAGCTGGTCCTGCCTGCGGATTTAATTATAGTTATTGAAGCTGGGGGGGGGGGGACAGTAGAAGGGGGTTATCTAATGAAAAGATAACCTGCGTAATAAGACACAGCAACTCTGTATGAAAATGTATGGAATGATTCTCTCCCCCGCGTGCGAATGTAAACCACTCACATTTTATATTTTCCTGTTTTGGTTTTTTAGATGGAAATCACAGTGTGTGTGATGGAGGCAACGGGCTGCTAGCAGCAGTAAGGCAGCTGTAGGGGGATTTCTCAGGCCTCACACTATTTGCATGGTTTTACATCAGACGTGTCGGCCAGGGAAGTGGAGGAAGTGTGGAGAGCAAAGTGTTTGATGCGTCCCAAATGGCAACCTATTCCCTATACTGTGCACCACTTTTGACTGAGCACCGCGAGGAATATGGTGCCATTTTGGGACACACAGCGTGCCTGTGTAAACAGCCTGTACACTACCCACCCTCCGACGCAGTGAGGCAGGAGCCATGGTGATGTTGAGGATATGACCTGTTTAAGATTAGAGACCGAATCTGTCATCATCACATCGCTTCCCACTCACTCAAAGGTCACGATTTGAGTACAGGTGGAGGAGATGACGAGGTGTGTGTGTGTGTGTGTGTGTGTGTGTGTGTGTGTGTGTGTGTGTGTATCCATCCGTGTGTGTTTTTGTTTCTTTGTGCACTGATAGGACTGGAAAACCCTAGGTTGTGTACCGTTCTGGGATCAAGCGTTGATGTGTGTGGTAACTGGGCTGGAAAAAATAGTCTGGCCCAGGAAATAATTCAAGTGAACCTATTTGACCTCAGTCTTGCAATGTTGATCAGTAAAGCGCTGCGCGTGTAAAACCATTCAGAATGCAATATTCCCATTCCACACAAGCATACTAATGATTAGGATTCAAAATATATTAGTCCCCAACAACTCGTGTTAACCAAACAAACCCGAAGCAGATCACAATGAAAACAAATGTAAATACTTTGTTAAAAAGTTCAGTTAGTCGTGTCAATTAATTCCGTCCATTGAACGGAAGAGAGATCCTTACAGAAATGTTTACGCATGTGGGCTCCCCTCCCAGTGGGTCAAGTGGCGTTCCCTGACCCCATTTGATGATTGACTCCAGCTATGCCCCCCCCCCCCCCCCCCCCCCCCTTGGCCTAGGGCTCCCTGTGTGCTGCTGACATACCCCCATGTCTGGGCAGACCGACACAACACAGGGCCTGTGTATTGAACACAGGACAGGGAGGTCTGTTAGGGCTGGTCCACTGTAGGAATGTCAGGATGTCACTCCATGGTCCCAAATGGCACCCTGTTCCCTGTATAGTGCACTACTTTTGACCAGAACCCTGGTGGGCCCTGATCAAACGATTCCTTGACTGGCTCATAAGTCCAAGCATGTTTGACCTTCAAAAAATGTTTATATCCTTCACTGTACATGTTTGTCAGTTAATGAAATACAAATGGACTAAAAGTTAAAACGGTGTGTTTTCTCTCGCTCTCTCTCTGTGTGTTGACAGGATGCTACCGGAGGTGGGGCGTATCCCGTTCTACTGGCCTGTGCAGGGCCAAGGCCGGGGGTGTGTGCTGGGCCTGGGGCTGAGCCAGAGGGACATGAAGACCACCGATGAGCCCCACAGTCGCTATGACCTGGATGACATAGACGTGTCCTGGCTGGAGCTGGTCAACCAGGAGTTCAGGGAACTAGGTGAGAGACTTCTTCGGAGTCCCAACCCGGCACCCTTTATAGTGCACTACTTTTGAGCAGGGTCCATAGGTCTCTGCTGTCTCTATTTTCTATGTACTCTTCCCTCCCTCCCTCCCTCCCTCCCTCTCACTCGCTCATTGTTTATGTAGCCTGTGTTCAGGACATGTGAACTATGTAAGGGAATGTAAGGGAATAGGGTTCCATTTGGAATGAGAACCTTCAAATCGACGTCAACAGGACTTTATTAGCCTATCGATTTGTTGCATCTGTTAGTTTGAGCATTTAGTCTAGAATATGACGCAAAAGCTAGTAAAACAACTACCTCACACATTTACTGGGCTAATGTGGATCAGCATTTTACCAGCAATTGTATGACCATCCTGCACTATGACCGTACTATTGTACCTCTACTCCATTGTGAAAACTTGCATCCTCAAAACTCTAAACTGCAGACACATTTTAAAGGAGAAAAAGCATCGCACCGAGTGATGGTCTGCCGTTCGCCATCTGGGGTCTGTGGCCAGGGAGCGTTGGTAGTGCTGGTCAGAGTGGTTCATTCTTTCACCGTTCGGTCGGGGTTTTGCAAATTACGGGCCGGCACTCTGTTCAGAGGTGCTAAGTACTCTCGGCTGGCCAACGCCACTGGTGTGTCCGTGCCTTAACACTTCACCCTCTCACACACAGTCCTCCTCTCTACAACTCTACAACTCCACTACTCCTCATCTCTCTTTTATTGTGGAGTAGTGACGTTGGAGAGAGGAGTTTTGGGGTTCAGAAGGGTGCGCCTCCCTGCACTCTGTCCACACAGAGGGATCTTCCCACTGTTGAGCCCAGTCTCTATCAACCAATCAACCGCTCTCTGGCTGGCTGGCCTGGGCTACTGTAGCTGACCCTGAAGCTCACTCTCTCTCCACATCACAGACCCAGTTTATTTACAATCTGATCTTGTGCTCATAGATAAGAAATATAATTGCATTTTTAAATCCCTCAGGCCCTGGCTTATTTACGCTGCTTTTTAAATAGTTTTTCCTCAAATGGGTTGCTTCTCATAACCCCAATGTCTAGACCAAACAAGCACTTGCTTGTTGCCGGGTTATAGTATAATGCCATATCGCAACACCGATAGGCTGATACAGCATGCTCCATCTTTTATTTTGATCTCTCTCTCTCTTGCTTTACCAACATCCCCCAACATCCCTCACTCCATTTATTTTTCTCTCGCTCTCTCTCTTTTCCCCACATGAAGTTATGTACTTACACACACACGTGTTCCCACTGAAATGTTTGTTCCTCTAGCCTCTCCCTATTTACAAGATGTAAATGTCACAGGCTCCGAAGTGAACGGTTAACTAAACTCAGCTTCTTCCTGGTTTGCTTTTAAAAACAACTCTTTAATCACTGAACACTGTACAGTATGTAACCCATGGGAGTCCTTTTCCCAGTACTTATAAAACATGGTCTGACACATGGTCGTTTGCTTTCGGCTGTGGATGTTAGAATTTGGCAAGAATCGGAAGAAGTACAAGATCAATTTATAGCCAGGGTTTAATAGTACAAAATGTTCTGCGAATGAAAGACAAACAGTTGAGTTAAACACAAAACGCGTGCCAATTCAGTTACTTGGAGTCCGATATAAATTCCCATAGGTGACGGCTTAGCCTTAGCCATGTGACTAACTGTGACCCTTCACTAGACCCTCTGTTCCTTCTCTCCCAAATGTATGACTCTGACCTGACCCTCTGTGTCTGACCCTCTGTGACACTGACTCTCCCTCCCTCAGCGCTGCCGGAGCTGGACGAGCTGACCATGGAGCGTGTTCTGGTGGAGCTGGAGAGCCAGTGTGAGGAGAACATGCAGCAGGCCATAGAGACGGAGGAGGGCCTGGGCATCGAGTACGACGAGGACGTGGTGTGCGACGTGTGCCGGTCCCCCGAGGGAGAAGACGGCAACGAGATGGTCTTCTGTGACAAGTGCAACATCTGCGTACATCAGGTACAGATGAGGGTTGGGTGGAGGTGGGATATTTTGCTGGGTGAAGAGGAGGGGACAATTAGAAGTTGTAGGGATATTAAGAGTTTCCTGTCTTTTGAAAGAGGGTGTACGTGTTTAGTGAGCGTTAAGTCTGTTTGGGCAGTATTACGGGTGTTTTGGGGGGTCAGGATGCGATTGGGGATGGGGGGGGGGATTTGTAGTTATTTTGGGTCATGGAAAGATTTACATAAAGGTCAAAGGTGGTAATTTAGGTTTGTTTATAGTTGTGGGGAGAAACTAGATACTCTACTCATTTCTTTCTTTGACTACTTACCTCCAATTGTCAGATCATACAGAAACTCTCCCTGTTCATGGGATTCTGGGTATTTGACGACTATAAACAGCAAGAAAAACACGTCCCAGAAATAGAAACATCAACTTCATGTTTTTAGTTTTTTAGACTGGAGTTTTTTCTTTATTGGGTGGAATGGTGTTAATTGGTTTGACAATCCCCTGACAGTTATACAGCTCTATCAACCTCCTCCGTTCACCACTGTTTTGACATGTTTGAAAATAGTCCCTCATCCTCTCCATCTCCTCCCAACCCCTCTCTTCCCCCCTCTCTCCATCTCCTCTTTCCCTCTCCTCTCCCTCTCTCCTCCATCTCCACCACCGTCTTTCCCTTTCCCCCACCCCTCCGTCTCGCCTCCCTCCCTCTCTCACTCCCCCCCCCCCCCCCTCTCTCACTCTCCTCCCCCATCCCTCTGTCTCTCCCCAGGCGTGTTATGGGATCCTGAAGGTCCCACAGGGGAACTGGCTGTGCCGAACCTGCGCCCTGGGGGTGCAACCCAAATGTCTGCTGTGCCCCAAGAGAGGCGGAGCCCTGAAGCCCACCCGCAGTGGAACCAAGTGGGTCCACGTCAGCTGTGCCTTATGGATCCCCGAGGTGAGCCCACTGGGCACACACACCTGCACAGAGACACACATGCACA